>NC_080693.1:60252226-60557904 GCF_030445035.2 Dasypus novemcinctus
TTTTCTATCCACACAGTGATTACAAATTTTAGGAAGACAAAACAAAGGCAGATAAAATAATTAAAGAAGAACTTTTTATGGGACAATGAGGTCAAATTAAATGAGGATTTTATGGGTATCTGTGTCTTTTTGAATGCCTTTCCATGAGCACACTCTTGGAAATAAAATCAAATTTGGGGTAGTTCTTGCTTTTAAGATCAACATAAGCATTTTGTATTGATTTCTTCAAAATACAACAAAATTGTTTATAAAGGAATAAATGATCTTTCTGTAATAGTTTGTTGGCATAGCTTTTATGAGGTGGGGAGGGATTATGAAAAAGACAAGTGGAATTAAATGAGCTGATGACTGACCAAATAGCTTTGTCTTCTAAGACAAAGCTAAGAAGAATGCGGATATAGACAATCAATTTAGAGTTGGAAGGTAGTTTGAAGATAATACTGTCCAAGAGTTGCTGATGGCCATTAGACCAAATTTGTTTTTGGGGTGCATGCTGTTTGGTATGCTAATTTTTATCCCCTCTTTAGTCTACCATGGTTCTGATCCTTGTGTAATGGGTGCCTCATCATTTTGCTTAGACATAAATTTCCCTTTTGAGACCTACCCCAGCTAGCCCTGCCCTGGGTGTTACTGCAACTAGCAAGGCATGCCCCTCCACTGGTTTGGATGATAAGAGCCGCCTTTAGCTTCTCCCAATGGCCCTTCTTGCTTCTGTTTTTCTTGCAGTTTAGTTTAAAACTTCCAGTCCACGGGAAAGTCCTAACTCTAACCTCTGGGCCACAATAAAGGCACGAGCCCAAGACCCACATGTGCTCTTCATTGTCCCGCCCTCCACAGACCCTCACATTGAGCCTCGGTCAGGCAGGCCCTGGGCCCTTCCACTCCCTTCATCCTCTCCTTTTCCCCTCCAGGGCCTTTGACCTAACAGAGCTGTCCTTTCGTGCATTCTACGCTGGGGGCTATCTGTGTGTGTGCCTCATCATCAGAAGAACTTCCACATAACATCCAAAACACCTTGACGGCATTTGAGTTTGTGGCCCATGGTCATCCATCGCAGTTCGGATGATCTTTAGGCGAAATGATTTCTCCAAAGTCATACAGATGAAAGAATGACAAAGCTTTAACAATATCCCAGGTCTTCTGTGGAGTAGAAACCCTGGTGAGTGACACCCATTTCCCAACTCTGAATTACTTCAAAACAGTCACATGTAGCCATCGTTCATAAAAATCCACCCCAACTAATGAAATAAAATAAGAACTTGCTTGAGTTAAGATTTACTACATTGTTCTTTGCTTTAGAAACATCTACAGAGAGCTGAGTATTAGGAATAAGAATGTGCCTGTGAACCTATAAAACTACGTAGTACTAAGAAACTGTCTTTTCTAAATTCTTAGACTGTCAGAAACATTACCGTTTGAAAACATATCAGTAACAAGGAAACATTCCACTCTTGCCTGGACAGGATATAAGACATACACACAGGTTCTTTGTCACTTTGATGCAGAAAAGCAGCCTCAATATTCATCCCAGGTACAGAGTTTCAGATAAGAGCTTGAAGATAAAACATTTTCTCTTTTCATCACTTTGTTGTTGCCATGGAAACAGTATCCTAAGACCATTCCACAGCCAAGTCCTTTCATACACAACACTGTTTTGCCTTGAGCCTATCAAAATACTCCTTTGAATACCTTTACCTAAACTCCACCATTCCTCAAAATACTCTAATCCCTTTTCATTCTTTGGAGGGATGCCCCGTGGTTCATCTGGTATGTGGTCCCCTTGCTGTAGCACATTAATAGAACTAAGCTTGTAGAATTAGACGTGTGTCCCTGGTCTTTATCACATGAGATTTTTAGTCATATTTTTCAAATTCCAAAAGTTCTGCAAGAGCATAATCATCAGAGAGTGGGGATAAGAAAAATGTAAACCACAATGGTGGGAAATTTTGGGATTTTTGTGGTTAGGTAGAAAAAAGGGATTTTGTGGTTGTGATGATGACCTCTTATGATGGTGAGCCCTGTCCTCATTTTATGTTCCATGAGTTGTGTTTTGTTTGGAAGTAGTGTGGGGACCATTGGATTAAGAACATCTAAATTTCTAAAAACAGAACATTCATTCCCTGGAGAATTCATTCTCTGAAATGATCTTAAAAATATCCTCAGATCACAAGAGTCAGAGATGGGCATGGGGAGGATTGAGGAGGAAAGGGCAGGAGGAGGATGGGGAAGACAAAGATTCAAATCTTTCCTCCATCGCTTAGTAGTTGTGCAACTTTGGGCAAATAACTCACACCTTCTGAGCCCAGTTTCCTCATCTGTAAAATGGGAATAGTTATCTGTGCCTGGTGTTCTTCTTAGGCTGGGTTTCTCATAAAATCCATACAACTGTGGAAGACAGATAATATGGATATAATTCATTGGAAAGAGAAAATAGTTCAGTAAAAAGACAGAAAAACTCTAAATGATTAGGAAACTGGTGGAATTTGTTTATGCTATTAAAAAATTATCTCTTCCATACAGTTTAGATATTCATTTGCCTAAAGTCAAGGAAAAGTAAATCAGGTAATCTTTTGGGGTCCCTTACAACTCTGAGTTGTTTAGTTTCCTTGGGAGATTCAGGGTGAAAGGAAACTATTATCCCCAGCTCTTCTTTTCTCCTGATGCTAAACCTCTATTCCTACTTCCTGTAATCTGGGACTCTTTCCTATGGACTTGTGGAATCAACTTTTAAATATCCCTTTCATTCTGAAACAGCTCTAATCTGAGGCTGACATTTTGCTTTAGATCAATATCTATCTTTTAGAATTCTTATCATAAGGGCAGTTCCCTTCCCAGTTAGTTTGATTTAACAAATAAAATTCGAGTGCCAACAATTACTAAACATTGAGTTCAGTACTGGGAACAAAAATAATTAAGCTATGATCCCTTCCATAGCTTAAAAAACATGATGAACTCAGTATAATGCCTTATGGACTAGAAAAGGAGGCGAGCACAGGATGCTATTGGAACACATTAGGAGGGAGCCTAACCCTAGCCAGGTGTGTGTGTGTGTGTGTGTGTGTATGTGTGTGTGTTAGAGGGGCTCAGAGGGAACTACTGGAGAAGACATAGTTGAATCTTGGAAATGACTCAGAGAAGGGTGAAGAAGATGGGGGCAAGAGATGGGTGAAAGGATATTCCAGACAAATGAAGGAATGTGAGCAAAAGCAAAGATGTATGAAATTGTGTGATGTGCCAGAAACTGTGAGAAGTTCAGGTTTACCTGAACTTAAACTTGGTGCCAAGTGGTGAGATGTGAAGCTGGAGAGGTGAACAGAGGGCAGACAGTCCATGGAGGACCTGGATTGCACAGATTTCCTACCCAAGTCAGCACTCCGAGGACCAGCCTGGATGACCTGTGCCAGCTTTGAATCTCAGACCAGGATTCTTAGCACCTGTTTCTTTCCCTCTTCTGTCTCCCCATCACCTTCATCTCTTCCTCCTCCTTCCTCTTGCTCTTCTTCCTATTCACTGTCTTGCCTCCCTTTTCCCACGTTTTCTATAGTCCCTTATCTCTCTCTTCCTTCCTTGCTCTCTCTTTTTTTTTGGTCATTTTATTCCACCCATGATAAGCCCAAGATGCTTTCTTCTTGTGCTTTCATTTAAAGCCCTTTCTCCTCCACACTGATGCTTTTGATGAGTTTAGCAAGTGCTGTTTCAATCTATTTACTATATGTCCCTTTTTTCTTAATTCAAGTCTCTTCATTATGGCTCAACATGGGATTATTAAACCTTCCATTCTTGCTGTAGAGACAGGAAGGAAAAGCACTGATTTCTCCATGTCCATTATGGTTGGAAGGCTTTCAGGGCCATACTTTTAAGCCCAAAAGGAGCCTGAATCCATATCTTCCTCCAAAATAGTGGTTTTGAAATTCTAGTGGGCATGAGAATCATCTAGAAATGATAATGAAAAACACACAAGCCTGAGCCCCAACCCCAGAGATTTTGATTCAGTAGGTTTGGGTTGCACCTAAGAATTTGCATTTTTTGTAGGCATGCAGGAGGTTCTGATATGGGCGACTTGTGGACCACACTGCAAACCACTGCTCCAAGAAACATGGTGAGAAGATGAGAAGAGATGAGCTGTGGTGGTCTGTTTACAGCCATTCTCTCTCTTCTGGCTTTGCATGTGTTTCTCCTTCCACCCCTCTTCTTTAATTTTGTGTTTACTTAATTGTTTAACCCATTGGACTGTAAGCAACTTGAGTACAAGGGATGTGGCCTGTTCATGGCTAATCAGGCAATACCTGTACTTGAATGTCCTTTAATAAATATTTATTGAATGACTGAATGAATGGAATTTCACCAGGTCTATGGATAAAGCTTTGCTTTGGTCCCTTTGTGCAGATTCTAAAACTTGCTTCATCTGTGTACGCTAATAAACACACGCTGATAAATGAATCAGGTAGCAGGGTGGTTTGCTGTGCCAGAGAAAATTAGTTTATTGAAACAAGTGAGCAACATATTACAAAAGATGATGAGAGTTTGAGAAGCACCAGGAGTTCAGGATGCGTGTGTGAAGTCTGCCCTGGGGACTTGTAAAGGTGGATTTGCCAGCAGTGGTGGCTTCTGCTCAGGTAGACACCAGGGCATGTGTCTGAGGGGGGAGAAGGACATCTGTTGGGATCCAGATTCTAGAAAGCAGAAATGACTATTGCCAACATATGAAAGAAATCTATTTTTCTTTCAACTTGATTAAAAACAACAGGTGCTTAGGCGCCAGCTGGTTGCTCCGTGGGGGCAGCAGGGATCTCAGCAGCAGGGGGCCCTGCAGGTGGTGCGGCAGGCGGCGGGCTGGCAGCAGGGGGGGCGGCAGCAGGGCGCCTGCACGTTGATGGGCTGGCAGCAGGTGGAGGCCCAGCAGCAGGGCCGGCACACCACGGCCGTGCAGGACGAGGGGCAGCAGGCCAGGGGGCGGCACGGGGCGCAGCAGATGGGCCGCGGGCAGGGCTCGCAGATGGGGCGGGTGCAGCGCGGCACGCACGCCACGGGGCGGCACACGGTGGTCTGGCAGGAGGCGGGGCGGCAGCAGCAGGGGTCGCGGTAGCAGCAGGGCTGGTAGCAGCCGCCCCCACAGCTCAGGGAGGAGCCGATGGAGCCGCAGCAGGAGCCGGTCATGGTGGCGTCTGGGTGTGTGGGTGGCTGGGTTGCTGAGAGGAGGTGGGTTTTCTCAGGTGTGGATGTCTCCCTCCCTCTCTGGGCCCTTTATATACCCTGGCCAGGGGCTCATGAGCCCCGAATCACAAGGTCATTCCTTGTTAACCTTCTGGCCAATAAGTGAGGATTTGGCACTGACTAATGGTGCTTTTATTTTCCCCTCTTCTCACACACATACATGCACATGCACCACAAATATTCCTTCCTTTTCTTATCTTGTTTATTTTTACCAAAACTTAGGCATTAGAATGGATCCCAATGAATTTGTCTTTGAAGTATTCCTAACCCATTCAAGAGAAAAGAATGTGTCTTAACCTGGAATGGCATCTAACCACTCTGCACTTTGGCCCTGAAGGTAGAATTTTATTCCTTGACTTCAAAGACTTTCATAATTACCTCCCAAACAGCGATTTCTTATTCATAAACACATGCAAGGCAGTAATAGCTCACAGTCTCACTCTATGGAAGCACAACAGTCACGTGCTGCCCAGTTGTCTCCTTCCAGGACTCATTTAAAGATAGGATTTTCATCTGGGGAGGGACCACACTGGAACCCTGTATCCCTGCCAGACTGGTTTAGGCACTCTCTCCCAAACAGGTCCTGGGCATTCCTGCCCTGTTTGCTCATGTCTCCGCACTCACCTGGAATGCCCTCCTCTACCATCCAAGCCAAACTCCATCAAAGATCCATTTTTATCTTTGTTATTTAGTTCGGGTTAATCATTGCAGCAGCAGAATCCCTGGAAGAACTGGAGAGAGGACCCCTCATTTTAGAGGAGGGGTCGTGAGGGTCCCCCCAGCTCTCAAGATGAGGTCACAGAATGAGGTTCTGGGGTCCAGGTCTCCTCAGTCATGTGGCCCCTATTACGAGTTTTATGTTTATCTGGCTCAGCAAATCGTGGTCTTTAGACAAAGGAAACAAAGTCTAAAGTCTTAAAGCAATTTCAGCGGTGTTCGAAGTGACATGGGGAGAAACTTGGAGAAACTTTTCAGCCCAGTGACAGGTAATCTTGAAAAGACTTCAGGACTTCCACGCTGATGCCAGACTTGTGCACCAGCTAGGGGCTTCTGAGGATCAACAGAGGCTGACTTTTGGAAGGGTCTGCTTGTTTCCCTGATGTTGGTCTCGGTGTAATTTAGCTTCCCTTGTGAACACATTCTGGCACGTGAGATATGCACTTGTCTAATTCCTTTATTGTTACTTACTTGTACCTTCACCCTACATTCCCCTTTATGATGAGTTCCATAGATTTATCTCTTACATTTTGAAATAGTTCTACACTTTTGGATTAAGAAAGAAAAAAAAAGTCTCCTGTCCTGTCAACCTGCTTACTTTCTATTAGCACCAAATGAAAAAAAGGATGGTAAAGAACTTGCAAAGCACCACTCAAATGCTTTCTAAATGTCATTTATCCAAAAATTACTCCCTGTTAAGTTTCTGTTGTCATGGGAAATTAGTCTCACTTTGCTTTGTAGATAACATGGAAGATTTTACAGGTATGAAATCTATCAAATACATTTTCATTCCTTACAACAAGGTTCATTCTGGGCTCCTTCATAATTTTAGTTGATTTTTACTTTGCATACTAAATCATTCCTGAGATAATATGGCTAGAGTTACATGCAATATTCTAAGCAAAGTCATATTATGATTGTGTAAGATAATAGTTTATGATTTGTTTTCAAGTAGCCTTTTTATTTATGGACATTTTTGGTCTAAGCAATCCTTTGAACTGATGTTTCCTATCATAGCTTTATAAGGAATCCTAGTTTCTTTACTAACTAGGCTTTTACTGGAAGCTTTTGCCCATTTTCCTCTAAGAGCAGTTTATAATGCTTCCCCCTGAGTGGATTGTTTTATATCTTGATGCTGGATGTCAGTTGCCATTTTTCTGTCCATCATATAAGAAAATAAGATACAATTTATTAAGCACTTAGTATGTTCCAGGAATTGTGATAGGAACTTTACCTATCTTACCTTAGTAATCATCATAATAATCAATGTTATTATCTCCATTTTACAGGTGAGGAATTTGAAACTTAGAGAGATTAAGTAACTTGCCCCAGTTCACATACTTCTTTAATAAGAGAGCCTGCATTCGAACAAGCATGTCTGACCTTAAATTTGTGTTTTTTAACAAATACACTTATAAGTCTCCTGGGATTTTCAATTTAGCATGAATAGGTTTATTTTGTATTATGCACAAAAGGTTAACTTTATCTATAAACTTAGAGATTTATTAACCTATGGTTTCCTGGAAGTTTATTAAAATTTAAAATAAAACCGACTCTTACACAAATACTTGGACACCACTCCATTTTTCTTTTTCTTTCTTTTTTTTTAATTGAAAAAAAGCATATGCTTATCTTGGAGTGTTGATGGGAGTATTAATCTAGTTTCTCATTGCCTCCATGGTCGAATCAGTCAGCTATTGCTGCATAACAAACAGCCATAAACTTTCAATGGCATTTAACAAGTATTCATTTTTTGGTCACATGTCTACAAGTCAATTGGGATTTAACTTACTAAGTCTGGGCTTGGCTTCTGGACATGAGCTGGTCTGAGATTTCCTTCTGAATTTGGGTTGCCAGATTTAGAAAGTAAAAACACGTCACTCAGTTAAATTTGAATTTCAGGCAAGCTACAAATAAATTTTTAGTATAAGTATGCTCAATGTAATAGTTGGGACATTCTTACACTAAAAAAATTATTTGTTGCCTACTTTGAAGTTCAAATTTAACTGGGTATTCTGGATTTTACCTGGCGACCCTGTTTTGCATGATACTATTACAAGGGAGCAATTCTATCCATGAAAACACATTTCAAGTCTTTGCCTGGGTGTGTCCTCTCAGATTTCATTTGTCAAAGTAAGTCACATGATGAAGCCCAAAGTACCGGTGGTGAGGATACTAACAAAGAATGTTCTAATCCACCAGAGTGGTAAATCACTTATTTTAATAATCTTAGCTGTGACTCTTGGACAAAAACTTTAAGAATGCCAAATTCAATTATGTTTACTAGATTACTTCTTAATCAGCCAAGAAGCACCACTGATTTTAAAAGCACTACCTGATTTCTCTATAAGGAGTGCATATTCTGGGTCATAACACCGATGTTATGAAAGTGGCTATTGACTTAACCAAATATTTAATGAGAAATTACATTTTATTAACTGATGTAAGTACAGATTATTGCAATGACTGGTAAAATATTCTCCTGGGAAAATGATAATTGAGGGACTTCAGCAAGATAAATTTTAAGTTAATATGAATTCCTCTTCTGACTGTATACATATAGGAATTTTGGACACCATTTTTTTAAAGTCATACATTTCTGAGCTTAAAAGAAAGAAAATAAAAATCTCCAGCTGCCCCTGTCAGTGGGTCTTACTTTGGAATTTATGCTCCCCAGTGTAACAAAGTGAGACTCATTTATAGTTTCCCTACTTTTGGCTCTTCTGCCCCTTTTATTTGAACCTATAATTAGCACTATATGTTTCATTAAATATATGCCCCAGAGACTTAAGTCTTTGGTCTTCCATGTGCCAGTTGAGTCCTAAATCTCAGCAGAGTTGTAACATCTCTGATCTCCAGTTTATTGAGCTCACCTAGGACAACTAACAAGGAAATGATGGACAACGCCCATCCCAAGGAACAGAGAGTGTCTGCAATTGCAAGCAAGATAATTTCATCCATTTGCCTCATGGAATCTAAGCCCCCTTTCAATTAGAAACAAAGTGGGCATAACCGTCCCCAAATCTTCCAGATTGGGTAATGAACAATGGACTAAAGTAGACTTATTATTCTACTATAGACTTATTATACTACAGAATAATATTTATATTATTCTAGCAATGGAAGAACTTTTATCATTGATATAAAAGCACTTGCCACCAGAGGTTCTGAGGGGAGGGAGAAGGAAGAATAGGTGTAATACTGGGGCATTTTGGGGGCATTGGAATTGTCCTGTATGACATTGCAGTGAAGGATATAGGCCATTATATATTTGATCATAACCTACGAAATTGTGTAGGACATAATGTAAGCTATAATGTAAACTATAGTCCACAGTTAGTAGCGATGCTTCAATATGTGTTAATCAATTGTAACAAATGTACCACACTAATGAAGAATGTTGTTAATGTGGGAAAGTATGAGAGGGGGAGTGAGTGGGGCATATGGGAATCCCTTATATTTTTTATGCAACATTTATGTAATCTAAAGTGTCTTTAAAAAAAAAATCAGTAAAAAAACTGCCAGGTGCCAAAATAAATAAAGAAGGAAATCATGCCTGGTTGTTCAGTCTGTGAGCTGATGCTTATAGCTTCTTCAGCTTATAAGCGTATAAGGATGTAGGCCAATTAACTGGGATTTTAATGCCCACCCAGGGCCAAACCCATTTCTTTGGGACTATGAAAAGCTGAGACTCTCTTCTCTGAAACAGGACCTCTCCTCTGAAACAGAAGAAATAGAAATTTCAGCCCTTTGACCAAGAGGAGCCCAGTGAAACTTGCTTTATGGGGAATGTTGATACAAGAAAAATAATTTTTTATACAGAAGTGAAAGCTCACAGCTTAAGTGGGTTTGGAACCAATTTTAGATTTTTTTGATGTGGAAATCACAAGCTGAGAGATTTGGTTTTCTCACACCAGAGAAACCCCTGGGGCTTCTAGCAGTAGCAAACTCAACCATCATAAGGAAGAATCAGTGGTGGTCCATTTCTTCATGTGATTTTCATTCTTTATCATGAATTCATATTCTACAGGAGTTGTTTTTTTTTTTTTCCCATGGGAGCCTCTATTCCCTAGGTATGGAAACATTCTAATGATTTTTTAATTTATCAATCATATGTCTGAATATTACATCTTCTATTCTTGTTAGTCTATTTAGTGCTCTGGTGACAAATACTAATTCCTCTACCCCACATCCATGAGATTCCCTACTACTAGAAAACATGAGGTTCATCTGGATGAAAGTGAAAATGGTGGCTTGCAATGCCTGGGCTTGGACATTCCTTAGGGAAATCACCTTTTTTTTGGAGGGGTGTACACTGGAGAATAATTGTTCCATTAGCAGTTATCAGCAAACTTATTGGGTTCTAAGGCATCTATGACTTTGGCAGGAGATGACTGGAGAATTTTTCCAATTGTAGTACTTTCTCCTAAACTAAAGAAATGTTCTGGGTTCTCTGCCTTTTGATGAATGTGAAGCTAATTACACCAAACTCTTTAACTTCTGAACCTCTTTCAGATTCTCCCATAAAATTTTAATAGTTTCAGTTGGTTGCTAAAAGAAGTGATGGCAAAGATTGTAGGAAGATGGCAATGGACTAACAGCAGAGCTGAATACTCTCACAAAAACAATGGAGAAAGAGCCAAAAGCTGTCTGAGGGATGCTTTGGGGGTCAGCAGACCAGGACAGTACTACACAATCCCCAGGAGGGTGAGGGACAGAGAGAGGAAGAAGCCAAAATTACAAATGTGAGTTATCAAGCCTCCATAGTGACCAGGAAGGACTCCCCTCCCCCACCCCCAAGATATTAAGCTGGTGTAAAACACCTGACTCACTGAAGCCTGAGAGGGGAGCAGGCATCTTCCTCCCTGTCAGCTGTTTCATGGGAAAAGGGAGGGGAGGTTGGGGTGCTTTTCTTTAGTGAATTCAGTCAGCAGAGCCCGCTTTAAATTTTAGATCCAGAGATTCAACACAGAACAGAGGAAAGCCAAGACTGAAACACCTCCATGGAAAAGTGTGCTGACCAGTGCCATCTGCTGGCTGATCAGGGAATTGCATGGACAAAAACTGCAAGCTGTTTGTATCCAAACCCTGGGAGAAAAGCTGAACCCCACTAGTGAGTCCCTGGCCCAATTTTGAAAACTTAAGCTGGGCAATTTTAAAGACCGAGGATAAGTTGAACCAAATATCAAAGAAGAGCTATGAAAAAAAATAGGCAAGAGATAGAAATTAGCCATCAGAGTAAATTTACCAACATATTCAGATGCCTAGACATCAGCAAAAATTTATAAGCCAACTAGGAAATAGGAAGTGATGGCCCACCTGAATGAACAAATCAAGTATCCTGAAGAGATACAGGATTTAAGATATTTAAGATAATTAATCAGTGATAATCACACAACTCTCCTAAATCACTTCACAGAACTTAAAGAAAATATGACTAAGGAAATAAAGGATATTAAGAAGACACTGGGAGAGCATAAAGAACAAATTGAAGG
Source organism: Dasypus novemcinctus (assembly GCF_030445035.2). Classification (NCBI taxonomy): domain Eukaryota; kingdom Metazoa; phylum Chordata; class Mammalia; order Cingulata; family Dasypodidae; genus Dasypus; species Dasypus novemcinctus. The sequence continues at coordinate 60,263,653 of NC_080693.1, forward strand.
CATGCAAAGAAAAGTAACAGACTTTATGGGAATGAAAGACATAATAGATGACATTAAAATTACATTAGAGGCACAGAAGAGCAGAGATGAATTGCTTGAAGACAGCATTAGAGATTTTGAAGACAGAACATCTGAACAGGAAAAGACAGAACAGGAAGAGAAGAGAATGGGAAAAAGGGAGCAGAGTCTCAGGGAGTTGAATGACAATGCAAAACACAAACATTCCCATTACTGGTGCCCAGAGGGAGAAGAGAATGGAAAAGGGGCAGAAAGAATATCTGAGGAAATAAAGACTGAAAACTTCCCAAATCTTATGAAGATTATAAATACCAACATCCAAGAAGGACAATGCACCCCAAACAGAATAAAACTGAATAGACCTACCCTGAGACACCTACCATTTAGAAAGACAAATATCAGAGATAAAAAGAGGATTCTGAAAGCAAAGCCTCACATACAGAGGGAACATGGTAATTTAAGTGCCACCCTCGTATCAGAAACCACGGAGAAGAGAGAAAAGTGGTATGATGTATTTAAGGTAATTAAAGAGAAAAACTCACAGTCAAGAATTCTGTATCTGGCAAAGCTGATCTTCAAAAATGAGGGTGAGTTCAAAGTCTTCACAGACAAACCACTGATAGAATATGTTACCAAAAGATCAGATTTACAAGAGATACCAAATGCGGTTTTGCAGCCTGAAAGAAAAAAAACAAGAGTGAAAGATTTGGAGAAGAGTTTAGAAATGAAGGTTATTAGGAAAAGTAAACTAAAGGTTAAGAAAACAGACAATAGAACAATATGATAACAGAGAGCTGAAGGACAAAACGGATGAAGTAAGTAATGCCTTTACAGTAATATTAATAACACCGAATATTAATGGATTAAACTCCCCAAACAAAAGACAGGCTGATAGAATGAATAAAAAAATATGAACCATCTATATGTTGTCTCCAAGAGACCCACCTCAGACATAAGGACATACCCAGTTTAAAAGGAAAATGTTGGAAAAAGGTATTCAATGCAAATAGTAACCAAAAAAGAGCTGGAGTAAATCAGATAAATATAAAATAACAACATTATAGTATATGAACAATAATTAGTGCAACTGGGAAATTGTTCTTGTGATCAGTATTTTGTAATTTTATTTCCATACAAAATAAACACTTGCTTTTAATTGAGGAGGTCTGGAGAAGAGATATATTTTTGAATACTTCATTTTTCTTTAGACCTTTCTTATTCATACTTTTTAACTAAAATATTCTATTCTGGATCGATAATGAGTCTACTGGTAAACAAGATTTTAAGTTTTTCTGCGTCATAAAATTATGAGTTGGCAAATTATCTGCTGTAATTCATTCCAATAAGCTGTGAAGAATTCCCAAATAGGAATTTGATTATCTAGAAATAATTATGGCCTAAATGGAAATTAAATAACTAAATCAATAATTTATTTCATTCTTAGAGATTATTATGTTCAATAGTTAGAGCTGTAATATAAAAATTAATGCTATAATTAATTTCTATTATATATGAATTATTATTTACATTTATAAATGTTTGTTGTCATGCTATTTTTATAATTGATTAGATTAAATCTAATCTGGCCTTGAAAAAAAAAAGAAATGATGGCATTATGTGCCTCTTGACATTTTTACCTTTATTTTTAATCTTTTTGCTTTGTTCACCATACCAAATCCTCAGGTGTGTAGGGGTCTTACAGTCTACTCTGTTATAAGGAACTGACAGGAAGTTCTCACAACCCACAAAGCAGCTGGTGCTAAGGTGCTCACAGAAGGCTACATTGCAGTTTAGAAGTTTTCATTCTCCCCATTTCTCTTGTCTTAAATACAAAGAGCTGTTGTTCCTTGAAATCCAATCACTACAAATTATTGTAACCAAAACTTGCTCATTGTAACCCATAGAGGTGAGGTTCTGACTCACTTTTATGAATGAATGCTTTTACTTATCATTCCCATAAGTACAGGACAACTTGGAAGGAAAGGATGCTCAGTGACTGGTATTTGCTTAGCACAGCTTCTCTGTTCTACCTTAGCCCCACACTGGTCAACAGTATTTTGTCATTGCTCTGTTAAGAGGTAGAATATATGTCTTCATCTCTTGCACCTAGTTTGGTCTTATGACTCTCTTTGATTAATAGGATATGGCAGATGTGGCATCGTATGAGTTCTAGAGTCAAAGCCTCTTGAAGCTTCACCTTTGCCCTCCTAGAGCAATGCTGCCACCATGTGAAAAAGCCCAGTAGGAAATACCAGAGGAAGAGAAACCAAGGAGAAAAGAATGAAAGCGTCGTAGCTAATAGTGGACACCATCTATCAGACATGTAAATGAGGTCATCTTGGACCGTCCAGTCCCAGTTGAGCTTTTAGATGAATACAGTTGCATGGGTGAGCCCAGAAGAACTGCCAAGTCAATGCACAAAATTGCAAGAAGTAACAAATTGTTATATTTTTAAAGCAATTATATTTTGGGGTAGTTTGTTATGCAGTAATAGATAACTGAAACAATCTGTTAATTTTAATTTATTTATACACTTGAGCAATGGTCATTGAGGGAAATGTTATCTGATTGTACCCTTCATATAAACTCCTACTAGTTTAGCTTCTTTATTCTGAAAGCAGCAATTGTAGAAAATATTTAGATGGTTGAGAAAGTAAGATGTTGTAATATTGCTTTAACTTTCAGTTAAAATTTAAAAATTTTATAGACAGTTAGGGAACATTATTTTAGAAAATAACTTTTGGTAGTAATTAAAGCTGTTGCAAGTTCATGTTCTAAATCAGTAGTTGAGAAATTCTGACATTGCTGCTGTGTATTTTTCAATTTTCTATGTATAATTTTCAATTCAGTACTTCATTTTGGGAAGAAGGCTTATAGAGGGGGTAGATTGCAAGCAGACTGGGAAGAATAAATGGGAATTGGTTTTCTAGGAAAGCTTGGAGAAGGCAATGTAAATAGAATCCTGGAATAATGGGATTGAGTAGAACTAGAAAGTTTTGTGTGGAAGCCTGGAAGCCAAGCCAAGGCGTAAAATTTTGGCCAACTAGACTGGGAATGAGAATATGAGTTTCTAGTAGTGAACTCTTAGCCTGGGGTTTTAGGGTTGTTGATGATGGAGACTGGATTCATACCTTTATTGGTGGGGAGAATGAAATGGCCTGATTGATAAGGTCAACTTCATTTGTAGTGGGACCAAGAATAGTTTGATTTGATATATAGTTGGACCAGGTTTTCTTCTAAAATGATTATCAGTGTCAACACTTAACTAGTATAGTCTCACCATGAGCTTCTTTGCAAATGTAGGAGGAATTGGTCTCTTATATCCCTCTACTGAAAAACTGTTTCCCAAACTATATCTAAACCATTGGTTCACCAGGCTGGATGCCCTCTGGCAACTGAGAAAAAATTTCCATGCCTAGGCTTTGCCCCCAAGAAATTTGGTTTCAATTGTTCTCTGGTCAAACCCAGGCAGGTGAGCCCATGAATAGCCAGCACTGAGAACCACCATTCTAGGTTTAGGATTCTTGATGTGATGTTGGGTACAAGACCATCATTTCTCAGGATGGGCTGTCTAGCTTCCCTCTGCCTCCTGCAGGGAGCTGGGCCAATGGCAAGGAGCAGTTCTGACTGAGGTGGACAGGCAAGTCAATTGATTCAATAGGCTGCTGGAGAGACAAACCAGCTAAATGACATATATAGGCAATATGAATAATGCATAAATTATATAGTGCACATGTATTTGTGTGCATGTGTGAGTGGTGAACATATAAAAACAAATGGATGACTTCAATTGTGATACCCCCCTAAGGGCCAGAGTTGCTTACCAGCTGCTTATTGACATTCTTCTTTTGGATACCTAATAGGCAACTCAAACTGATAGAACTATTGTTTTTTCCCCCTCAAACCTATAACTCCTTCAGTTTTCCCTTTCTCAATCCTAAAACCTACTTCCTCAATCCTAAAACCGAGGACTTTGAGTCATTTCTCTCCCCCCACAACAATCCATCTTCAGGTTCTTTCTTCAACACCAGTAAACTATGTTACAAAATATTCCACTTCTCTCCATCTCCACTGCTACCACCCTAATCCACCAGATCTCTCTGCTTCCTAATTCTTTTCTCTCTGTTTACTCTCTGTTCATATTCCTGTTCTAAGATCGATTCTCTGCCTATCAGAGTAATATCTTTTCAAAAAATAATAGCTATGAAATAGTTCAAGCATAAATATTTAGCATAGGCGGCAGACTTAGCCCAGTGGTTAGGGTGTCCGTCTACCACATGGGAGGTCCGCGGTTCAAACCCCGGGCCTCCTTGACCCGTGTGGAGCTGGGCCATGCACAGTGCTGATGCGCGCAAGGAGTGCCGTGCCACGCAGGGGTGTCCCCCGCGTAGGGGAGCCCCATGCGCAAGGAGTGCGCCCCATAAGGAGAGCCGCCCAGAGTGAAAGAAAGTGCAACCTGCCCAGGAATGGTGCCGCACACATGGAGAGCTGACACAACAAGATGACGCAACAAAAAAAAGAAACACAGATTCCCGTGCCGCTGACAACAACAGAAGCGGACAAAGACAACGACACAGCAAATAGACACAGAGAACAGACAACCAGGGTGAGGAGGCGGGGAAAGGGAGAGAAATAAATAAATAAATAAATCTTTAAAAAAATATTTAGCATAAAGACAGATAAACATACATGTTCTCTCCATTTATCTTAAGAAACAAAACGTCATCAGATACACAGTTGAAGCCACTGTGTTTCTTTCCCCATCTGTATTCCCCCTTTCTCCTCCTACTCAGGGTAGTCATTGTCTTGAGTTGGGTGATTATCATTCCTGTACGTTTCTTTAGGCTTTTACAATACAGTTATGTTCCTCTAAGCCATACATAGCAATGTTTTCTATATTTAAAGTCTTTACATAATTGGTATTATCCTATATTCTTCTACAACTTGCTTTTTCTGCTCAGAATTTTATGTGAGCTTCATCCATGTTCATATATTTAGTTCTACTTCCTCTGCTTTCCCTGCTCTTTATTATCCTTATCTATTGTGTGAATGAATATGCCATATTTTATTTTTTTATTTTTTTTATTTTTTTATTTTTTATTTTTTTAATTTTTTTATTTTTTATTGACTTTGTAATAATATTACATTAAAAATATATATGTGAGGTCCCATTCAACCCCACCCCCCCACCCCCCCTCTCCCCCCCCCCAACAACACTCGTTCCCATCATCATGACACATCCATTGGATTTGGTAAGTACATCTTTGGGCACCTCTGCACCTCATATACATTGGTTCACATCATGGCCCATACTCTCCTCTATTCCATCATGTAGGCCCTGTGAGGATTTACAATGTCCGGTGATTACCTCTGAAGCACCATCCAGGGCAGCTCCATGTCCCGAAGACGCCTCCACCTCTCATCTCTTCCTGCCTTTCCCCATACCCTTTGTCCATTATGTCCACTTTTCCCAATCCAATGCCACCTCTTCTATGTGGACACTGGATTGGTTGTGTCCATCGCACCTTTATGTCAAGAGGAGGCTCAGATTCCACCTGGATGCTGGATGCAATCCTCCCATTTTCAGTTGTAATCACTCTAGGCTCCATGGTGTGGTGGTTGTCCTTCTTCACCTCCATCTTAGCTGAGTGTGGTAAGTCCAATAAATCAGATTGTAGGTGCTGGAGTCTGTTGAGGCTCAGGATCTGGCTATCACATTGTCAGTCCAGAGATTCAAATCCCCTAAATATATCTTAAACCCCAACATTAACTGCACCTCCAGCACATTAGCATGAAAGTCTTATGAAGGGAGATCCCATCTGAGTCCAGATTCATCACACATAAACACCATTTCCAAAGAGGGGCCATCTGCCCTGGTAGTTAACCCCATCGGCCATGACCATAACTCCCATGGGTCTCTTTAGCCCTCAAAGGAACCAATATCTGGGGGTTGTATCTGCTTTATCTGTCTCTCTGACTCTGCTCAGTTGTGCATGAGGGCAAACCTTCTGCCAGCCTCCAGACTCTTTTTTAGAAACTCGTAGCCATATAAACTCATTTCTCCTTTCCATTTCCCCCTTACTTTAGGTCAAACAGCATTTTAAAGTCATGGTATTTTATGTAGACATGGATATTCTGCTGATCCGCATTGAACCTTCCGTATAAGGTCATTTTCCAGTTGCATCATCAGTTGGTAGTTGATAGTGGTCCCTCGTTGCCAGGGAGGCTCATCCCCGGGTGTCATGTCCCACGCTGGGGGGAAGGCATTGCATTTACATGCTGAGTTTGGCTTCGAGACTGGCCACATTTGAGTAACATGAAGGCTGACAGAAGGAAATTCCCAGGCACAAAGTTGCTCTAGGCCTTGTTATTATTTTGGGTTTATCAGCTCACAAGCATAGTCATTAGTATCAGGGGCTCACTGTTGAACCCTCACTCCCTCCCGGTCCCCACCACTGTACCTGGGAGACTGTCGCTGCTCCCCTAGGGACCACGACAGAGCACCACTGGCCAGGAACCCAGTACCCCCCCTACTGTGGTTTTTAATTGTTGCCACTATGAGTATATCCAAACATTACCATGCACCCTGGACATATGTTCTGTACAGCTCCCTGTCAGTCATATATCATCTGTCATTGGTATCCCATACCAGTATCCCTCCATTGCCATTGTTGAAACACTCTGTGATCCAGAACTCCCCGAAATTTGAAGCCCAATATAATGTCATGGTCCCTTACTAGGGAATGGCATATAGCGATGAGTTTAAAGGATAGATAAAGAACTTGGATAAAGTTAGATAAAGAACTTAGATAAAGAATGTTGACTTGAAAAAATTCCACATCCTATTTTTTTCTTTTTTTTTTCCCCCCCCCCTAATTATTCAGCTTTTCTTCACAGGAGTCCTAGACCACAGCAATGTATATATATAATATACAGCACTCCCACACATCCACCAGAAAACCTTTTCCCTTCCACAGTGATACTCTTACGCCCTATTCATATCATATTTACTTAAAGTGATGTACAGAGTCTGAGACATTAGCTTTCTAACAAGGTGACATCTGTGTTTACATTATGGTGCATACTTTAGGATACACAGTTCTTTACATTTTTAGTTATCCTATGTTTTACATTATGGTTTACATTATCAGTCTGTCATCTCCTATATGTTATGGTGTAATATTACATGTTTTATATCCATCCTTGTGTACTCTCAAGAAACTCCTCTCTTACCCCCCATTTACTTTGGTTCCACACATTTAACGTCCATTTTCCCTTCCACCTTGGTGCCCTCAGTGATAGCCAACCTCCGTTTCCTGAGGAGCCACTTCCAGAGATAGATGGAATAGTGTTCAGGGCCTAACTTGCTCAACTGCCCCAATGCCCTGGGAGCCACCCTTTCTCTCGAGGGATACAGTTCCCTCTATTGGATGGCATTAGTCCTCCCCAGGATGTGGGTCCACCCCCACTCTCACTACTTGGGTTTCTACCCCATGGTGTCACCCACTCTGGCAGAATGAGCATTTAGACATTCCCCAGGAGCCCGTCCTGCATCAGACCCTCCCCTCCGAGCATTCTAAACAGGTAACCCTCTTTATTATATTTTGATATGATTTTCTCGGCATTTTACTCTCCACCAACACCTGACCCTCTCCTGGTTCGTATGCTACCCCTCCCTCCCCCCACTTTTGGGCAACGTTACCCACCCGTCCCTCCCCAGCCACCCTCAAACCCGCAAAGCCCCAAGCAAAGGCAACCCCTTGCCCCCCTTTTATCTCTTCTTTGTGTTCATACTTACCACCATCTCGTCTTAAATTCCACCCCTGCAGACATCGGCTCATATCCTTCCTCCACCCTCCGATTTCCTGCAAGCCTATCGTTCAGTCTCTTGCTATCTAGGGCAGCTTGTTTATTTCATATCATTGAGGTCATGTAGTATTTGTCCTTCAATGTCTGGGTTGCTTCACTCAACATAAGGTTCTCAAGATTCATCCATGTTATCACATGTGTTTGTAGTGTGTTTGTTCTTAAAGCCGAGTAGTATTCCATTGTGTGTATATACCACATTTTATTGATCCACTCGTCTGTTGATGGGCATTTGGGTTGATTCCAACTTTTGGCAATAGTGAACAATGCTGCTATGAACATTGGTGTACATATATTGGTTTGTGTTCTTGTTTTCAGTTCTGCTGGGTATATTCCCAGCAGTGGTATTGCTGGGTCATATGGCAAATCTATGGCTAGTTTTTTGAGAAACCGCCATACTGTTCTCCAGAATGGTTGGATCCTTCTGCATTCCCACCAGCAGTGGATGAGTGTTCCCCTTCCTTCACATCCTCTCCAGCACTTGTATTCTTCTGTTTTTTTCATAGCTGCCAATCTTATGGGTGTAAGATGGTATCTCATTGTGGTTTTGATTTGCATTTCCCTGATAGCTAGAGATTTGGAACATTTTTTCATGTGCTTTCTTGCCATTTGTATTTCTTCTTCGGAGAAGTGTCTGTTTAAGTCTTTTTCCCATTTTTTAAATGGATTGTTTATCTTTTTATTTTCAAGATGTAGGAGTTCTTTATATATGCAAGTTATAAGTTTCTTATCAGATATATGATTGCCAAATATTTTCTCCCACTGTGTGGGCTCCCTTTTTACTTTCTTGACAAACTCCTTTGAGGTGCAGAAGGCTTTAATTTTGAGGAAGTCCCATTTATCTATTAGTTCTTTTGCTGCTCGTGCTTTTGGTGAGATATTCATAAATCCATTACCTATTACAAGGTCCTGTAGATGTTTCCCTACACTGCTTTCTAAGGTTTTTATGGTCTTGGCTTTTATATTTAGGTCTTTGATCCATCTTGAGTTGATCTTTGTATAAGGTGTGAGATGGTAATCCTCTTTCATTCTTCTACATATGGCTATCCAGTTCTCCAGACACCATTTGTTGAATAGGCCACTCTCTCCCAGTTGAGAGGGTTTGGTGGCTTTATCGAATATTATGTGGTTGTATATGTGAGGTTCTATATCAGAGCTTTCAATTCGATTCCATTGGTCTATATGTCTCTCCTTATGCCAATACCATGCTGTTTTCACCACCGTAGCTTTATAGTATGTTTTGAAGTCAGGTAGTGTGATTCCTCCAATTTCGTTTTTCTTTTTCAGTATGTCTTTGGCTATTCGGGGTCTCTTTCCTTTCCAAATAAATTTCATAGTTAGTTTTTCTAGTTCCTTAAAGAAGGCTGCATTGATTTTTATTGGGATTGCATTGAATGTGTAGATCAATTTTGGTAGGATAGACATCTTAATAATGTTCAGTCTTCCTATCCATGAACAAGGAATAGTCTTCCATTTATTTAGGTCTTCTTTGATTTCCTTGAACAATCTTGTATAGTTCTCAGTGTATAAGTTCTTTACCTCTTTAGTTAAATTTATTCCTAAGTATTTGATTTTTTTATTTACTATTGTGAATGGTATTTGTTTCTTGATTTCCTCCTGATCTTGCTCATTATTGGTGTACAGAAATGCTACTGATTTTTGCGCATTGATCTTATAACCTGCGACTTTACTAAACTCATTTATGAGTTCTAGGATCTTCGTTGTAGATCTCTCAGGGTTTTCTATGTATAGGATCATGTCATCTGCAAATAATGAAATTTTGACTTCTTCCTTTCCAATTTGAATGCCTTTTATTTCTGGTTCTTGCCTCAGTGCTCGAGCAAGTACTTCTAAGACAATGTTAAATAGGAGCGGCGACAGTGGGCATCCTTGTCTTGTTCCTGAGTTTAGAGGGAAGGAGTCTAGGATTTCTCCATTGTAAACAATATTGGCTTTAGGTTTTTCATATATACTCTTTATCATGTTCAAAAAATTTCCTTGTATTCCAATCATTTGGAGTGTTTTTATCAAGAAAGGGTGCTGTATTTTGTCAAATGCTTTTTCTGCATCAATAGATATAATCATGTGATTTTTTTCCTTCAATCTGTTTATATGGTGTATTACGTTGATTGATTTTCTTATGTTGAACCATCCTTGCATACCTGGGATGAATCCCACTTGGTCGTGGTGTATAATTCGTTTAATGTGTTGTTGAATACGATTAGCCAGTATTTTGTTAAGTATTTTTGCGTCTAGGTTCATTAGAGAAATTGGTCTGTAATTTTCCTTTCTTGTGATGTCTTTGTTTGGCTTTGGTACTAGGGTAATGTTGGCATCATAGAAGGAGTTGGGTAATGTTCTTTCTGTTTCGATGGTTTGGAATAGTTTCAGCAGGATTGGTGTCAGTTCTTTCCGGAATGTTTTATAGAATTCACCTGTGAAGCCATCTGGCCCTGGGCTCTTCTTAGTTGGGAGATTTTTAATAACTGATTCTATCTCTCTGCATGTGATTGGTTTGTTAAGATCATCAATTTCTTCTTTTGTCAATATGGGCTGTTTATGTGTTTCTAGGAATTTGTCCATTTCCTCTAGATTGTCATTTTTGTTGGAATATAGTTTTTCAAAATATCCTCTTATGATAGTCTTTATTTCTGTGGGGTCAGTGGTGATATCGCCTTTCTCATTTCTTATTTTGTGTATTTGCATCTTCTCTCTTTTTTTCTTTGTTAGTGTTGCTAAAGGTTTGTCAATTTTGTTAATCTTCTCAAAAAACCAGCTCTTGGTCTTGTTTATCTGTTCAAGTGCTTTCTTATTTTCTATTTCATTTAGTTCTGCTCTTATCTTTGTTATTTCCTTCCTTCTTCTTCCTGTTGGGTTACTTTGTTGTTGTTTTTCTAATTCCTTCAAATGTGCAGTTAGTTCTTCAATTTTTGCTCTTTCTTCTTTTTTGATATATGAATTTATGGCTATAAACTTCCCTCTCAGTACTGCTTTTGCTGCATCCCATAAATTTTGGTATGTTGTGTTATCATTATCATTTGTTTCAAGGTAGTCATTGATTTCTTTTGAGATTTCCTCTTTGACCCACTGTTTTTCTAAGAGTGTGTTGTTTAATTTCCAAATCGTGGTGTGAAATCTGGGCTTCTTTCCCTTGCAAATCTCCAGCTTGACTCCACTGTGGTCAGAGATAATGTTTTGTATGATTTCAATCTTTCTGAATTCGTTCAGCCTTTCTTTGTGGCCTAGCATATGATCTATCTTGGAGAATGATCCATGTGCGCTTGAGAAAAATGTATATCCTGCTGTGTTTGGGTGTAGCGATCTATATATGTCTATTAGATCGAGCTCCTCTAATATACTATTCAGATGTTTTGTTTCTTTGGTGATTCTCTTTTGAGATGTTCTGTCCAGAATTGATAGTGGTGTATTAAAATCCCCCACTATAATTGTAGATGTATCTATTCTTTCACTTAGTTTTTCCAGCGTTTGCCTGACGTATTTAGAGGCACCCTTGTTAGGGGCATAGATATTTATGATTGTTCGATCTTCTTGACAGATTTTCCCTTTGACTAAAATGTAGTATCCTTCTTTGTCTCTCACAATTGTTTCACATTTAAAGTCTATTTTGTCTGATATTAATATAGCTACTCCTGCCTTTTTTTGGTTATTGTTAGCTTGTTTGATTGTTTTCCAGCCTTTCACTTTCAATCTCCATGTGTCTCTGGGTCTAAGATGTGTCTCTTGTAGACAGCATATGGATGGGTCATATTTCCTTATCCAGTGTCCCAGTCTGAATCTTTTGATAGGTGAGTTTAATCCATTGACATTCAGTGTTATTACTATCAAGGAATTATTTGTGTTAGCCATATTTTGATTGGATTTGTGTTTGTCATATTTTGTTTGTATATTTTTTTTTGTCTTTTTTGTTGTTGTTGTTGGTCTTATACTCTCCTCCAACTTTGCCTTTCCTGTTTTTTCCTTTCTTCCTGCAGAACTCCCTTTAGAATTTCTTGAAGGGGAGGTTTCTTGTTGGTATACTCTTTCAGTTTCTGTTTGTCTGCGAATATTTTGAACTCTCCATCATGTTTGAATGCTAGTTTAGCTGGATAGAGTATTCTTGGTTGGAAATTTTTTTCCTTTAGTACCTTGACTATATCATACCACTGTCTTCTTGCCTCCATGGTTTCAGAAGAGAAATCAGCACTTAATCTAATTGAGCTTCCCTTGTATGTGATGGTTTTCTTTTCTCTTGCTGCTTTTAGGATTTTCTCTTTGTCTTGAGCATTGGATAATTTGACAAGTATATGTCTTGGGGTGGGCCTGTTGGGGTTTATGACTTGTGGAGTGCGCTGTGCTTCTTGGATATGTACATCTGTCTCTTTCAGTAGATTTGGGAAGTTTTCAGCCATTATTTCCTGCAACACTCTTTCTGACCCCTTTCCCTTCTCTTCACCTTCTGGAATGCCTATAATACGTATGTTTGAGCGTTTTGCATTGTCATTCAGGTCCCTAAATCCTAATTGGATTTTTTCTATCTTCTTATTGACCCCTTCTACTATCTGTTTGATTTCTGATGTACTGTCTTCCACATCACTAATTCTCTGCTCTGTCTCTTCTAGTCTGCTGATATTTGCTGCCAGTGTATTTTTGATTTCTTGAACTGTGGTGTTCATTCCCATCATATCTGTTATGTTTTTGCGTATGTCTGCAATTTCCCCTCCAAGTGATGTCTTCATGTTGTTAACCTCTTTCATTACTGCATCAAATTTGTCGGTGATAAATGTTCTGAGATCTTTCATTGCTTGTGCCAAGTTTTGCTCCCCTTCATGATTATTGGTTTGTTGATTGGATTCAGCCATGTTTTCCTGATTATTGGTTTGGTTCGTAGATTTTTGTTGCTTTCTGGTCATTTCTTTATTTTGACGAATTTAATCAGTTCCTTAGCTTCTTTGTCTGCTCTTGGAGGTTAATTAGTTGTTATTTTTGCACAGGTGTTATATCTTCTCTTTGTCACTTTTTTCTTCTTATTCTAGTTACTTGTTGTTGGTTAAGTTCACTTTAGAGGAAAGTATTAGTGTTGGGGAAAGGCAATTGTGTAAGCAAGGGAAAAGTGTAAAGTTGTATTGGTGATGTATGTTAATAAAGCAGGAATATGAGATCTGGAAGGATGGAGGTTAGATTCATGTAGATTGTATAGGGTTATAGCTGTAGGTAGAGTACCTTTTATGAAGTTGATGACTGAATTTGGGAGGAATATGGTATGAACTACACAGCTTCCCTCCAAATCGATGTCCAGACACCTCCAGACCAGCAAAAATCCCGAAACAATCCGGTCCCAAAGAGTCTCCAACGCCGCCCAGCCGATTCCCTGCAGAAGACTCTAACAGGGATGTTCACTCAGCCGCCATCTTGCCCCCTCCCCCTATGCCATATTTTAAATATCCTTTCCCTATACACTGGGAATTCAAAAATACATTTCTATATGATTATTTGTCAAAAATCATAATGAAAAATGAAAAAGTATTATAATTTTATAATAATGATTATATATAAAAACTTTTAGTATGTAGATAAAATGGTACCTTGAATGAATTAATCACATTTTGTATTTTCCCAGATACTGCCAAATTGATTTCCAAAGGGGTTATACCAATTTAACTCATGCAATCAGTAAATGAAAGTTCTGTTTTCTTCACATCTTTGAAAACATTTGGTTTGTCAATCTTTTAAGTTTTGGCCAGTCTAGTAGATGTGAATTTATTTCATTATTTTTTGAATTTGAAGTTTCCTGTTTACTAGTGAGGGTAAATATATTTTCACAAGCTTTTTGGCAATTTTGCTATCTTCTTCTGTAAACTTTTTTTAAGATTTATTTTATTTATTTATTTCTCCCCACCCCCTCATTGTTTTTACATTTGCTCTGTCTCTTTTGTTGTGTGTTGGCCTTTTCTTCTTTTGGGAGGCACCAGGAACTGAACCTGGGACCTCCCATGTGGGAGGGAGGTGGCTAATCACTTGAGCCACCTCCGCTCCGTGCTTTGTTGGGTCTCTCATTGTGTTTCCTCACTGTGTCTCTTGGTTGCATCAGCTCACTGCATCATCTTGTGTCAGCTCATTGTGCCAGCCCATCACATCAGTTCGTTGTCTTGCTTGTCTTCTCCAGGAGGCACCAGAAACTGAGTCCAGACCTCCCATGTGGGAGATGGGAGTTCAGTTGCCTGAGCCACACTTGCTTCCCTGTAAATTGTCTTTTATAAGCCTTGTCTATTTACAATTTTTCTGTTTTTCCTTGTTGATTTTTAGGGACTTTGTATAATGTGGATAATATTAATTTATCTATATTTTTATGCCTCAAAAATCTTCCAAACAGGTGAACTCTGGGGATTTACAGATCTGTGGTTAAAACTATAATGGTGGGGATGTTCTTTTGGCAACTCTGGCAGGGAAGGATTATTGGTGTAGGGTGTCAGGGGTGAGGGGATATGTGGGATAGGGCTCACCTGGTGCATGCGTTTATGGAATATGAAAAAGCTCATTTGTCATAGTGTGTTATCTCAGTGGGTGGAGATCCACACAATAAACAAGAAAATATTAAACTTCCATCCTGGGGAGTCTTGCTATGTTCTCAGTTAGAGGGGCAAGATTCCGTCAAGAGCATAGGCAGTGCCTAAGAAAAGAAAACAGACCAATTTGTCAGGTCCTCAATATTAATGCATGTAGCTGGGAACCTTATTCTTTAAAAACTGAAACTTAGTGGTTAGCAAGGGTCGTGAGGGGAGAGGAAGGGAAGAATAGAATGGATGGAACATGGGGCATTTTTAGGGCATTGGAATTGTTCTGCATGATCTTGCAGTGACAGATACAGGCCATTATAAATTTTGTCAAAACCTATAAAAGTGTATGGTGTAAAATGTAATCCATAATGTAAACTATAGACCAAGGTTAGCGGGAAAGCTTCAGTACTTGTTCATCAATTGCACCAAATGTACCTTACTCATGTAAGATGTTACTAATAAGGAAAAATGTAAGAAGGGGAGGGGATGGGACATAGGGAAATCCTCTATAATTTTCTATGTGACTTTTCTGTAACCTGAAGCTTCTTTGGGGGAAGCAGTTGTGGCTCAACTGATAGAGCATCCACCTACCATATAGGAGGTCCAGGGTTCGATACCCCAGGGCCTCCTGACCTGTGTGGTGAGCTGGCCCATGTGCAGTGCTGCTGCATGCAAGGAGTGCCATGCCATGCAGGGGTGTCCCCTGCGTAGGTGTGCCCCCCCACACAAGGAGTGTACCTCACAAGGAAAACCACCCTGCACGAAAACAGCACAGTCTACCCAGGAGTGTCACCGCACACATGGAGAACTGACGCAGCAAGATGATGCAACAACAACAAAAAAAGGGACAGTTTCCTGGTGCTGCATGACAAGAATGCAAGTGGACACGGAAGAACACACAGCGAATGGACACAGAGAAAAGACAGTGGGGGGGACAGGGAAGAGAAAAGAAATAAAATAAATCTTAAAAAAAAAAAGCTTTTTTGAAAACAAAGTGAAAAAAATAAGGCACTGGGGGACCATACAGAGAAAATTTTTACTGTATATAAAAGATAATGTATCTTATAGTGATGAATGATGCAGTGACAAATTTTTTAATTTTTAAATTTATATTTGTATTTTATTTTTTAACTATTTTATTTTTTATTATTCTTTTTTTTTTTTGCTTTTTTTTGGGGAGGTTTTGGATTGCAGAAAGGTTGCAGTTATGGCAGGGGAGAATCACTGGTGTGGGGTGCTGGTGATGGGAGAATGTGTGGGGAGGGGTGCACCTGGGGCATGCCTTCATAGAATATGAATATATTCATGTAGTCATGGGACGTTGTCTTGGTGGGTGGAGACCCACACAATAACCAAAAGATTATTGAATTCTCATCGTGGGAACTCCTGCTACATTCTCCAATAGAGTGGCAAGAATCTCCAGAGTACATGGGCAGTGCCTAGCAAAGAAGGACAGACCAATACACCAGGCCCTTGACATTAATAGTTATACTTATGAACCTTGTTCTTGTGAAATTTAAACAGCTTAGTGCTAAATATTGTCTAAGAGTTACCTTCTGAAAGCCTCCTTGCTGCTCAAATGTGGTGTCTCTCTAAGTTAAACTCAGCACATAAACTCACTATCTTCCCCCTAGTATAGGACATGATTCCTGGGGATGAGCCTCCCTGGCACTGAGGAATTATTACCAAGCACCAACTAGCAGTGCATTTGGATAAAGACCTTGACCAAATGGGAGAAATGTTAAATACACATGAAGTTTTATGGCTAAGAGAGTTCAAAGTGAGTCGGGAGGTCATTCCATTATGCACATCTCAGCAATATCTCGTTGACTGCCACATTAAACAGTGCCTCAAGAAGGGGTGCTCCTGAGGGCTCTAGAGACATATAGACAATATATGCAGGGGAGACAACCTGAGGAATTTGGCACTCTGTTAGTTGGCCTTACTATGGAATTTATGCTCCCCACTCTAACAGAGTTATACTCATTTATAATTTCCCTATACTTGACTCTTCTGCCCCTTTTATTTGAATCTATAATTAGCACTATGCTTGTTAAATGTATGTCCCAGAGACTTAAATTTTCAGTCTGTTCATATGCTGGTTGAGCCCTGAATCTCAGCAGAGTTGCAACACCTACTGTCCAGTTCCTTGGACTCATCCAGGACAACTAACAAAATGATGATAATGGACAACATCCATCCCAAAAAACAAAGTATCCACAACTGCAAGCAAGACAGTTCCACCCATCTGCCCCATGGAATCTAAGCCCTCTCCCAGTCATAAACAGACTGGGCATCACCATCCTAAAATCCTCAAGATTGAGGAATGAATGAACATAAGGGGGGACTGCAACTATGGACTAAAGTAGTCTTATTATTATTCTAGCAATGGAAAACCTTGTAATATTGATACAAAGGCAGTGGTCATGAGAAGTTCTGAGGGGAGGGAGAGGGAAGATGAAGTGTAACATGGGGCATTTTTGGGATGTTGGAATTGTTCTGAATGACATTCCAGGGATGGATACAGGACATTATACATTTTGTCAAAACCCGTAAAGTTGTGCGGTGCAAAGTGTAAACCCAATGTAAACTATAGACCATTGTTAGTAGCAATGCTTCAGTATCGGTTCATCAGTTGTAATGTACCACACTAATGAAAGATGTTGTTAATGGCAAAAAGTGTTGGAGGGGGAGAAGGTGGAGTATTTGTTATTCCCCCTATATTTTTGATATATCATTTATGTAATCTAAAGCTTCTTTAAAAATAAAAAAAAAAAAAACAAAATGAAAAAAAGATATCCTTTCAGCCCATCACAGGGTATTATAAATCTTTTTATTTTTGCTGAAGTCAAATTTATTAATCATTTCCTTTATGATTTCCCCTTTTTGTGTCTTAAGATACCTTGTCTAAACTGGAAAAAAAAAAGCCATACTCTTAAATATTTTTTTTCCACAGAAAGATAATCTTTATTATATTTTTAACTAGAAACAGAGCAGATAGCAAGTTTGCAAGTTAAGTTTTGGTGATTATTTTTAAAATCAGGCTTCATAACAATAATCAAAATCAAACTAACTGCACAGATATTTTGGTCAGTCTTATAAACTTCAAGGGCACAAAAACCAGCAACAAAAAGTAAAACAGCTAATGATTATGAGAATTTTTGACATGCGAAAAATGTGGATCATTGCATTAAACTCTACCCATATATTTGCTTGATATTTTTCTTAAACATTGAACAATTTTTGTTATTCAGTAAAATATTGAACATGCACACAGTATTCCTACAAGAACACTCCCTTAAAATTGTCAATACTAAATTTCACCTTTTTTTTTCATAAAATTCAATGAATCATAGTTCCACAGACTTAGTGCTACTGGTAATCTGCAAGACTGACTTTGTTTTCAAGATTAAATAGCAGATTGATTTTGCATTTGGTGGCCAGCTGTGGGTACCCTAATTTTCATTGTTTATTTTCTTGGTAAGTTTTACTAGGCTCCATAAGTCCAGAGTTATTAGATAATCTGCTAATGATAGTATACTTTCTTTTTAAAGATTTTTTAAAAATTTTTATTTCTTTCTTCCCCTTCTCTCCCTTCTCTCCCCTTCCCCCCCATTGTCTGCTCTCTGTGTCCATTTGCTGTGTGTTCTTCTGTGTCTGCTTGGATTCTTGTCAGCAGCACCGGGAATCTGTGTCTCTTTTTGTTGTGTTATCTTGCTGCGTCAGCTTTCCATGTGTGTGGCACCACTCCTGGGCAGGTTGTGCTTTTCTCACGCTGGGTGGCTCTTGCGGGGTGCACTCCTTGTACGTGGGGCTCCCCTATGCGGGGGACACCCCTGAGTGGCACGGCACTCCTTGCACCCATCAGCACTGCACGTGGGCCAGCTCAGCACATGGGTCAGGAGGCCCTGGGTTTGAACCCTGGACCTCCCATGTGGTAGGTGGAGGCTCTATCAGTTGAGCCAAATCTGCTTCCCTGATTATATACTTTTACTTTATACTTTGTTGCATTCAATTTGAACATTACATAATAAGTATTTAACATTATTTATAGGGAAGTGAATGTGACTCAACTGATAGAGCATCCATCTACCATATGGAGGGCTCAGGTTTTGATCTCCAGGGCCTCCTGACCCATGTGGTAAGCTGGCCTATGTGCACTGCTGCTGCGCATAAGGAGTGCCCTGCCACGCAGGGGCACCCCTGCGTAGGGGCGCCCCACGGGCAAGGAGTGTGCCCTGCAAGGAGAGCTGCACTTCCTGAAAAAAGCGCAGCCCATGCAGGAGTGGCGCTGCACACACCAAGAGCTGATCCAGCAAAGTGATGCAACAAAAAAGAGATGTAGATTCCCAGTGCCTCCAGATAATGCAAGTGGATGCAGAAGAACACACAGCGAATGGACACAGAGAGCGGACAATGGGCGAAAGGGGAGAGAAATAAATCTTTAAAAAATATATAAATAAAATTATTTATAGATAGTTGTAACTAAACAATGATATCATTTATTACTAACATAGTTACAAGTTGCATATTTTATGGATTTTTAACTTGCTAGGAACAATTCTTTTTTTTTATATTTTTTAATATCTTTTTTTTAATTGACTTTGTAATAATATTACATTAAAAAAATATATATATATATGAGGTCCCATTCAACCCCACCACCCCCACCCCACCTCTCCCCCCCCCCCCCCAGCAACACTCATTCCCATCATCATGACACATCCATTGTATTTGGTTAGTACATCTTTGGGCACCTCTGCACCTCATGGTCAATGGTCCACATCATGGCCCATACTCTCCCCCATTCCATCCAGTGGGCCCTGTGAGGATTTACAATGTCCGGTGATTGCCCCTGAAGCACCATCCAGGGCAGCTCCATGTCCCAAAGACGCCTCCCCCTCTCATCTCTTCCTGCCTTTCCCCATACCCATCAGCCACCATGTCCACTTTTCCCAATCCAATGCCACCTTTTCTATGTGGACATTGGATTGGTTGTGTCCATTGCAACTCGATGTCAAGAGGAGGCTCAGATTCCACATGGATGCTGGATGCAATCCTCCCACTTTCAGTTGTAATCACTCTAGGCTCCATGGTGTGGTGATTGTCCTTCTTCAACTCCATCTTAGCTGAGTGTGGTGAGTCCAATAAATCAGATTGTAGGTGCTGGAGTCTGTTGAGGCTCAGGACCTGGCTATCACACTGTCAGTCCAGAGATTCAAATCCCCTAAATAAATCTTAAACCCCAACACTAACTGCACCTCCAGCACATTAGCATGAAAGTCTTACGAAGAGAGATCCCATCTGAGTCCAGATTCATCACACATAAACACCATTTCCAAAGAGGGGCCATCTGCCCTGGTAGTTAACCCCATCGGCCATGACCATAACTCCCATGGGTCTCTTTAGCCCTCAAAGGAACCAATACCTGGGGGTTGTATCTGCTTTATCTGTCTCTCCGACTCTGCTCAGTTGTGCATAAGGGCAATCCTTCTGTCAGCCTCCAGACTCTTTTTTAGAGACTCGTAGCCATATAAACTCATTTCTCCTTTCCATTTCCCCCTTACTTTAGGTCAAACAGCATTTTAAAGTCATGTTATTTTATGTAGACAGGGATATTCTGCTGATCCGCATTGAACCTTCCGTATGAGGTCATTTTCCAGTTGCCTCATCAGTTGGTAGTTGATAGTGGTCCCTCGGTGCCAGGGACTAGGAACAACTCTTAAAATTCTCTGCTGGTAATAAGTTCTTTTCGTTTTGCTTTTACGTGGACAACCAGATTTACATTTTTCTCTCTTACATTTTAACTTTACAAAAAAAGTAAAACAACTTTTTTTCTTCCTCAAGGATAAATGTTACAGTTTTCTAACAGAACATTGCAAAAATATCACTTGGCCTCATATGTTGTAGTTCTGTAATAGGTTTGAATATCTGGTAGGGAAAATCCTCTCTTTATTTATTTTCAGCATTCTTTTGGCTAAACGTGGACCTTACTATATATACATCAAAATTACACACACACA
The DNA here is from genome assembly GCF_030445035.2 of Dasypus novemcinctus. Taxonomy (NCBI): domain Eukaryota; kingdom Metazoa; phylum Chordata; class Mammalia; order Cingulata; family Dasypodidae; genus Dasypus; species Dasypus novemcinctus. The sequence continues at coordinate 60,284,114 of NC_080693.1, forward strand.
CACACGAAAATGTTTACCATTGTTCAGTGCTTTTTGTTTGTTAAAATTCTGTCTAGTGACTTCTCCAAACTCTCTTTTTAGTACAAATTTGTCTGTAGGCTGTTTTTTTTTTTTTTTTGGATTTCTTATGTTGACAACAGTATTGTCTACAAATACCAACTCTTCATCTTTTTTTCTGTAGTCCCTATAGCTGTTTTTTTCTTTTTTTCTTGTCGTAAGCATTGGCTAGGAGCACAAATACATCACTGGAAGTTAGGGGTGATGTCAACCATCCCTGCCTTATTCCTCACTCTAACAGGAACACTTCTGATATTTGTTTGTTAACAAACTGTGGAGTTTTGATGAATAACATTTATCAGGATAAAGAGGTTCTTTTTTCCTAGTTTGCTAAGAGTTTTAAAAATAATGAATGAGTTATACATTATTAAATTATTTTTCTGAAGTTTTTGATATGGTTATGTAGTTTTCTCATTTAATGTACTAGTATAAAAAATTTCATTTAATCATTTTCTAATTTTGAAGCATTCCTGAAATTTTTGGATAAAGTCTAATCGGTTATGATGTGTTATTTCTTTTACATATTGTCAAATTTCATTTACTAATATTTATTATTTTTTGCAACTGTGATCTTCAATAATTGAGGTCTATAATTTTCCTTTATTGCACTGTTCCTGTCTGTTTTTGATATTTTGGATCTATTGGTCTCACAAAAATGAGTTAGGGAACTTTCCCTTTTTTTCTATTCTTTTTTCAAGTTTAAATAAGAGAGGGATTCATTTAAAGTTTAGTAAACTTGCTTGTAAATCAATATAGGCCTGATCATTTTAATACCAACATGTATAGAAGGTAGCTCTTGGATCATAGATTTAGTTTCTTTAATGATTATTTTGCTTATTTACATTTTCTATATCTTCTAGAATTAATTTTAATTTATATTTTTCTAAAAATAGTAATGTCATCATAATTTTCAAATGTGTGGTAGATGTTTTACATAATGTACTAATTTGGTTTTAAAAATCTTTCCTCTTTTGGTAGTTGATTATCCCCCTTTTCAAAAGTAATATTATTTATTTGTCTGTCTTTTAATCAGTTTTATATCTCTCTTTATGATGAGTTTTACCCGAATTTTTCTGTTGGAGTCGACGGACCCGAAGGGTATCGGGAATGAAAGACAAAGAGAGATTGGGATCAGGGGTTCTGAGAGCATTGATTTCTCAAGCTCATCAGACAAGTTTATTAATATCAGGGGCTTCTTTATATATCCCAAGCAATCATGAGAACCAGTAACTATCCTAGCTAACTATTCCCATAATTTCTTTAATGAAAACACAGTGCACAGTGGATAGGATAGTAACTAAAGCCCAAGATGTTCTATTATGTTATTGAAACAAGTATACTCATAAATCTTGTTGCCCAGGTTACTTGAGATATCAAGTCTGGGTTCTGCTGGAATGTTGTTTCCCAGAGAGATTAGCCACCTGCATGTATATCTCTCAGGATAGCGTGACCCAGTGGTCAGAATGTAACTTGCTACCATGGAAACAGCATGCCTTTGTTTCTCACATTTTTCTATTTTATTAGTTCTTTGTCTTTATTGTGTTTGAATAATTGATTTTATTAAAATTGTCATTAAATTTTTTATTATTAATTTTTAAATTTCCCATTATAAACTCCCTCCTAAATTGTGTTTACTGTTTGATGGGGCTGAGGTGGGATGCAGTAGAAGAGAGAATCTCAATTTGAGATTCCAAGCTTGAACTCATAATATTCCAATGTTGCAAATAAAATAAAATATAAGCTTTTCTTTCCAGTCTGATGATTAGAAAAGTTTAGGATGTATAAAACCCCCAGTATTGTAGTGGATAATTTCCTCCAGGATTTCAGAACTCCTGATATCAAGGCAATAGTCCTAATTCTTTCTTGTCAGAGTTAAAGTATATTTCATCTTTCAGTACTCCAACTTGATTCACATCAGCTAAGGCAGATTCCCATTAATTGTGTAATGAGGGATCTTTTATTTTTGCAAAAAGATGTCATAACTCTATGAGTAACATTTTGGCAACATTTCTCCAAAGACATCTGAAGAAATATGAAGTGTATCAGTGATATCTGAACAATGTTCAACCTGCTCAGTCCATTATCTTAGGGCAATTTCAGAACTTGTAGTTGGCTAATACCAATATAAGTAAAAACACCAAAGTAGGGGTTCTAACCAGTTGTCCATGTCATTACCATTTGTGAGGTATTTTCAAATTCATACATTGGGGCACCACCTCTGAAGGTTTTAATCTCAATGTGCACCCCAGCTGAGAACTACTTCTCAAGACTGTGAATTATTTCCAGTGAAAAGTCCTTAAAAGATAAACTAGGTACTGAAACTCCAGTCTTCAAGGATCAATATAGGTTAGAATGATTAATTTGAGTATGAGAAATACCTGAGAGACCATTCTCAGAAACACACCTCACCATCCAGATGGGCTTCATTTCCTCAAAAATACAATGGAATGTGTATTTCTTCTCAACAGAACTCAATAGGAAAACTCTTTGGGATTATAAATTCTGCAACAATGTTATTGAATGAAATGAATTGGGTATATTAAATTCATTATAAGAAATTTTCCTTCTTTCATTGGAATGTACTTTTTTCCCAGAAATCTGGTTTTACCCTTTTTTCCCCAAAATAAAGGCAATGTTATTCAGGGGTACAATGTGTTAGGGGTGTAATGTGTTTTATTTATTTTTATATTTTTTAAAGATTTATTTTTATTTATTTCTCTCCCCTTCCCTGCCCTGAACCCCCATTGTCTGCTCTGTGTCCATTCTCTGTGTGTTCTTCTGTGTCCTTGTGTCTTTTCATCAGGTGGCATGGGAATCTGTGTCTCTTTTTGTTGTGTCATCTTGCTGCGTCAGCTCTGTGTGTGTGCAGTGCCATTCCCTGTGCCCCATGTTTCACATGGGGCGGCTCTCCTTGTGGGGTGCAATCCTTGTCCATGGGGCACCCCTATGCGGGGGACACCCCTGTGTGGCACGGCACTCCTTGCATGCAGCAGCACTGCACATGGGCCAGCTCACCACGCAGAGCGGGAGGCCCTGGGTTTGAACCCTGAACCTCCTATATGGTAGGCAGATGCTCTATCAGTTGAGCCACATCTGCTTCCCTGCAATGTACTTTAATTAGGAGCCAAAGACACGAACTAAGTCTGTCATTTAAGATATTAAACACACATGTACACACACACACTTGCACACACCCCTCCTGCTCTACTACCCTAAATTATTTACATTTGATACAACACTCATTTTCAAAATGATTTCAACATGGTTGGTTTTTCTGTATCTTCAGGTAAATATAATTTCTTTGTTACTGATTAAAATTATTATGAAAGCAATTGGGAACCATTCCAATGAAGGCCTACATGAGGAAAAGTTTATTAGAAAGCAGAGAAGCATGTAAGAACATAAACTCTAGGAGAAAAAAAATTCCCACGAAGAGAAAATACAGGGTTTAGCTGGACCCTCAAGACTGAGGGTATAAAATCAATGCCAGACAGATGCTGCAGGTAATTGCCATGGTATTGGGGAAGGTAATCTGGAGTACAAAAGTGGAAGAGAAGAACGAGACATTTGAAGGACTGGGATAATTACTTAGCTAGCCTAGGTTAATATTTTGGGTTCACACTGGGGAAAGGTCAAAACAGGAGAGTTTGACTTGGGGCCAGGATGTGGACACAGTTGGTGGGAATGTCTTCTCTTAACTCATCTATGAGGTGCAAAAGAGTCTGCTTCTGTGAGGATTAAGATGAAGGAGCAAGAATGGGCACAGGCAGTGGGCTCAACAGCAGGAGGAGGCAGAGCAGGTGGGTCGGGGGCAGGTGGAGATGACACAGGTTGGGCGGTAGCAGGTGGTGTGGCAGGAGACTTGGCCACAGACTGGGCGCAGGCAGCAGCTGGTCTGGCTGCAGCAGGGATTACAGCAAGAAGGACGGCAGCAGCTGGAGATGCAGCAGCTGGGGCGGCAGCAGCTAGGACCACAGCAGCTGGAGCCACTGCAGGAGGGGCGGCAGCAGCTGGAGATGCAGCAGCTGGGGCGGCAGCAGCTAGAACCACAGCAGCTGGAGCCACTGCAGGAGGGGCGGCAGCAGCTGGAGATGCAGCAGCTGGGGCTGCAGAGGCTGGAGCCACTGTAGGAGGGGCGGCAGCAGCTGGAGATGCAGCAGTTGGGGCGGCAACAGTTGGGCTGGGAGTGCACAGACTGGCAGCAGCTGGGCCTGCAGCAGCTGGATACGCAGCAGCTGGGGTGGCAGCAGGTGGTTCTGCAGCAGGTGGTCTGGCAGCAGCTGGGTTGGCAGCAAGTCCCCTGGCAGAGACTTTGGCCACAGCCCTGCTCAGAGCAGACGGAGCCACAACAGGAGCTGACCATGGTGTCAGAGGGCGGAGGTTCTGGGTGAGTTTCCAAGGAGAGAGAGTTTCTCGAGTGTGGAAGACTGCTGGACCACGCCCCCATTTATACCCTGTGGAGGGGCTGTGTCAAGAGGTCAAGTATTATTTCCTTGTTATTACCTGTCGTCCTGGGGAACCTAATCATTTAATGACATGATTGTGTTTTCCTAGTTAAATACTCCAAAATGGAGAAAATAACCTATTTCCTTTTCCTTATGTGCTCCTGTGTTTCTTCTTGAAATTCTTCTCACATTTCTTCCTTGGCGGGTGTCACCTTGTCATTGGTCTATGGAGTGTCTTGCACTCATCACATGACTTTCTGACATTTTGATTTTACAAGTGACATTCCCTGCAAATCCTGGAGAATGGGTCTCATAATGCTAAAATGTCATTAGTTGTTAAAGATACGTGGAAAATATCCTGGTCAGGTTGAACGCTGGTGAGGAAATAGAAGGAAAGCCTTCTTCTGTGGGAGGATGCCTGTCTGTAATGCGGATGACCATGAACCTGGGGGGGCCTGTTGGATGGTCAGGGAGATGGTGGGACCCCAAGGAAATTCCAAACTCTGTATCATTGTGTTGTTCCGTTGCCTCAAGCGGAGGCACTGATGAAGTGATGGAGTGCTTTTAAATAGCAAACCGCATTTTTACTTTGTGAATGTCTTCTTGTGTGTACGTTGAGTAGGAAGTTTTTATTTATATCTTGATTATGAAACTTGCACAATGGATTTTTCATTACAGAAGTTTTCATTATATGTAAACATGTTCAGAGTTATTAAGCTTTTCAACAAGATATATCTAAGGCATTCTGTTGGGTACTGTGATGGTATAACAGATGAGCCTTTATCTCTCTCCTATAGGTTCTTGAATAAGAATAATAAGAATTTGGCAATAATGAAAAGAACTACAATTTGTGTAAATAATGAAAATCAAAACATTTAGTATGTGGTTAAGTACTTCATGCTCTTAGTTAAAGGTGAGGAAACAACCGCTACCATTTTTGAAGTTTTCACTTCATTACTAGGCATTAGATTGAAAATGTTATATTTATTTTATTTCTAATCTTAAACACAGGACTATGAAGTAGGGTATATTCTTATTAATCTTTTAGTGGGAAAGAGAACAGAAGCATAGGTTGAAAACAAACTTGTTGAAACAGAAAGTAAACTCAATATATTTTGGCCTAGCCAGGGAGGGGGTAAAAAAGTTTGCAAGCTTTTGCTGAAAATTTGCAAGTCTTTGCTGATGTATCTTCTTAAAATGTTCCTCCTTTCTTGTCAACTCCTCAAGTCCTACTCACCATCAAGATCCATCTGAAACGATTCCTTCCCTAGTGATATCTTTCTGGACAAACTACCCTATTCATACATATTTCTTCCTTGCGTTCTTCTCCTAACTGACCAAACTCTACTATTAGAATTTATTTTCTGTCCTCCACTCAGCCGTAATGTAAATACCCTAAAGGCATGGACTATGACTTATTTATTCTTGTTAACATGGTATCCAGTACAGGGTGGGAAAAAGTATACTAGTGATGACTTTGCTGAGTGTATGAAGGTTTTCTGATACCATGAGTACATGCAATGAACTATATATTTGAGTGTGGTTAAGAGGAGAAATTTGGGGTTGTATATATGTTACCAGAACAAAAATTTTTACAAAAACAACCTAGTACTATACAACACAAACAGTGAACCCTAATATAAGCTATGGACCGTATTTAATAGTACAATTATGTTGGTGCAAAAGTAATTGAGCTTCTGCATTGTTGATATTTGCTGTTTGATATTGGAATACATTCTTTAAATGTGGTTAGGTTATACACATTTTAACTTGCATCTCTTGCTTTATGTTTTTTTTTGCTAACGACTTATTACTTGCTGTTTATTTTATATTTATTTCAGACTATGGAAATGATGCTAGACAAAGAGCAAATTCGAATGATTTTCTTATTTGAGTAAAGCAGTGGAGACAACTTGCAACATCAACAGTGCATTTGGCCAGGAACTGCTAACGAACGTACAGCCCAGTGGTGGTTCAGGAAGTTTTGCAAAGGAGTCGAGAGCCTTGAAGATGAGGAGTGTAGTGGTCAGCCATTGGAAGTTGACAACGACCAATTGAGAGCAATCTTTGAAGATGATCCTCTTACAACTACACGAGAAGTTGCCAAAGAACTCAATGTTGACTATTCTATGGTCATTTGGCATTTGAAGCAATTGGAAAGGTGGAAAAGCTCGGTAAGTGGGTGCCTCATGAGCTGACTGAAAAATCAGAAAAATCGTTTTGAAGTGTCATCTTCTCTTATTCTATGCAACAACAAGCCATTTCTTGATTAGACTGTGATGTGTGATAATACGAAGTTTTGCTTCATCCGCCATGTTCACCTGACCTCTTGCAACCAACTACCTCTTCTTCAAGCATCTCGACAACTTTTTGCAGGGAAAATGCTTACACAACCAACAGGATGCAGAAAATGCTTTCCAAGAGTTTGTCAAATCCTGAAGCTAGCATTTCTATACTCCAGGAATGAACAAACTTGTTTCTCATTGGCATAAATGTGTTGATTGTAATAGTTTCTATTTTAATTAATAAATATGTATTTGAGCCTAGTTATAATGATTTAAAACTCATGGTCAAAACCACAATTCCTTTTACACTAACCTATAGTATGTTTTTAGGAGGTATTGGGGATTTGACCCAGTACCTCATACATGGGAAGCAAATGCTCAATGACTGAGCTGCATCTGCTCCCCTGTAACAATATTTTCCCATCAATTGTAACAAATGTACTAATGCAAGATGTTATTAATAAGGGGGTATATAGGAACTCTGTATTTTCTGCATGATTTTTCTGTAAATCAACAACTCCTTTAAAAAAATACACACATATGTTTTGGATGGATGGATAGAAGAGAGTTAATCATTCTCAACAAAGGGCTTGTGTTTTAGGTTCACAATGAGGTGACCACTTTTGGTGACTGGGCTCAGTCCTCTGGAGACACTCAGACTGGCGGCACTTAGCCCTGTGACTATGTGCCTAGAAAATCGTAGAGAATCAACTGAGTATGAGAACTAAAAGTGAGTTCAGATAAAAGACAACTAAAAAATTGATGGGCTTACTATACATTAGCAATAAACCTCCATGTAAGGTAATGGAAAAAATGTGCTTGCAATTCTCAACAATATATATGAAACATATGTAAACAAACCTGCCAAGAAATACGCTAGGCCTCTATGGAGGAAAGCATTCACATTTCCTAAAATACATAAAATAATATTTGAAGAAATGTCAGAGCAAGAAATGCATTCCTAAGGTAGGCTTGGAGAATAAATACGTACATGGGGTACAAATGGATTTAATAAGGATGTCTCCCAGTCTGTAACAATGGATCTTGGGACTAATGAAGGGAAACTCACTTTTGACCATTCTCTTTTGCATTGTTTAAAATTTAAAGAGCTTGTATTTGGATGTAAATTATATGGGGCCAGAGCCTGATCTTTTGTCACCACCTCCTCTGGAGCTGGGCCTCTCAGGGTCGCCACTTCGCGTCCCAGCCCAGCATGCCATCCTAGAAGAACTTCAAGCAGCTCCACACCTTGGAACAAAGAGGAGAACTTCTGACACATCCTAGAGCAGCATCCTACCAAAATCCCGGTTACCATAGAAAGAAAGAAGGGTGAGAAGCAGCTTCCTGTACTGGATCAAACCAAGTTCCTTGTACCAGATTATATCAACATGAGTGAATTAATCAAAGTAATTAGAGGGTGCTTGCAGCTGAATGCTAATCAAGCCTACATCCTGATGGGGAATGGACACAGCCTGGTGAGTGTTTCGACACCCATTTATGCAGGGGATGAAAGCAAGAAGGATGAAGATGGGTTCCTGTACATGGCGTATGACTCGCAGGAGACTTGGATTGAAGTTGTTGGTTTAAGACTGGCAGACTCATCTACTCTAGAATTTCTAAAGCTTTACACAGAATTTCTCCTACTATCCTATCATAGATGCTCCTTGATTTCAGAGCCACTTTTTCCCCTGAAGACTTAAAACAGATGAGTTCTTTACATCATTTATATATGAACATACATAAACAATTAACTGTAGAGTAAAAATTGTGAACTAATCGGATTGGCTAGGGGAAATACTTTGTTGGGTAGTAATGTTTTGACAATGTTCTTGAATCATTAGTTGAAAAGTTTTAAAAACAATGCAAGTTATTGGTGGTAGGGGTGAGATATTATATATGTTTGTTTGATGTTATATATGTTTTTTTTGTAAGTTCACAGCTATTATCCACTTATGTTTATGTATGTTTATGTATGAGTGATATATTTCAACAAATTTTTAAAAAATTAAAAATAAAAGGATTAGTTCATTGACCTACAACTAAGAAGACTTGTTTAAGAGAACTAGGCAGGGATAAGGTCATTTGATTTCTACTGGAAGATGGACTAAACTGTGTGGTCTTCCCTCCAATTACAGGAAAAATACAGTCACTCGGCACCAAATATAAAACCTTAAAGAAAGAATAAGAATTGCACTCAATTTTCAGTGACTGAAAACAGAGCTTTATTTTGATACATGAGAGAACAAGTTACAGCAAAATCTTAGAAAGCAGGTACAAGAGAGACGTTTCACTGGACTCTCCTGTCCGAGGGGCTTAAATCTGTGCTCCAACGAGGGATGGAGCCAATCTTCAAATTCCTTAAACAGGATGACTTCCTGTCCTGAAGACACAAGGAGGAAGGCTGGGGATACCTGTGAGTTTATTAGTTGATTTTGAATGTACTCCTTTGGAAGGGAGGGAGTTTGGACGGGGCTTTGAATGAGGACACAGATTTAGTAGGACTGGAGGTAGCTTATGGGACTCTGGAGCTCATTTCTGTGGACACTCCAGAGTTTCAAAAAGCAGGTCAACATTTGTGGGAATGACGGCAGTGAGGAAGGGGATGTTCAAAGCAGAGATCAGCAGCAGGAGGGGGCAGAGCAGGTGGGGCGGGGGCAGGTGGAGATGACACAGGTTGGGCGGTAGCAGGTGGTGTGGCAGGAGGTTTGGCCACAGACTGGGCGCAGGCAGCAGCTGGTCTGGCTGCAGCAGGGATTACAGCAAGAAGGACGGCAGCAGCTGGAGATGCAGCAGCTGGGCTGGCAGCAGCTAGACCCACAGCAGCTGGAGCCACTGCAGTAGGGGCGGCAGCAGCTGGAGATGCAGCAGTTGGGGCAGCAGCAGCTAGAACCACAGCAGCTGGAGCCACTGCAGGAGGGGCGGCAGCAGCTGGAGATGCAGCAGTTGGGGCGGCAACAGTTGGGCTGGGAGTGCACAGACTGGCAGCAGCTGGGCCTGCAGCAGCTGGATACACAGCAGCTGGGGCGGCAGCAGGTGGTTCTGCAGCAGGTGGTCTGGCAGCAGCTGGGTTGGCAGCAGGTCTCCTGGCAGAGGCCTTGGCCACAGCCCTGCTCAGAGCAGACGGAGCCACAACAGGAACTGACCATGGTGTCAGAGGGTGGAAATTCTGGGTGAGTTTCCAGGAGAGTGAGTTTCTCGAGTTTGGAAGACTGCTGGACCACGCCCCCATTTATACCCTGTGGAGGGGCTGTGTCAAGAGGTCAAGTATTATTTCCTTGTTATTACCTATCGTCCTGGGGAACCTAATCATTTAATGACATGATTGTGTTTTCCTAGTTAAATACTCCAAAATGGAGAAAATAACCTATTTCCTTTTCCTTATGTGCTCCTGTTTCTTCTTGAAACTCTTCTCGCATTTCTTTCTTGGCGGGTGTCACCTTGTCACTGGTCTATGGAGTGTCTTGCATTCATCACATGACTTTCTGACATTTTGATTTTGCAAGTGACATTCCCTGCAAATCCTGGAGAATGGGTCTCATAATGCTAAAATGTCATTAGTTGTTAAAGATACGTGGAAAATATCCTGGTCAGGTTGAACGCTGGTGAGGAAATAGAAGGAAAGCCTCCTTCCTTGGGAGGATGCCTGTTTGTAATGAGGATATCCGTGAACCTGTACGGGCCTGTTGGATGGTCAGGGAGATGGTGGGACCCCAAGGAAATTCCAAACTCTGTATCATTGTGTTGTTCCGTTGCCTCAAGCGGAGGCACTGATGAAGTGATGGAGTGCTTTCAAATAGCAACCTGCATTTTTACTTTGGGAATGTCTTCTTGTGTATACATTGAGTAGGAAGCTTTTGTCTGTCTCTTGGCTATGAAATTGTAAACTTTGTTTTTCATCCCTTCGCTGGCTAAGTCAAAGACATTGAGTTTGCTATTTGTGTGCTTATCGTTGGCAATTTATTTATTTTCTTTTTTCTTTTAATTAATTGAAGTATATCATTCATATGTAAATATACATAAATAATAAGAGTTTAATAATGTTGTGAACCTAACAAAACAACATATATAGCATCAAAGAGGACTCTCATACCTCACCCTACCACCAGTCACTTGCATTGTTGTTAAACCTTTTTAACAACAATGTTTAAACGGCATTGCCAAAATATTACTAAACAAAGTATTTTCCCCCAACCAGCCTTATTATTATTATCTACATATCATTTATATATGAAAATACCTAAACAATTAAGTATACAGTAAAAGTTGTGAACTTAGAAAGCAAACATGCATAACATCATACAGGGGTCCCATACATCAACCCTTCACCAACACCTCGCATCGTCATGAGATGTTTGTTACAAATTATGTAAGAGTATTGTCAAAATCTTACTACTAGACATACACAAAAAGATAACAGATATGATGGGAATGAACACCACAGTTCAAAAAATCAAAAATACACTTGCAGCAAATATCAGCAGACTCGAAGAGGCAGAGCAGAGAATTAGTGATGTGGAAGACAGTACATCGGAAATCAAACAGATAGTAGAAGTGGTCGATAAAAAGATAGGAAAAATCCAGGTAGGACTTAGGGACCTGAATGACAATGGAAAACGCTCAAACATACGTATTATAGGCATCCCAGAAGGGGAAGAGAAGGGAAAGGGGTCAGAAGGAGTGTTGCAGGAAATAATGGCTGAAAACTTCCCAAATCTACTGAAAGAGACAGATGTACATATCCAAGAAGCACAGCACACCCCAGTCGTCATAAACCCCAACAGGCCCACCCCAAGACATATACTTGTCAAATTATCCAAAGCTCAAGACAAGGAGAAAATTCTAAAAGCAGCAAGAGAAAAGAAAACCATCACATACAAGGGAAGCTCCATAAGATTAAGTGCTGATTTCTCATCTGAAACCATGGAGGCAAGAAGGCAGTGGTAGGATATAGTCAAGGTACTAAAAGAAAAAAATTTCCAACCAAGAATACTCTATCCAGCTAAACTAACATTCAAAAATGATGGGGAGTTCAAAATATTCACAGATAAACAGAAACTGAAAGAGTATGCCAACAAGAAACCTCCCCTTCAAGAAATTCTAAAGGGAGTTCTGCAGGAAGAAAGGAAAAAACAGGAGAGGCAGAGCTGGAGGATAGTGTAAGAGCAACAAAAAAGACAAAAAGAGAAGGGGAAAAACAAACAAACAAACAAAATATGACAAACACAAGTCCAATTAAAATATGGCTAACACAAATAATTCCTTGAAAGTAATAACACTGAATGTCAATGGATTAAACTCACCTATCAAAAGATTCAGACTGGGACATTGGATAAGGAAATATGACCCATCTATATGCTGTCTACAAGAGACACATCTTAGACCCAGAGACTCATGGGGCTGAAAGTGAATGGTTGGAAAACAATCATACAAGCAAACAATAACCAAAAAAAGGCAGGAGTAGGTATATTAATATCAGACAAAATAGACTTTAAATGCAAAACAATTGTGAGAGACAAAGAAGGATACTATATATTAGTGAAAGGGACAATCTGTCAAGAAGATCGAACAATCATAAATATTTATGCTCCCAACAAGGGCACCTCTAAATACGTAAGGCAAATGCTGGAAAAACTAAGTGAAAGAATAGATGAATCTACAATTATAGTGGGGGATTTTAATGCACCACTATCAACTCTGGACAGAACATCTCAAAAGAGAATCACTAAAGAAACAAAATATTTGAACAGTATATTAGAGGAGCTGGATCTAATAGACATATATAGATCATTACACCCAAACACAGCAGGATATACATTTTTCTCAAGCGCACATGGATCATTCTCCAAGATAGACCATATGCTAGGCCACACAGAAAGGCTTAATGAATTCAGAAAGATCGAAATCATACAAAACAATATCTCTGACCACAGTGGAGTGAAGCTGGAAATTTGCAAGCGCCAGAGGCCCAGATTTCACACCACGATTTGGAAATTAAACAGCACACTCTTAGAAAAACAGTGGGTCAAAGAGGAAATCTCAAAAGAAATCAATGACTGCCTTGAAACAAATGATAATGATAACACAAAATACCAAAATTTATGGGATGCAGCAAAAGCAGTACTGAGAGGGAAATTTATAGCCATAAATTCATATATCAAAAAAGAAGAAAGAGCAAAAATTGAAGAACTAACTGCACATTTGGAGGAATTAGAAAAAAAACAATAAAGTAATCCAACAGGAAGAAGAAGGAAGGAAATAACAAAGACAAGAGCAGAACTAAATGAAATAGAAAATAAGAGAGCACTTGAAAAGATAAACAAGACCAAGAGCTGTTTTTTTGAGAAGATCAACAAAATTGACAAACCTTTAGCAAGACTAACAAAGAAAAAAAGAGAGAAGATGCAAATACACAAAATAAGAAATGAGAAAGGAGATATCACCACTGACCCCACAGAAATAAAGACTATCATAAGAGGATACTTTGAAAAACTATATTCCAACAAAAATGACAATTCAGAGGAAATGGACAAATTCCTAGAAACACATAAGCAGCCCATATTGACGAAAGAAGAAATTGATGATCTCAACAAACCAATCACAAGTAAAGAGATAGAATCAGTCATTAAAAACCTCCCAACTAAGAAGAGCCCAGGGACAGATGGCTTCACAGGTGAATTCTACAAAACATTCCGGAAAGAACTAACACCAATCCTGCTGAAACTATTCCAAAAAATCGAAACAGAAGGAATATTGCCTAATTCCTTCTATGATGCCAACATTACCCTAGTACCAAAGCCAAACAAAGACACCACAAGAAAGGAAAATTACAGACCAATTTCTCTAATGAACCTAGATGCAAAAATACTTAACAAAATACTTGCTAATCGTATTCAACAACACATTAAACAAATTATATACCACGACCAAGTGGGATTCATTCCAGGTATGCAAGGATGGTTCAACATAAGAAAATCAATCAATGTAATACACCATATAAACAGATTGAAGGGAAATAATCACATGATTATATCTATAAATGCAGAAAAAGCATTTGACAAAATACAGCACCCTTTCTTGCTAAAAACACTCCAAAAGTTCGGAATACAAGGAAATTTTTGAACATGATAAAGAGTATATATGAAAAACCTACAGCCAACATTGTTTACAATGGAGAAATCCTAAAATCCTTCCCTCTAAAGTCAGGAACAAGACAAGGATGCCCACTTCTCCCCTTCTATTTAACATTGTCTTAGAAGTACTTGCTCGAGCACTGAGGCAAGAACCAGATATAAAAGGCATTCAAATTGGAAAAGAAGAAGTCAAAATTTCATTATTTGCAGATGACATGATCCTATACATAGAAAACCCTGAGAGGTCTACAGCAAAGCTTCTAGAATTCATAAATGAGTTTAGTAAAGTCACAGGTTATAAGATCAATGTGCAAAAATCAGTAGCATTTCTGTACACCAATAATGAGCAAGATCAGGAGGAAATCAAGAAACAAATACCATTTACAATAGTAAGTAAAAAAATCAAATATTTAGGAATAAATTTAACTAAAGATATAAAAAACTTATACACTGAGAACTATACAAGACTGTTCAAGGAAATCAAAGAAGACCTAAGTAAATGGAAGAATATTCCCTGTTCATGGATATGAAGACTAAATATTATTAAGATGTCTATCCTACCAAAATTGATCTACACATTCAATGCAATCCCAATAAAAATCAACACAGCCTTCTTTAAGGAACTAGAAAAACTATGAAATTTATTTGGAAAGGAAAGAGGCCCTGAATAGCCAAAGACATATTGAAAAAGAAAAACGAAATTGGAGGAATCACACTACCTAACTTCAAAACATACTACAAAGCTACGTAGTGAAAACAGCATGATATTGGCATAAGGAGAGACACAGACCAATGGAATCGAATTGAAAGTTCTGATATAGAACCTCATATATATAGCCATATAATATTCGATAAAGCCACCAAACCCTCTCAACTGGGAGAGAACAGCCTATTCAACAAATGGTGCCTGGAGAACTGGATATCCACATGTAGAAGAATGAAAGAGGATTACCATCTCACACCTTATACAAAGATCAACTCAAGATGGATCAAAGACCTAAATATAAGAGCCAAGACCATAAAGACCTTGGAAAGCAGTGTAGGGAAACATCTACAGGACCTTGTAATAGGAAATGACTTCATGAATATCACACCAAAAGCACGAGCAGCAAAAGAACAAATAGATAAATGGGACTTCCTCAAAATTAAAACCCTCTGCACCTCAGAGGAGTTTGTCAAGAAAGTAAAAAGGGAACCCACACAATGGGAGAAAATATTTGGCAACCATATATCTGATAAGAGACTTATAACTTGCATATATAAAGAACTCCTATATCTTGAAAACAAAAAGATAAACAACCCATTTAAAAAATGGGAAAAAGATTTAAACAGACACTTCTCCAAAGAAGAAATACAAATGGCTAAAAAGCACATGAAAAAATGCTCCAAATCTCTAGCTATCAGGGAAATGCAAATCAAAACTACAATGAGATACCATCTTACTCCCATAAGATTGGCAGCTATGAAAAAAACAGAAGAATACAAATGCTGGAGAGGATGTGAAGAAAGGGGAACACTCATCCACTGCTGGTGAGAATGCAGAAGGATCCAACCATTCTGGAGGACAGTTTGGCGGTTTCTCCAAAAACTAACCATAGATTTGCCATATGACCCAGCAATACCACTGCTGGGTATATACCCAGCAGAACTGAAAACAAGGACACAAACCGATATATGTACACCGATGTTCATAGCAGCATTGTTCACTATCGCCAAAAGTTGGAATTAACCCAAATGCCCATCAACAGATGAGTGGATCAATAAAATGTGGTATGTACATACAGTGGAATACTATTCAGCTTTAAGAACAAATACACTACAAACACACATGATAACATGAGTGAATCTTGAGAACCTTATGTTGAGTGAAGCAACCCAGGCATTGAAGGACAAATACTACATGACCTCAATGATATGAAATAAGCAAGCTGCCTCAGAGAGCTAGAGACTGGAAGATAGGCTTACAGGAAATCGGGGGGTGGAGGAAGGATGTGAGCTGACGTCTGCAGGGGTGGAATCTATGATGAGCTGACAGTACGTATGAGCACAAAGAAGAGATAAAATGGGGGCAAGGGGTTGCCTTTGGGTGGGGCTTTGCAGGTTTGAGGGGGGCTGGGGATGGGCAGATGGGTAATAGTGCCCAAAAAATTGGGGGGAGTGAGGGGCAACATATGAACATAAGAGAATGTCAGGTGTTGGTTGAGAGTAAAATGCTGAGAAAACCATATCAAAATATAATTAGGAGGGTTACCTGTTTAGGATGCTCGGAGGGGATGGTCTGACGCGGTTCGGACTCCTGGGGAATGTCTGAATGCTCATTTTGCTAGGGTGGGTTGTACCTTTGGGTAGAGACCCAAGTAGTGAGAGTGGGGGTGGACCCACATCCTGGGGAGGACTAATGCCATCAAATAGAGGGAACTGTATCTCTTGAGAGAATGGGTGGCTCTCAGGGCATTAGGGCAGTTGAGCAAGTCAGGCCCTGAACACTGCTGCAAGTATCTCTGGACATGGCTCCTCAGGAAATGGAGATTGGCTATAGCTGTGGGCCCCAAGGAGAGGGGAAAATGGATGTTGAATGGATGGAACCAAGGTAAATATGGGGGCGAGAGAGGAGTTTCACAAGAGTACACAAGGATGGATATAAAACATGTAGTATTACACCAAAAACTTATAGGGGATGTCAGACTAATAATGTAAACCATAATGTAAAAATAGAATAACTAAAAAATTTAGAAAACTGTATATCCTAAAGTATGGACCACAATGTAAGCACAGATGTCACCTTGTTTGAAAGCTATTGTCTCGGAGTCTGCACATCAGTTTCAGTAAATATGATATGAATAAGTTAAAAGATTATCGCTGTGGAAGGGAAAAGGTTTTATGGTGGATGTGTGGGAGTACTGTGTATTGTATATTTGAATTACTATTATCTAGGGCTCTTGTGAAGAGAAGCTCAATAATTAGGAAAAAAGAAAAGAAAAAGATAGGATGTAGAATTTTTCCAAATCAATATGTATTCTATATCTAACCTTTAAACTCATCACTATATTCCATTTTACTAGTAAGGGAACCTGACATTATATTGGGCTTCACTTTTCAGGAAGTTTTGGATCACAGAGTGGTTCAACATTGGCAGTGGAGGAATACTGGTATGGGATGTTATTGACAGGCGATATATGGTTGACAGGGAGTTATACAGGGCATATGTCCAGGGTGCATGGAAATGTTTGGATATACTCATAGTGGAAACAATTAAAAACAACAGCTGGGGGGGTACTGGGTTACTGGCCGGGGGGGGAGGGGCTCTGTCTTGGTCCCTAGGGGAGCAGCGTTAGTCTCCCAGGTGCAACAAGGACCAGGAAGGAATGAGGGTCCAACAGTGAGCCCCTGATACTAATGACTATGCTTGTGAGCCTATACGCCTGAAATAAGAACAAGGCCTAGAGCAGCACTGTGCCTAGGAGTTGCCTCCTGACAGCCTCCGTGTTACTCAAATGTGGCCAGTCTCGAAGCCAAACTCAGCATGTAAATGCAATGCCTTCCCCCCAGCATGGGACATGATACCCGGGGATGAGCCTCCCTGGCACCGAGGGATCACTACCAAGTACCAGCTGATGATGCAACTAGAAAATGACCTTGAATTAAGATTTAACATGGACCAGCAGAATATCCCTGTCTACATATAATAACAAGAGTTAAAAATGCTGTTTGACCTAAATTAAGGGGGAAATGGAAAGGACAAATGAGTTTATATGGCTATGAGTCTCTAAAAAAGAATGTGGAGGTTGTCAGAAGGATTGCCCTTATGCACACCTGAGCAGAGTCTCAGAGACAGATAAAGTAGATACAACCCCAGGTATTGGTTCTTTTGAGGGCTAAAGAGACCCACAGGTTCTAGGGTCATGGCAGATGGGGTTCACTGCCATGTCAGTTGGCCCTTCTTTGGAGCTGGTGTTTCTGCGTGATGGAGTTGGACTCAGATGGGATCTCTTTTCACAAGCCTTTCATGCTACTTTACTGGAATTGTAGTTGGTGCTGGGGCTTAAGATATATCTAGGGGATTTGAATCTCTGGACTGACAATATGATAGCCAGGCCCTGACCTCAACAGACTTCAGCTCCTATAGTCTGATTTATTGGACTTACCCCACTCAGCTAACATGGAGTTGAAGAATGTCAACCACCACACCATGGAGCCTAGAGTGCCTGCAACTGAAAGCAGGAGGATTGCATCCAATATCCATGTGGAATCTAAATCCCCTCTTGACTTAGATGTGGAATGGACACAACCAAGCCAAGGTCCACAGGAAGGAGGAATACAGTAAAGATCAGAGTGGACTTAATGATATTCTATTCATGAACTATTGTGGTTAATAATCGGGAAAATGTGGCATTGATGTTGAAAAAGTGGCCATGGTGGCTGCTGGGTGCGGGGATGGGGAGGAAGAGAAGAGATGTGGAGGCAGTCTCAGGACTTGGAGTTGTCCTGGGTGGTGCCCCAGGGACAATTGCCGGATGTTGTATGTCCTCCCATGACCCACTGGATGGAACGTGGGAAAGTGTGGGCTATGGTGTGGAACACGGAACATGGGGTGCAGCGATGCCCGGAGATGTACTCACCAGACGCAATGGATGTGACATGATGATGGGAGAGAGTGTTGGGGGGAAAGTGTTGGGGTGGGGGTTGTGGGGGTGAATGGCGACCTCATATTTTTTTAATGTAATATCTTTTTTAAAAATGAATAAATTGAGTAGAATTTGGAAAAAAAAAAGCTAATGGACTAGAATGTTAATGTATGTTTTTGCATGCACCATACCTGTTCCTTTAAACTGGATAAGAATGCTATAATACTAAAATTCAAATCCTAAGCATGAATTTTAATTTTTTCCTATGGAAAAATACAAGCTTTACTAATATTCTGTCCCTTTCTCAAATAGGTGTTTTATGCCTTCTCCAAAAAAGAACTCTTCTTCTAACTTTTATTTACATGTAATCCAATTGCTAAGTTTGACATATTTCTTTATATATGTCTTTCCTCCTAACTTAGATGTTTGACCTGGTCTAAAGATAGATATAGGTAAAACTTGCATAATGTTTCATTATTTTTAATAATGCTATTGAGAGTGATAATTCTGCTATTTTAATATATTTCTGCCTAGAAAACTGTGCTTAAAAATCAGATGACAAAATATCTCAACCAAATCCAAATATTAACAATAATGATCATAATTAGAACTGAACACTGTTTGTACAAGGAAATAAAATCATCTTTCAAATAAAAAAAAAAACAAAAAAAAACAAAAAAAAAATCTTACTACTAATCATAGTCGTTATCTTACATATGGTGTGTTTTATCTCCAACACACCCTATTGTTATTTTCTAAATGTATTTTTAATGACAGAAGTTGTAAATTTATAAAACAATCATGCACATGTGCAGAATTCCCAAACAACACTGCTCCATCAACCCACCACACTGTGGTGGAACTTTTGCTACAGATAAGTTAATATCATCTGATTGTTACCATGTCCATAGTGTACATTTCGTTCACATTTTCCATACTGCACCATCATTATCACAGGATTCTTAAAGGAGATAAGAGGAGGGCTGAGATGGACTACTGATGTTTAGTGTATGTAGAAGTTTTAATTAGCTTTACTGTAAAAGTGTGGAAATGTATAGAGTGGATGGTCTCCCATAGTGAGTAACAGCTAGTTTATAAATGGGGATGTGGCTGAAAGTGTTAGTCTAGGGATGTAAATGCCAACTGACAGAATGCTAGAGAATAATCTAGGACCTGACTAGCACAGAAATCCAAAAGGTGGATGAGAATTGTGGTTGATGGTACAGATGCAAGAATGTCCTTTGTGAACTAGAGCAAATGTGCATCACTACTGCAGGGTGTTGGGAATGTGGAGAAGCATGGGAAAAATACAGCTGGAGAGACCTACGGGTTGTGGTTAGTAGTAATAATATAGTATTCTTGCATCTACGCAAAAGATGTACTGTGTTGTTATTGAAGCAGTTTCATTTTGTAAGTTTACAACTATTATTATACACTTATTGTTTATGTATGAATGATATACTGCAATAGATTAATTTAAAAAAAGAACAAAACCAAACTTGTTGATGATCAAACACGCACTGTATACGCAGTATATTTTGGCTTAGCCAGTGAAGGGGTGAAAAATACAGTTTTTAAGCCTTGTTGAAAATTTGCAAATCTTTGCTGATGTATCTTCTCGTATTTCCAGATGAGCACACTCAGTGTGGGAAAACTATATTATTTAACCTAGAGCATCTTGTTTTCAAATTTCAGAAGATTTGATATAAAAGACTTATCATTTTTAGTTACCAATTAAAAAAACTAAACAAAACAAAATTATATAAAATCCTTAGGAAGAGAAAAATAATTTTGATAATATTCACAATTTTCTCTGTAGAGTGTTATATCCATTTTAAGCTCCTATGCGTTTCCTCCTATTTACCAGGCTAAAAAACTGAAAGTACGATTCCGTCAACCTTTCCAGTTGTTTCAAATTAGTCATTGTGAATTCCAATTTTTTTTTATTGGTGGTGGTGTCAGGCTGATTTCCCCAGGTGGCAGGGTCTGGGATGGAGATGAGCATGCCAGAGGCTTATTGAGGAGTGCTTTGGGGATTGAAACAGTGGAAGGGAAGGGAGGAGTAGATTGGGCCCCGGGAGAAGTCCGGCTGTGATGGGGTCGCTCTGGACATCTCAGCTGACTGCAGGAGTTGTGAGGATGAGATGACCTGGATGGGGAGAACAATGGGGGTCTTAGTCCTTTTATCCTGGAAAGAAGGACCAGGTGTGGCCTTGGACACAAAGTATCACATTCCCTGCTAATACCTAGGGACAGTCATCAGAACTCTTCATTCGCCAGCGTCACCAGCCTGCCCTGTGTATGGCGGAGCCCCTGCCACCCGATGCGCTAGCCAAGGGAGTGAAGCAGAAGCACTGTGCCTGTGGGAATCGGAGGGCCCCTGGTTCACTGCATTCGCCCCTGAGTAGAAAATACTTAGAGCTTGCCAAACTACTTATTGGCAGCTTTCATTGGTGAAAAAAATCTGAAAGACGGTGTTTTTCAAAGATCATGGCTGGTGTCCCATGCGTCCAAAGAGTTTCTCCTACTATCCTATCATAGATGCTCCTTGATTTCAGAGCCACTTCTTCCCCTGAAGACTAAAAAAGGATGAGTTCTTTACATCATTTATATACGAACATACATAAGCAATTAACTGTATAGTAAAAATTGTGAACTATTCGGATTGGTTAGGGGAAAATACTTTGTTGGGTAGTAATGTTTGACAATGTTCTTTAATCATCAGTTGAAAAGCTTTAAAAGCAATGCAAGTTATTGGTGGTAGGGTGAGATGTTATCTATGTTTGTTTGATGTTATATATGTTTTTTTGTAAGTTCACAGCTATTATCCACTTATTGTTTATGTATGTTTATATATGAGTGATATATTTCAATAAATTAAAAAAAAATTAAAAATGAAAGGATTAGTTCATTGACCTACAACTAAGAAGACTTGTTTAAGAGAACTAGGCAGGGATAGTGTCATTTGATTTCTACTGGAAGATGGACTAAACTGTGTGGTCTTCCCTCCAGTTACAGGAAAAATACAATCTCTCAGCACCCAAATATAACACCTTAAAAGAAAGAATAACAATTGCACTCCATTTTCAATGACTGAAAACAGAGCTTTATTTTGATACATGAGAGAACAAGTTACAGCAAAATCTTAGAAAGCAGGTACAAGAGAGACGTTTCACTGGACTCTCCTCTCAGAGGGGCTTAAATCTGTGGCGCAACAAAGGATGGAGCCAATCTTCAAATTCCTTAAACAGGATGACTTCCTGTCCTGAAGACACAAGGAGGAAGGCTGGGGATACCTGTGAGTTTATTAGTTGATTTTGAATGTACTCCTGTGGAAGGGAGGGAGTTTGGACGGGGCTTTGAATGAGGACACAGATTTAGTAGGACTGGAAGTAGCTTATGGGACTCTGGAGTTCCTTTCTGTGGACACTCCAGAATTTCAAAAAGGAGGTCAACATTTGTGGGAATGAAGGCAGTGAGGAAGGGGATGTTCAAAGCAGAGATCAGCAGCAGGAGGAGGCAGAGCAGGTGGGGCGGGAGCAGGTGGAGATGACACAGGTTGGGCGGTAGCAGGTGGTGTGGCAGGAGACCTGGCCACTGACTGGGCGCAGGCAGCAGCTGGTCTGGCTGCAGCAGGGATTACAGCAAGAAGGACGGCAGCAGCTGGAGATGCAGCAGCTGGGGCGGCAGCAGCTAGCATCACAGGAGCTGGAGCCACTGCAGGAGGGGCGGCAGGAGCTGGAGATGCAGCAGCTGGGGTGACAGCAGCTGGAGATGCAGCAGCTGGGGCGGCAGCAGCTAGAACCACAGCAGCTGGAACCATAGCAGGAGGGGCGGCAGTAGCTGGAGATGCTGCAGCTGGGGCGGCAGCAGCTGGAGATGCAGCAGCTGGGGTGGCAGCAACTAGAACCACAGCAGCTGGAGCCACTGCATGAGGGGAGGCAGCAGCTGGAGATGCAGCAGCTGGGGCGGCAGCAGCTAGAACCACAGCAGCTGGAGCCACTGCAGGAGGGGCGGCAGCAGCTGGAGATGCAGCAGTTGGGGCGGCAACAGTTGGGCTGGGAGTGCACAGACTTGCAGCAGCTGGGCCTGCAGCAGCTGGGGCGGCAGCAGGTGGTTCTGCAGCAGGTGGTCTGGCAGCAGCTGGGTTGGCAGCAGGTCTCCTGGCAGAGGCCTTGGCCACAGCCCTGCTCAGAGCAGATGGAGCCACAACAGGAGCTGACCATGGTGTCAGAGGGTGGAAGTTCTGGGTGAGTTTCCAGGAGAGTGAGTTTCTCCAGTTTGGAAGACTGCTGGACCACGCCCCCATTTATACCCTGTGGAGGGGCTGTGTCAAGAGGTCAAGTATTATTTCCTTGTTATTACCTATCGTCCTGGGGAACCTAATCATTTAATGACATGATTGTGTTTTCCTAGTTAAATACTCCAAAATGGAGAAAATAACCTATTTCCTTTTCCTTATGTGCTCCTGTTTCTTCTTGAAAATCTTCTCACATTTCTTCCTTGGCGGTGTCACCTTGTCACTGGTCTATGGAGTGTCTTGCATTCATCACATGACTTTCTGACATTTTGATTTTGCAAGTGACATTCCCTGCAAATCCTGGAGAATGGGTCTCATAATGCTAAAATGTCATTAGTTGTTAAAGATACGTGGAAAATATCTTGGTCAGGTTGAACGCTGGTGAGGAAATAGAAGGAAAGGCTCCTTCCATGGGAGGATGCCTGTTTGTAATGAGGATGACCGTGAACCTGTACGGGCCTGTTGGATGGTCAGGGAGATGGTGGGACCCCAAGGAAATTCCAAACTCTGTATCATTGTGTTGTTCCGTTGCCTCAAGCGGAGGCACTGACGAAGTGATAGAGTGCTTTCAAATAGCAACCTGCATTCTTACTTTCGGAATGTCTTCTTGTGTATACATTGAGTAGGAAGCTTTTGTCTGTCTCTTGGCTATGAAATTGCAAACTTTATTTTTCTTCCCTTCACTGGCTAAGTCAAAAGACATTGAGTTCACCATTTGTGTGTTTGATCGTTGACTATTTTCTTTTTTCTTTTAATTAATTGAAGTATATCACTCATATGTGAATATACATAAGTAATAAGAGTATAATAATGGTTGTGAACTTAACAAAACAGCATATATAACATCAAAGAGGACTCTCATAACTCACCCTACCACCAATCACTTGCATTGTTGTTAAACCTTTTTAACTAATGTTTAAAGAGCATTGCCAAAATATTTCTAAACAAAGTATTTTCCCCCAACCAGCCCTATTATAATTATCTACATGTCACTTACGTACGAACATACCTAAATAATTAAGTATATAGTAAAAGTTGTGAACTTAGAAAGCAAACATGCGTAACATCATACAGGGGTCCCATACATCAACCCTTCACCAACACCTCGCATTGTCATGAGATGTTTCTTACAAATTATGTAAGAGTATTGTCAAAATCTTACTACTAATCATAGTCCTTACCTTACATTTGGTGTGTTTTATCTCCAACCCACCCTATTGTTATTTTCTAAATGTATTTTTAATGACAGAAGTTGTAAATTTATAAAACAATCATGCACATGTGCAGAATTCCCAAACAACACTGCTCCATCAACCCACCACACTGTGGTGGAACTTTTGCTACAGATAAGTTAATATCATCTGATTGTTACCATGTCCATAGTGTACATTTCGTTCACATTTTCCATACTGCACCATCATTATCACAGGATTCTTAAAGGAGATAAGAGGAGGGCTGAGATGGACTACTGATGTTTAGTGTATGTAGAAGTTTTAATTAGCTTTACTGTAAAAGTGTGGAAATGTATAGAGTGGATGGTCTCCCATAGTGAGTAACAGCTAGTTTATAAATGGGGATGTGGCTGAAAGTGTTAGTCTAGGGATGTAAATGCCAACTGACAGAATGCTAGAGAATAATCTAGGATCTGAATAGCACAGAAATCCAAAAGGTGGATGAGAATTGTGGTTGATGGTACAGATGCAAGCATGTCCTTTGTGAGCTAGAGCAAATGTACATCACTACTGCAGGGTGTTGGGAATGTGGAGAAGCATGGGAAAAATACAGCTGGAGAGACCTACGGGTTGTGGTTAGTAGTAATAATATAGTATTCTTACATCTACGCAAAAGATGTACTGTGTTGTTATTGAAGCAGTTTCATTTTGTAAGTTTACAACTATTATTACACACTTATTGTTTATGTATGAATGATATACTGCAATAGATTAATTTAAAAAAAGAACAAAACCAAACTTGTTGATGATCAAACACGCACTGTATACGCAGTATATTTTGGCTTAGCCAGTGAAGGGGTGAAAAATACAGTTTTTAAGCCTTGTTGAAAATTTGCAAATCTTTGCTGATGTATCTTCTCGTATTTCCAGATGAGCACACTCAGTGTGGGAAAACTATATTATTTAACCTAGAGCATCTTGTTTTCAAATTTCAGAAGATTTGATATAAAAGACTTATCATTTTTAGTTACCAATTAAAAAAACTAAACAAAACAAAATTATATAAAATCCTTAGGAAGAGAAAAATAATTTTGATAATATTCACAATTTTCTCTGTAGAGTGTTATATCCATTTTAAGCTCCTATGCGTTTCCTCCTATTTACCAGGCTAAAAAACTGAAAGTACGATTCCGTCAACCTTTCCAGTTGTTTCAAATTAGTCATTGTGAATTCCAATTTTTTTTTATTGGTGGTGGTGTCAGGCTGATTTCCCCAGGTGGCAGGGTCTGGGATGGAGATGAGCATGCCAGAGGCTTATTGAGGAGTGCTTTGGGGATTGAAACAGTGGAAGGGAAGGGAGGAGTAGATTGGGCCCCGGGAGAAGTCCGGCTGTGATGGGGTCGCTCTGGACATCTCAGCTGACTGCAGGAGTTGTGAGGATGAGATGACCTGGATGGGGAGACAATGCGGGTATTAGTCCTTTTAACCTGGAAAGAAGGACCAGGTGTGGCCTTGGACACAAAATATCACATTCCCTGCTAATACCTAGGGACAGTCGTCAGAACTCTTCATTCGCCAGCGTCACCAGCCTGCCCTGTGTATGGCGGAGCCCCTGCCACCCGATGCGCTAGCCAAGGGAGTGAAGCAGAAGCACTGTGCCTGTGGGAATCGGAGGGCCCCTGGTTCACTGCATTCGCCCCTGAGTAGAAAATACTTAGAGCTTGCCAAACTACTTATTGGCAGCTTTCATTGGTGAAAAAAATCTGAAAGACGGTGTTTTTCAAAGATCATGGCTGGTGTCCCATGGGTCCAAAGAGTTTCTCCTACTATCCTATCATAGATGCTCCTTGATTTTAGAGCCACTTCTTCCCCTGAAGACTAAAAAAGGATGAGTTCTTTACATCATTTATATACGAACATACATAAGCAATTAACTGTATAGTAAAAATTGTGAACTATTCGGATTGGTTAGGGGAAAATACTTTGTTGGGTAGTAATGTTTTGACAATGTTCTTTAATCATCAGTTGAAAAGTTTTAAAAGCAATGCAAGTTATTGGTGGTAGGGTGAGATGTTATCTATGTTTGTTTGATGTTATATATTTTTTTGTAAGTTCACAGCTATTATCCACTTATTGTTTATGTATGAGTGATATATTTCAATAAATTAAAAAAAAATTAAAAATGAAAGGATTAGTTCATTGACCTACAACTAAGAAGACTTGTTTAAGAGAACTAGGCAGGGATAGTGTCATTTGATTTCTACTGGAAGATGGACTAAACTGTGTGGTCTTCCCTCCAGTTACAGGAAAAATACAATCTCTCAGCACCCAAATATAACACCTTAAAAGAAAGAATAACAATTGCACTCAATTTTCAGTGACTGAAAACAGAGCTTTATTTTCATACATGAGAGAACAAGTTACAGCAAATCTTAGAAAGCAGGTACAAGAGAGATGTTTCACTGGACTCTCCTGTCAGAGGAGCTTAAATCTGTGGCCCAACGAGGGATGGAGCCAATCTTCAAATTCCTTAAACAGGATGACTTCCTGTCCTGAAGACACAAGGAGGAAGTTTGGGGATACCTGTGATTTTAATAGTTGATTTTGAATGTACTCCTTTGGAAGGGAGGGAGTTTGGATGGGGCTTTGAATGAGGACACAGATTTAGTAGGACTGGAGGTAGCTTATGGGACTCTGGAGCTCATTTCTGTGGACACTCCAGAGTTTCAAAAAGCAGGTCAACATTTGTGGGAATGACGGCAGTGAGGAAGGGGATGTTCAAAGCAGAGATCAGCAGCAGGAGGGGGCAGAGCAGGTGGGGCGGGGGCAGGTGGAGATGACACAGGTTGGGCGGTAGCAGGTGGTGTGGCAGGAGACTTGGCCACAGACTGGGCGCAGGCAGCAGCTGGTCTGGCTGCAGCAGGGATTACAGCAAGAAGGACGGCAGCAGCTGGAGATGCAGCAGCTGGGGCGGCAGCAGCTAGCATCACAGCAGCTGGAGCTACTGCAGGAAGGGCGGCAGCAGCTGGAGATGCAGCAGCTGGGGCGGCAGCAGCTAGAACCACAGCAGGTTGAGCCACTGCAGGAGGGACGGCAGCAGCTGGAGATGCAGCAGTTGGGGCGGCAACATTCGGGCTGGGAGTGCACAGACTGGCAGCAGCTGGGCCTGTAGCAGCTGGACACACAGCACGTTGGGCGGCAACAAGTAGACTCACCACAGCTGGGGCGGCAAGAGCTGGATACACAATTGCTGGGGCAGCAGCAGGTGGACACACAGCAGCTGGGCCTGTGGCAGCTAGACACAAAACAGCTGGGTTGGCAGCAGCTCTCCTGGCAAAGGCCTTGGCCACAGCCCTGGTCAGAGCACATGGAGCCACAACAGGAGCTGGCCATGGTGTCAGAGGTTGAAGGTTCTGGGTGAGTTTCCAGGAGAGTGAGTGTTACTTTGATGCCTCCTTGCCCTCTTTCTCTTTTTATACCTAGCTGAGGGCTGCCATGATCATATGCAGGACTTTTGTTTTTGTTTATCCTTATCAACAGTTATTTTCCTAAATCAGATAATTATGTTTATCTGCCAAGTATTCCTAAATATAGAAATGACACTATTTCCTCTTTCTGTTCTGTTACAACCTATTCAGTTTTGATTAAGCCAAGTGAATCGACTCCCTGTACTTCCTTTGTCTGAAGTGTCTTCAAAAGTGGACCCATCACATGGATTCCACAAGTGTTATTTCCTCTTCGTGTGGTTAACTCAAGGGTAATATGTTCTGAATGGATCATGAGATGCCTAGCTCCCTTTGATGTCTAAGAGGCTAAAAGGAAGTCATGTGGAAAGCCGGTAGGAAAATAATATGAAAGACCCATTCTTGTGTGCAATAGGCTGAATGCCCAGTGAGGTGGAAAGAATCTTAATGAAGCTCCTGTCTGGTTTGTTTTATTAACTGTACTCTACTTGAAACAATTAGAATGTGATGACTAACTACTTTTAAATAACACAAACACATTGGCATGTTGGACCCTTTTAGAAAGTATTAAATTACTATTGGTATGTTCTTCAGATATAATGTGCCAAGAGATATAGATCATCCTATCCAATGGAATCTATACATTTGAAATTTTATTCAAAATATATTTTCTTATATTCTGAACTGTCTTTCAAGAATGTATGATTGAGATATTTTGTTTGATACAAATGAGATAGAAGGGGTTAAGCTTTAATCTCTAGTATAGACACTTAAACAAGACAAATATCTAGAAAAGTGTCTGGCAACTAACCATGTGATTAGTGAGCAAAATATTAATTATGTACTTAAGTTCCATACTCATTCCATGTAAGATGAGATAATACTAATAGTTAGTATTTGCTGAAGTCCTACTGTGTGTCAGGAATTTCCTCAGTGCTCTATAATTGTGATCTTGTTTACATGGGCTCTATGAGATACACACTCTTCTTCTTAATTCTTTAGACATGAGGGTATTGGGATCTGGAGAGATTCAAGTCACATAGTCAGTAGGGAAAGTGGGTCTATCCAACAGTATTCAAGACAGGTATGAAGAGCAATAAACCCATGCCATTTCTCATGATATTCCATTTGCCTAGAATATTCATTTTCCCCTTTTCAACTCAGCAGCCTTGTTTGCTCATCCTTAAGTGTCCAATCATATGCCATTCCACCTCTAATCTTTCCTGACATCTACCACCTTCAAAATGAATCCTTCTCTCCGTTGTGCTCCAAGACAACTTGTATATATGTCTCTGACTTAGGACATCATGCTGTACGATAATTGGCTTGTAACTCTTTTTCCCAGCCTTCTGTAAACTCCATGAGGTCAGAGACTATGTCCTATACATATTTATAACTACGGTGTTGCGTATATGCCCTGAATGAATATTTGTTCAGTGAAGGTGGAATTTATTGAAAACACATGGCTTTTGTTCACCCTTTAACGTACTATATATAATTTAGATGGATGGAGAAGAGAAGAAAGAGCAGTCATGACAATGGACACAGGATCAAATGGGGGGACACTCTTGGCTTTTGCTGGGGTAAATGACCTGTCTGAATGGTATGTGTAGAATATAGAAAGATAATGCTCAGCTGATACAATGAGGAGAATTTAAGGATACTCTGGAATTTATACTAAGAGACTGGCTATCATATCACCACACAGTGTGGAAAAAGGTGTGAGGACCTTGTAAATATTATTTGGCTAGGGGTATGACAGAAGGTGAAAGAACATTTTAGATGGTGTTTCAGTCTAAATTCAAAATTTGACAACATTTTCTGGTGGCAGCATTATTCATTGACCCAGCTAACAAATTCTATGAATTACCCAAAAGACACTCAGGCAAAAATATGAAAAGATACTGCATAATGTTATTTATGGAAGTTCTGTTTGTAAAACAAAACAAAACAAACCGGGGCACAACTCAGGTGTCCTTTATAATGTACTGGTGAATAAACTACAGGCATTCCCCAAATGGAGTACTATTCTGCTGTCAAAAGGAAAAGGAATATTTAAGAAATAATTTCCAGTATATATTGTTAAGAGATGATAAAGGCATGGTGGGAAAAATGTACATAATATTCTACAATTTGTCTAAAAAACTGGGTATACAAGTATAAAAAGTATATTTTCTGACATTAAAAATAATGGAAGAATAGTGAGAGAAGAGGTGAGAAAACAAGGAGGGGCTTCCACTTCCAGCCAAGGAATAACAGGGATTGGATTTGCCCTCCTGCCTGAAACAACTGGGAAAAAAAAGCAGACAAAATAAATGAGACTATGGTTTTTAGACAGTGGCTGTCAGGTACGGAAGGACACTGAGACCTTGGAGAGGGGAAACACATGAGGTGATCCTTAGGATTGTCTGTCTCACTTGATTGCCTGAAGTTTCTAGAGTGCAGTGCTGGGAGGGAGAACCTGTGGAGCCTGGACACCTCCCTGACTTGAGGAGTCAGAGCTGGGAGTGAGGAAGGCCAAGGCAGCCAGAATTCACAGGGCAGAGTACCAGAGACTAGAAAGATGCACAGAGAGCCCCAGAGGCGTGAACACCATCCACCTTACCTTTAGCTGAGTATTGATCAGTACATGCATGTGCAGAAACTACCAAGGGCAGGGAAAGGCCCTTAAAAAGCAGAGATAACAATCTTTGGAGCTCACACAGGGCCAGAAATAGCTCATGTTCCCATCAGCCAAAGCAGAAAACCTTGTAATTCATGGGTCATTAGTTAGAATACTAAGAAGAGTATTTCCTCAGCTGTGGGACAAATTTTCCTTAGATGAAAGGAAGCTCTGATCTTGCCTAAGAAAGCTTAAAGGGGAACCTTGAAATGATCAAACTCTTAAGTAACTTCATTAATCATTAAGAAAATGCAAATTAAAGTCACAAGTAGATGACACTGTACTCTCTAGAATGGTTAAAATAAAAAAGACTTACTATAACAAGTGTTCATGATAAAGTGTAACCACTGGAGCTCACATAGAGGTGGGAACGTAAAATGGCACAATCACTTTGTAAAACAGTTTGACAGTTTCTTAAAGAGTTAAACATACACCTCTCAAATGACTTATCCATTTCACTCCAAAGTTTTTACCCAGGAGAAATAAAAGCATATGTCCACACAAAGAGTTGTCCACAAATGTTCATAGAAACTTTATTTGTAGTAAAGAAAATATGGGAACAATCTAAAAATCTCCCAACAGGTGAGTAGATAAGCAATGGTTTTTCCATATGGTGGATGGACTACTTCTCAGCAATGAAAGGGAATGCACCATTGATACACACAACATGGATCTCAAAGTAATTCCTTTGGCTGGAAAAGCCAGACAAAATGGAGTACACACTCTATGGTTTTACTTGTATAAAAATTCTAGAAAACACAAACAAATTTATAGTGATGGCAGATTAGTTGTGGCCTTGGGGTACGGGCATAGGATGTGGAGAAATTACAAAAGGACATGAGGACTCTTTTGGGGGAAATGGGTATTCATTATCTTGATGGTAGTGTTGGTTTCAAGGGTGTATCCATATATGAAAACGTATTGAATTTTACACTTTAAATACAGTTTATTGCATGCTAATTATACCTTAGAAAAACTGAAAAAAGAGAAAAAAATGATGGAAGTATCAACAATATATATGTATTTTAAGTTGACCAATAAGGGGTAGAGAGAACAGGATAGAGGAGATAGGGATAAAAGCTAGTCTTCTTTGAATATACCTTGTTCTGTAGTTTTGACTTTGGACTCCTGTCAATATTTTACATAATTATAAAACAAAATTAAATTTTAAAAAACTCTCAAAATAATCTAAAAAACAACAACAAAGAATCTATGTATCCAGGTATTATTTCAGAGAAAGGAACTCTTTCAAAACAAAACAAATAAATAAATCCTGAAAACCAATCTCATAAGGTTTTTTCAGTATTCCTACTGTTGCTGATAGTATAGGTAATGTTATTCCAAGACTGTTGTGCATACATTATGAAATAAAGAAATTGTGTTTTTTAAGCCTGTGAAGAAGGATGCTCCAATGATGAGCCCTTGATACTGATGACTATGCTTATGAATTTGTGTGCCTGAAATTTGAACTAGGCCTAGAGCTTCAGTGTGAGTAA
Organism: Dasypus novemcinctus; assembly: GCF_030445035.2. Classification (NCBI taxonomy): domain Eukaryota; kingdom Metazoa; phylum Chordata; class Mammalia; order Cingulata; family Dasypodidae; genus Dasypus; species Dasypus novemcinctus. The sequence continues at coordinate 60,315,750 of NC_080693.1, forward strand.
AAGTTACCTCCTGAGAGCCTCCATGTTGCTCAAATGTGGACACTCTCTAAGGCAAACTCAGCATGTAAATGCATTACCTTCCCCCCATCATGGGACATGACTCCCAGGGCTGAGCCTCCCTGACATTGAGGGAATTGCTACCAATCACTAATTGGTGATGCAACTAGGAAAAGTCCTTGAATAAAAGAGGGAAATGGTAAAGACAAATGAATTTATATGGCTAAGAGTCTTCAAAAAAGAGTCAGGAGGTCATCAGAGAGGTCAGGCTTACACATGCCTCAGTAGGATCCCAGAGACAGTCAAAGTAGATACAATCCCAGGTACTGGTGCTCCTGAGGGCTACAGAGACATGCAGGTTCTACAATCATGGCAGTTGGCTCTGGAATTCAGTGCCTTGTCAGTGGACCCTACTTTGGAATTTGTGTTCCTGAGTGTGATGGAGTTGGACTCAGCTGTGAACTTTCTACACATGCCTCTTCTGTCACTTTTACTGAACCTGTGGTTGGCACTGGGGTTGGTATATACCCAAGATACTTCAATCTCTGGACTGGCCTCAGCAGAGTTGCAGCTCCTGCTCTTCAGTTTGTTGGACTTCCACAGGTCGGCTAACAGGGAGGTGAAGATGGTCAACCATTGCAACAGGGAACTAAGAGTGCCTACAACTCCAAGCAGGAGAATTGTACCCATCAACCATGTGAGATCTAAGCCCCCTCTCGATATAGAGGTGGAGTGAACATCACCAACCCAGGGTCCATAGAATGGCAGAATAAAATATGGACTAGAGTGAACTTACTGGTATTCTACTATAGAACTATTGTCACTAGTAATGAAAGAAACTGTAGCATTGATCTGGAGAAAGTGGCCACTGTAGTTACTGAGGGCAGGGAGAGGGAAGAAGAAATGAAATGTGGGGGCATTTTCAGGACTTTGAGTTGTCCTAAATGATATTGCAGGGACAGATGCTGGGCATTATATACCCTGCCATAACCCACTGAATGTACTGGGGGAGAGTGTAAACTACAATGTAAACTATAATCCATGCGGTGCAGTGGTGCTCCAAAATGTATTCACCACATGCAATGAATGTGCCACAATGATGAAAGAGGTTGTTGATGTGGGAGGAGTGGGGGGTGGGGTATGTGGGAACCTCTTATATACAAATATATATATTTTAATGTAACTTTTTTTGTGATCTATGTATCTTTAAAAAGAGACAATTTAATACAAAAAGAAGAAATTGCCTTTTTTATCACTGAGAACTGGTATTTTTGGCATGGGATAAAGGAGATTTGTAAGTATGCTTTATGATGCTAAGTAAAATCCCTAAAGTTCTCAGTAGAAACTCATGACATAGTTTATTTTTTGAGTATATTTTTTCTAGCTGTAGACACTAAAAAACCAAGGGAGAATTGCTAACTTAATAATAATGAACATTTTTACATTTCCATATATGCCCTTAACTACTGTTTCCCACTAAAAGGAACTGGAGCTCCTTGGAGAAATGGCTGATTATAAGTTTGGGGAAGGAAATGTACAACATGGGTCTGGAATCCCTTGTTACACCAAAAAGCAAGAAAACCTTTAAAGACTGCTAGATTCATGTCAAAATAATTCAGGAGCCAACTTAAAGTTGCTTATTTGAGGTCAATAGGGACACATCCTGGATTGGACCGATAGACCATCAAGTATATGGAAATCCATGAGTTCATATTGACTCTTATTTAAAAACAAAACAAAGCTAAAAACTTTGTTGGTCTCCTTTGGAGGATGCAAACTGGTAAATAAAAGGGGAGAGTCAAGCATTTTTTCTGCCTTTCCTCAGGGTATCCAAATATTGATGAGGGGATGTTTCTTTTTTAGGAATTATGACAGTTAATAAATGACAAAGGAATAGAATTGCAGTATCACAATTTTGCCATCCCTAATGAAAAAATAGATGCAGGAAATTATGCCAACAGCTGCTAACATCACATTACCAAGAGAAAGACTGCCAGACAACAAATGCTTTCAAAAGGAAGAACACACCACGTCCTAGGAAGTAGGCTTTGGGTCCTGCAGGTCCTTTGAGGTATAGTCTCCTATTAGCAGGCTCAGCAGTTGTCTGGGTGAGCTGTCTTATAACTGAACTCTAGTTACTTTTCTGTGGCAAAGAATGGTGGTGGGAGAAGATACTGAGGGGAGTCTGTGTTGTTTTTGCAAGTCTGATGTCTCTACATCATCTTCAAGAAAGATGGTGGCACCAGACTTCAACAGGGAGGATTAGCCACTTCTGCAAGGCCAGACAGTTCAGGAATCAAGATCTTCAAGTGCCTATCCCATATCTCAGGGGCCAGGTTCCTCACCTCAGGGTGATAAAACTGCCTAGGCTGAGAGAAAAAACAGCAATGATTAAGTCCTAGGCTTGGTATTCAGCTTTTTCTTTCCTCTGGCTGCAGGAGATGAGTCTATTTACCTGCAACCAATGAAACCTGACTTTCATATCTGTCTTTTAATTTCTGATTGAGCAATCTCAGCCTTTTACTACATTTTCCAAGGCATCAGTTGCCTTCAGCTACACACATCCAATTCCATTATCCTTATAATTACTTTTACAGATATGTAATATTGGAAAGATGTTGTCCCATAGAACATTGTCTATGGTCTTTCCAAAAAGTTCTTCCTGCTTTTTTATCCCTGCATTCCTGAGAATTTCAATTTTGTCTAAGAAATTAAGACTGGTAGTGAAAACTAGGCTGTAACTAACATGGCTCAATGTCTATTATAAAATTATTGTCTGTTCTACAACTATAGATAAAATACAAATTAAAAAATTTAAAGAAGAGTACAATCACACTGAATTTTCTACCCAGGAAAGTGGTTTTACTTCGGCATAGAGAGATGAATAGGAACAGCTGGTAAATAGGAATTATAAAAGAAGAGAACATGCATTGGGTAATCAAGAAAGATAAAAATCTCGGTGGCGGACTTGGCCCAATGGATAGGGCATCCGCCTACCACATGGGAGGTCTGCGGTTCAAACCCTGGGCCTCCTTGACCCGTGCGGAGCTGGCCCATGCGCAGTGCTGATGTGCGCAAGGAGTGCCCTGCCACGCAGGGGTGTCCCCCGCATAGGAGAGCCCCACGTGCAAGGAGTGCACCCCGTAAGGAGAGCCACCCAGCACGAAAGAAAGTGCAGCCTGTCCAGGAATGGTGCCGCACATACAGAGAGCTGACATAGCAAGATGATGCAACAAAAAGAAGAAACACAGATTCCTGTGCGCTGACAACAACAGAAGTGGACAAAAAAGACGCAGCAAATACACACAGAGAACAGTCAAACGGGGGGAGGGGGGCGGAGGGAAGAAATAAATAAATAAAATAAAATCTTTTTTTAAAAAAAGATAAAAATCTGTGATGAGGAAATACAGAAATAAGTCTTCACCTTCTTGAGCTTGATGACCTCATGCCCAAAAGCTAAAAAGGATAATTAGAAGAGAATGTGCCAATAAAACAAACAGTACTGTATAAGTGAATTCACACTTAGATGGAAGAGAGAGATTGACAAGGAGGAGAATTTGGGCTGAGGCAGAAATTGCTCATAGATTCAGGAAGCCTGTGGTTCACTCATCAGAATCCTGAGACCCAACTTAGGTGAGCAGCATCAACCCTTCTCCTTGTGTCCTAACAGTCAGCACAAAAGGAAACTCTTCATCTGTGGGGGGAAAGGTGAAGGAAGAAGTGGGCTCAGGCAGTGGCCTCAGCAGCAGGAGGAGGCAGAGCAGGTGGGTCGGGGGCAGGTGGAGATGACACAGGTTGGGCGGTAGCAGGTGGTGTGGCAGGAGACTTGGCCACAGACTGGGTGCAGGCAACAGCTGGTCTGTCTGCAGCAGGGATTACAGCAAGAAGGACGGCAGCAGCTGGAGATGCAGGAGCTGGGGCAGCAGCAGCTAGAACCACAGCAGCTGGAGGTGCAGCAACTGGGATGGCAGCAGCTGGAACCACAGCAGCTGGAGCCACTGCAGGAAGGGTGGCAGTAGCTGGGCTGGTGGCAGCTGGGCTGGCAGCACTGGGGCCTGCAGTAGCTGGACACACAGTAGCTGGGGTGACAGCTGGTCTCCTGGCAGAGTCCTTGGCCACAGTCCTGGTCAGAACAGACAGAGCCACAACAGGAGTTGACCATGGTGTCAGAGGGTGAAGGTTTTGGGTGAGTTTCCACGAGAAGGAATTTCTTGAGTTTGAAAGTCTTCTTGCCCCTTGTCCCCTTTTATATTCAGCTGAGTAGGGGGTGTCTTCATGAGCAGCACTCTTTCCACATTGTTTTTCCTTCTGGGAAATCAATTAATATTGCTAAATTAATAATTGTGCTTATCAGGTTGAATATTCCAATATCTTGGAAAAGGATCGTTCGTTTCCTTTTTCTGCAGTGTTATGATTCATTGAATTTTGCTAATGCGTGTGAAGTCACTCACATTTGTCTTTTTTTCGTCTAATATGTCTTCCAAATTGTGAATATCATTTGATATTTTATTGCTGAGTTGTTTTTTTTAAAATTTTTTCACACGTAATTTTCTTTTCCTTTTTGTGTATGACTTTGAAGGTGGTTCTTGCAATGCCAAATTTCTTTTAATGTCAAAGTGGATAAATATATGCTATTGTCAGGGGCAGTGCTGATAAGGAAATAAGAGGTATGACCTGTCAATGGGGCTACGTGTGCACAGTGGTAAAGACTGATTTTATGTGTGGAGAGATAGGCAGTTACTAAAGAAGAGCCAATCTCATTGTAATGACTCTACCTGAAGAGTTAGCTTTGACTCATTCTTTTTCCACAGTAAAAACACATGTAGGAAGATAAACATTTTCCCCCCAGGAATCTTCTTCTCATATAGTATATGAAAGGTGAGTGTGTTTTGACCTTTCTTTTTCTAGGCCAATGTAAGCAATGGATCTCCGTTATATAGAAGGTTTTGTTTAAAGTACCCTTGTCTTGTATTTTAAACTAAGTCATTCAATCATGTGAGATCAAGAGATTCTGCTTGGATAAAGAAGCTATAAACCTATCAGCCTTGTTCTTTGTCCTATAAGCACTTAAATAAGATATACTGAAAGGAAAGATTTTGGCAAAAAAAGCATCATAAGATTAGGGTTCCAAACAAACACTATATAGTTAAGTCTCATGCACTTCCAGTGAAAAATGAGGTACTATCTGTAGCTACTGTTTCTGCCTTGCTAGCCATGCACCAGATATTCTGTTGAACTTTTGTAATTATTGGTGTATTAGTCAGCCAAAGGGGTGCTGATGCAAAATACCAGAAATTGGTTGGTTTTTGTAAAGGGTATTTATTTGGGGTAGGAGCTTACAGATACCAGGCCATAAAGCATAAGTTACTTCCCTTACCAGTCTATTTGAAGCAAGATGGCTGCCAACATCTGCAAGGGTTCAGGCTTCCTGGGTTCCTTCATTCCTGGGGCTTGCTTTTCTCTGGGTTCAAGGTTCCTTCTTCCTGGCGCTGGCTTCTCTTTCCTCTGTGAGCTTACTTGCTGGGACTCCAGCTTAAGTCTTCAGCATCTAATCCCAACATCAAAACTCCAACATCAGAAACCTTCAACTCTGTTCTTTGCCATGCCTTTTATCTGTGGATGGGCACTCAACACCCTAATCATAACTCAATCATGCCAAGGTACAGGTCAGATTACAAGCATAATCCAATATTTCTTCTTGGAATTCACCAATAATATTAAACTGCTACAATTGGTTTGCTTTTTCTTTTTAAAGAACCCAAGAGGTACTCATTCTCTGTAAATTCACATGGAAGTAAGTTAAGGTCCCTATGTTCTGTAATAGTCTACCCAGTGTGAACAAAGCTATTTCCTCAGCTTTCCTTGTGCTGTTATATCTCCTTAGAATGTTCCTTATTCCATGTCAACTCAAGAAATTCTTTTTGTTCAAATTCCAGTCCAGATGCCCTCACATACCCTTTTATTTAAACCTCTTTTGCTCCTCCTTTATGCTTGACTATTATGCTGCAGAACTCTCCAAATGAACGTGGATGACTGTGACCTGATTGTAATTTATTTATCTGTCTCCAGCTGCAAAGGTACACACCTGGGGGGCATTCTTTATCCATATGTTGTTATCATCACTCTTGGAACGGAGCACACCATCCATGTTTTCTTTTCACGTGTATATATTGCTTTTTAAAGTTTAATTTTGTATTGTAGGGATATAAAGAATTTGTGGTTTAAAAATAAATCCTTCAAAATGAGGTATATTCCAGGAAATCTTGCTCCTGTATCTGTTCCCTCCATTTCTCCCTCCTCCTCCCTTAAATATTCATTTTTAAAATTTAAGGTTTTCCTTTCCATTGTTATTTTAATTATAAATATTTATATTTATATATTTGTATCTCTTTTGTTTCTTAGGGAAAAGATGGCATGCATACACGTTAATCCAATTGATTTCCCCCCCATTTAACAACAGATTTCAGAGATTTCATAGTACTAGCTGTTGTAATAATGCAGTCTTTAGTATGCCAGTTTCTACCAAATCTCATTGTCTTATTCAGGACCTGCTCCACTCATCTGGGTTGTCCCTTTTGAATTTGATATCTTTCTGGCAAAAGAAAAAATGAGATGTGGCTGAGGTCCAATTGCAAATAGGGGCAGAATCAGTGTACACTTACTGAATGGATGATACTTCTATCACTGAGTGCAAGTCTTAATTCCAGACATAGATGCTGTGCTAATGGCACATTGAAGAAATTATGATCATTGTGATGCATGAAGCATGAGTTGTGTTCTTGCTTTTACATACACTGAGTCCTCCAAACTCTAATTTTCACTTTTTTGTTCCTTTCCTAGGACAGATTCACAGTGTTAGGTGATCTGCCCATGAAATATTAGGACACCTATAAAAAAGAAAATGAGGCAGTGACTAATGGAGTCTGACTTCTACTGAAAAGTGATTAGACTATATTGTGTGTTCCTGCAGGTATAGGTCAAATAAAATTGTGTAGGAATTGAAGACAAAATGTTCAGAGAGCAGCAATCACAATGTATTTTTTTTTGTAGTCCACTTTTTAAAAAATGGACTACAAAAATGTATTTTTATTGAAGTATATATTCATACATGAACATGCATAAACAAGCATAGTAAAGATTGTGAACTTACAAAATAAATATGCATAACATCATACAGGGCCTCATACATCACACCTCCACCAACAGCTTGCATTGTTGTGAAACATTTGTTACAAACTATTCGAAAGCATCATCAAAATATTTCTATTAACTATAGTCCCTATCTTACCTTTGGTGTATTTCCCCACCAACACATCCTATTTTTTTAAAATACATTTTTATTATAGAGGTTGTGAGCTTACAAAACAATCATGCACAAGTGCAGAATTCCCATACAATAGTCTTCCACCAATACACCACACTGTGGTGCAACATTTGTTACAGATTATGAGATAATATCATCTGATTATTAGCACCCATCACAGTCCATAGCATACATTTGGCACACTTTTTCCATACATCTCCATTATCAACACAATACATCTTTGGCATCGATGCAAGAATATTATAGCATTGCTGTTAACCACAGTTTATAGGTCATGCCAGTTGTAGTTTTCCCATGCTTCTCCATGTTCCCACCACCCTGCAATAGTGATGTACATCTGCTCTAGCTCACAGAAGGATACTCTCGCACTTGTCTCCTCAACCAGAATTCTCATCCATCTCTGGGTTCACTGTGTTGTTCAGTCCCTAGATTATTCTTCAACTTTCTTTCAATTGACATTTACTTCCACAATCTCATTTATAAACCAGCTGCTATTCACTGTAATGTGTTACCATCAACTCTATTCATTTCCACACTTTCACAGTTAAAACTTCTACATACATTAAGCATCAATAGTTCTTCTCAACCCTTCTCTTCTCTCCTAATAACTTATACTCTAGGTTTTAACTTCATGTGTTTATTCTTCATATTAATGAGACCATGAAATATTTGTCCTTTCGTGTCTGGCTTACTTTGCTTAGTATAATGTCTTCAATATTCATCCATGTTATCATATGTGTCCCAATTTCATTTTTTCTTACCACAACATAGTATTCCATCATATGTATATACCACATTTTGTTTGTCCATTCATTGGTTGATGAACACTTGTGTTGTTTCCATCTTTTGGCAAGTGTGAATAACACCACTATGAACATCAGTGTGCAGATGTCTTGTTCATGTCATAGTTTTTAGTTCTTCTGGATATATTCCTAGTAGAGGAATTTCTAGGTCATACGGCAGTTCTATATTTAGCTTCCTGAGGAACCTCCAAACTATCCTCCACAGAGGCTGCAATATTTTACAATCCCACCAACAGTGAAGGAATGTTCCTATTTCTCCACATCCTCTCCAGCACTTATTGTTGTCTGTTTTTAAATAATGGCCATTCTATGTGGTGTTAGATGGTAACTCATTGTTGTTTTGATTTACATTTCCCTAACAGCTAGTGATAAGGAACATTTTTTCATGTGCTTTTTGGCCATTTGTACTTCCTCTTTGAAGAATGTCTATTTAAATCTTTTGCCCAATTTTTAATTGGATTGCTTGCTCTTTTGTTGTTGAATTGTATGATCTCTTTATATAGAATGGAAATCAAACCCTTATCAGATAAGAGCTTTCCAAATATTTTCTCCCATTTAGTGGGCTGCCTTTTCACCTTTTTGATGAAATCCTTTGAGTCACAGAAGTGTTTAAATTTGGGGAGGTCCAATTTATCCATGTTTTCTTTCGTTGCTTGTGCTTTTGGTGTAAGGTTTAAGAACCCACCACCTATCACCAGGTCTTGAAGATGTTTCCCTACATTTTCTTCTAGAAGCTTTATAGTACTTGCTTTTATATTTAGGTCTTTGATTCATTTAGAGTTAATTTTTGTATAAGGTGTGAGATAGGGGTCTACTTTCTTTTGGCTATGGATATCCAGTTCTCTCAGCACCATTTGTTGAGTAGGCCGTTCTTTCTCAGCTGGGTGGGTTTGACAGGCTTGTCAAAAATCACTTGGCTATAGATATGAGGGTCTGTTTTTGACCCCATCAATTCAGTTCCATTGGTCTATATGTCTATATTTATGCCAATACCGTGCTGTTTTTACCCCTGTAGCTAGGTAATATGATTTAAAGTCTGTAGGTGAAAGTCCTCCAACTTTACTTTTCCTTTTTAAGATGTTTCTAGCTATTAGGGACCTCTTACCCTTCCAGATAAATTTGATAATTGTGTTTTCTGTTTGCTTAAAAAATGCTGGTGGAATTTTGATTGGGATTGCATTGAATCTGTGTATCAATTTGAGTAGAATTGACATCTTAATGATATTAGTCTTCCAATCCAGGAACATGGAACGTCCTTCAAATTATTTAGGTCTTTTAAAATTTCTTTTAGCAACGCTTTATAGTTTTCTGAATACAAGTCCTTTACTTCCTTGGTTAAGTTTATTACTAAATATTTGATTCTTTTAGTGGCTATTGTAAATGGAATTTTTCCTGACTTCCTCTTCAGATTGTACATTACATTTGTAGAGAAACACCACTAATTTTGCACATTGATCTTGTATCCTGACACTCTACTGAAACTGTTTATTAGCTCTAGTAGCTTTGTTGCAGATTTTCAGGACTTTCTAGATATAAGATCATATCATCTGCAAAAGGTGAAAGTTTAACTTCTTCCTTTCCAATTTGGATGCCTTTTATTTCTTTTCTTTTCTTTTCTTTTCTTTTCTTTTCTTTTCTTTTCTTTTCTTTTCTTTTCTTTTGCCTGATTGCTTTAGCTAGAACCTCAAGCACTAAATTGAACAACAGTAGTGACAATGGGGATCCTTGCCTTGTCCCTGATCTCAAAGGGAAAGCTTTCAATCTTTCACCATTGAGTACAATGTTAGCTGTGGGTTTTTCATATATGGCCTTTATCATGTTGAGAAAGTTTCCTTCAATTCCTATCTTTTGTAGTGTTTTTAATAAGAAAAGATGATGTTTTTTTGTCAAATGCCTTTTCTGCATCACTTGATAAGATCATGTGCTTTTTCTTCTTTGATTTATTAATGTGGTATTTTATGCTAATTGATTTTCTTGTATTGATCCACCCTTGTATGCCTGGTATAAAACTCACTTGATCATGATGAACAATTCTTTTAATGTGTTGCTGGATTTGATTAGCAAGTATTTTATTGAGGATTTTTGCATCTGTATTCATTAGAGAAATGGGTCTGTAACTTTCTTTTTTCATAATATCTTTATCTGGCTTTGTTACTAGGGTGATATTGGCTTCATAGGATGAGTTTGGTAGTGTTCCTTCTGATTTACTTTTATTTTATTTTATTTTTCACAGATTTTTTTTCAAATTTTAAAAATTTATTGAAATATATTACTCATACATAAACATACATAAACAATAAAAGTGTAATAGTGGTGAACTTACAAAGCAAACATGCATAACATCATACAGGGGTCCATACATCAATCCTCCACCAACACATTGCATTGTCATGAGACGTTTGTTACAAACTATGAAAGAACACTATCAAAATCTTACTACTAATCATAGTTCTTATCTTACATTTGTGTGTTTTTCCCCCAACCCACCCTATTATTATTTTTTAAATATATTTTTATGACAGAAATTGTAAACTTATAAAACAATCATGCACATGTGCAGAATTCCCAAACAACACCCCTCCATCAGCACACCACAATGTGGTGTGTCATTTGCTACAGATAAAATAATATCATCTGATTATTGCCATGTCCATAGTGTACATTTGGCTCACATTTTCCATACTGCCTCAGTGTCAACACAGTACAACTTTTGCGTAGATGCAAGAATATTACATTATTACTACTAACCACAGTCCATAGGTCACTCCAGCTGTATTTTTCCCGTGCTTCTCCTCATTCCCAACACCCTGCAGTAGTGATGTACATTTGTTCTAGCTAACAAAGGACACTCTTGCATCTACCATCAACCACAATTCTCACCTACCTCTTGGTTTACTGTGCTATCCAGTCCCTAGATTATTCTCAAGCATTCTGTCAACTGGCATTTATATAACTTGACTACCATTTTCAGTCACATCCCCATTTATAAACTAGCTGTTACTCACTGTGTGTTACCATCCACTCTATACATTTCCACAATTTTACAGTAAAGCTAATCAAAATTCTACATACATTAAACATCAGTAGTCCACTCACCTTCTCTTATCTCCTTTAAGAATCCACCACCTACCACCACGTCTTGAAGATATTTTCCAATAATTTCTTCTAGAAGTTTTATGGTTCTTGCTTTTAGTTTTAGTTTTTTGATCCATTTTGGATAAGGTGTGAGATAGGGGTCCTCTTTCCTTCTTTCAGCTATGAATGTCCATTTCTTGTTCTGCACAAACTTGCCCAAGCCAAGTTTGACAGGCTAGTCAAAAATCACTTGACCATACCTGTGAGGGTCTGTTTCTGAACCATAAATTTGGTTCCATTGGTCTATTGTGTCTGTCTTTAGGCCAGTACCATGTAGTTTTTACCACTATAGGTAGGTATTATGATTTAAAGTCTGGAGATGATGGTTCACTTTTCCTTTTTATGATGTTTCTTTCTATTTAGGACACCTTACCCTTACAAATAAATTTAACAATCATGTTTTCAATTTTTTCTTTAATGCTGATGGAATTTTTATCGGGATTGCATTAATTCTGTATATCAGTTTGAGTAGAATATTTATCTTAATGGTATTTAGTCTTCCAATCCATGAGCATGGAATGTTCTTCCAGTTATTTAGGGCTTTTTTGACTTGTTTTAACATTGAGTTGCAGTTTTCTGAATATAAGTGCTTTACATCATTGGCTAAGTTTATTCCTGACTATTTGAGTTTTATCTGTTATATTTTATTTTCACCACTCTTTTGACACTTTTAGTTACTTTTATTGATATAATCTTCATTTCTGGACTCTTTTTCAAGCATCTCTCTCCTGTCTCTCCTGTCTTTTCTTTTCAGGCTCTAGCACACCCTTTAGTATTTCCTGAAAATCTGGTCTCTTGCTTAGACATTCTCTCAGTTTCTGTTTATCTGTGAATATTCTAATTTCACCCTCATTTTTGAAAGACAGTCTTGCTGGATATAAGATTCTTGGCTGGAAGTTTTTCCTTTGTAGTATCTTAGGTATATTAGACTACTGTCTTCTTTCCTCCATGGTCTCTGGTGAGAAATCAGCACTTAATCTTATTGGATATCCCCTATATGTTATGTATTGCTTTTCTCTTGCTGCTCTCAGAATTCTCTCTTTGTTTTTGGTCTTTGACATTCTGATGAGTATGTGTCTTGGGGTTGGTCTGTTTGGATTTTTTCAGATGGGAGTACATTGTGCTTCTCAGACAGGGATATCTATGTCCTCAATAGGGTTGAGAAATTTTCTACCATTATTTCTTCATATATTCCTTCTGCCCCTTTTTCCTTCTCTTCTCCTTCTAGGACACGCATGATACGTACGTTTGCACACCTTTTGGAGTCATTTAGTTCCCTGAGATCTTGTTCAATTTTTCCACTCTTTTCTTCATCTGTTCTTTTGTATATTCACTTTCAAAGGCCATTTCTTCAAGCTCACCAGTCCTTTCTTCTGTCTCCTCAAATCTGCTATTATATGATTCCAATGTTTTTTAAATTTCCTTGATTGCACCTTTCATTCCCATAAGATATGCTATTTTTCTATGTGTGCTTTCAAATACTTCTTTGTGCTCATCCAATGTCTTCTTAATAACCTTTATCTCTTTAGCCATCTCATTGAATTTATGAAGGAGATTTGTTTGAACATCTATAATTAGTTGTCTCAACTCCTTTATGTCATCTGGAGGCTTATCTTGTTCCTTTAACTGAGTCATCGCTTCCTGTTTCTTGGTTTGGATTGTAAGTTTTTGTTGGTGTTTTTGCATCTGGCTTACTAGAATATTTTTTCTGGGTGCAGTTTTTCTCTCTAGTTTAGGGCTTCCAATCATTTCTCCTTTGCTGGTTATGCAGTAGGAGCCAAGCATGTAGTTGGTGCTGTAAGCCATGAGGCTCAAGCTGCCCTCATTGCACCAGGGACCAGTGAAGCTTTTTCTAACTTTCTCCTCTGCCAGGGGTAGGCACAGAGTCACAGCTCTGTGGAATAATCCATGTGCAGGCCTAGACTGCAGTTGCCCAGAGAGACTGATGAAGCTTCACATCCTTTTCTCCCTTACCTGGGGCAGGGATGGAGCTGCAGGTGTGGGCAGCAATCTATGCAGACTTCTGATTTTCTGTCTATGCCAACCAAAGTTCCCTGCAGTTACCTGTATAGGCTGGTGCAGGGCTCCTCAGCCTCCTACCTGCCAGAGGCGAGACTGAAGCCTAGGCGAGCTGCAGGCTGATCTGTGTGAAAGAAACCATCAGCCAGCTTCCTCTCAGACTGGGGGCAGACTCAGAATGGTGGCTACTGGCCTCTTTCTGACTTGGGCTGGTTCTCACCCCACCTGTTCCCAGGGTTATCTCTTAGCCAGCCAAGTCTCCCAATCAGTAGCTGAAATTGGCAGCCAACCGTCTCCTCCTCCTGTGTTTCTGGGAAATGGAGCTTTCAATTCCCATCACAGAATAGCTCCTGGGGTGGTTTGTTCTGCCAGAGTAGGATAATCACCGGCCTCTGCAGCTTGGCTGGTAATTTTCTGGAGAGGCTGGTGCAGGTCCCAGCAGCTTCCTCCCTGCTGGAGGTGGCACTTGGGGCCTAGGCTAGACCTGCAATATGATCTGGATAGGAAGAAGCCAGTCCCCACCAGCACTGGGATTCTCAGTCCATCCACTTCCCCTCATGCCAGGTGCAGAGTTAAGATGACTGCTCCTGGTCTCTTTCTAACCTGGACAGGCTCAAACCTTAGCTGTTTTCAGGATCATACTGTAGCGCACTGAATTTCCTCATCATAGCTGAAATTGGTGTCCAACCGTCTCTTCCTCCCCCATTTTGGGGAAGTGGAGCTTTCAATTCCAGCTGCAGAACAACTCCCATAGCGGCTTGTGCTTCCCTCCAGTGGAGGATGGGCACCGGCCTCCAAGGCGTGGAGTGCTCTGCTTACAAGTCTTCTCTGCAGGTGGGCAGTCTCCTTCTTCCACTCCCCCAAGGACATTGCAGGATGCTCTTCTGGCCTCCTGGAGCCCCCAAACAGGTGCTTGAACTACCTCCAGGGGGGTCTGGGTGTTTGCTAACTGCCCTGTAGCAGGACCTGACTCTAGGAGCTCCTTACTCCACTGCCATCTTGCTGGATCTCTCCTGAATTACTTTTTTGGAAGACCTTCAGTAAGATTTGTATTCAGTGTTCTTTGAATGCTGATAGAGTTCACCTGTGAAACCATCTTGCCTTGGACTTTTCATTTTGGGGAGCTATTTGATGACTATTTCAATCTTTTCCTTGTGATTGGTTTGTTGAGGTCTTCTGTTTCTTCTAAGGTCAGCTTGTTTGTATGTTTCTAGGAATTTTTCCATTTCACCAATATTGTCTAGTTTTTTGGGATAAAGTTGTTCATGGTATCCTCTTATGATCTCTCTTATTTCTGTGGAGTCAGTAGTAATGTTCCTGTTTTCACTTTTTATTTCATTTATTTGCATCTTCTCTTTTTTTTTAGTCAGTCTAGTCAAGGGTTTGTCAATTTTGTTAATCTTCTCAAAGAACCAAATTTTGTTTCATTAATTCTCTGTATTGTTTTTTTTTTTTGTTCTCAATTTCATTTATTTCTGCTTTGATCTTTGTTATTTCATTCCATCTACTTGCTTTGGGATTAGTTTGCTGTTCTTTTTCTAGTTCTATCAGCTATGTAGTTAGGTCATTGATTTTAGCTCTTTCTTCAAGCATTGGGGGCTATACATTTTCCTCTCAACACTGCCTTTGCTGCATCCCATAGATTCTGACATGTTGTATTCTCATTGTCATTTGTCTTGAGATATTTACTGATTTCTCTGGAAATTTTTTCTTTGACCCACTGTTTATTTAAAAGAGTGTTGTTTAATTTCCATATATTTGTGAATTTTCCCTTTTTCTGCTGCTTGTTGACTTCTAGCTTTATTCCATTATGATCAGAGAAAGCATCACACTTTATTTTTAATGCAGGAAAGTGTAATTTTATTTTGGTACAAAAATTTATCAGGTTACAGAAATGTCCTAGGAAAAGCAAGCTCAGGGGAGTGATTCCATTAGATTGTCAGGTTGAGGTAGAATCCGTGACTGCATAAGAGTCTCAGCCAATGTCCATTTTCTTGAGCAGCATTTCCTGGCTCCTAACAGACAGAAGGCAGGAACTTGGGGAATGTGTTCAGTTTGTGCTGCTGTACTGCAGTTAAATTCACATTTGAAAGGAAGGGAGAGGTGAGCCAGGGAGAGAGTTTGCACTGAGGCCAGAATGTGGGTGCAGAATGAGTGGGTCTGTGGTGCCCATTGGATTCAGAGGTCCAGTTCAGTTCTTCTACATCAGCCCTACTCCATGTGTCCTACTGTTGAGCACAAGGAAAGGTCTGAATCAGTAAGGAAGGAGGTGGGTTCAAGACAGGGGATTAGCAGCAGGAGAAGGTAGAGCAGGTTGGGCAGCAGCAGGAGACTTGGCCACAGACTGGGTGCAGGCAGTAGCTGGTCTGGCTGCAGCAGGGATTACAGCAAGGACGCAGCAGCTGGAGCTACTGTAGGAGGGGCAGCAGCAGCTGGAGATGTAGCAGCTGGGGTGGCAACAGCTGGACACATAGCAGCTGGGGCGGCAGCAGGTGGTCCTGCAGCAGGCCTGGCAGCAGCTGGGGTAGCAGGTCTGGCAGCAGTTGGGACGACAGCAACTTGGCTGGCAGCATGTGGACTGGCAATACTGAGGCCTGCAGCAGCTGGACATACAGCAGCTGGGGTGGCAGCAGGTCTCCGGACAGAGGCCTTGGCCACAGCCTTCATCAGAGCAGACAAAACCACAACAGGAGTTGACCATGGTGGCAGAGGATGGAGTTTCTGATGCAGTAAGAGAGTGAAACTAGTAAATTTGAAGGTCTCTTTGCAGCATGTCCTCTTTTATACTCTGCCGTGAGGCTGCTGTGACCCTGTCCTGGACCATTTCCTAGTTAATTTTCCTAAAGAAATATTAGTCATTAAATTACATTATTGTGTTTTTCTGGTTAAATATTTCAAAATGAAGAAAAATATGATTTCCTTTTCCTGGTGTGTTAGGATTTTTCAACAGCATTGTATTTTGCACAGAATTGCCTTTCTCTTTCCTTGTTTGTTTACTGTGTCTTCTGAAGAAGGTCCATCACCTAGAATCCATTACTGCTTTTTACTGGCGATCTATGTATCACTCTATGATGTTATTTGAGGATTTTTTTTTCAGGATGCCAGGATCTCCTTTGATGTCAAAAGAGCAGCAGAATTATGATAGAGAAATAGAAATTTAAAAGTTCATCTTTGTGAATCACCTGTATGCAATGAGGAAGACAGAGCCTATTTGTAAGCATGGCTGCTCTTTTAGGTAGTAGAATCTCTGGGCTACTACCCAGAAACTGCTGCCAATGATTCATTTTTAATATAAAAAGGCATTTAGAACTACCTTCAAGGGACTCTCACTGGACTGATATGGGACAATTTCAGCATCAAAATGAATTATGGCAGTAATGGACTGTAACCCATTAAATTTAAAAAATCTGAGTCTATACTGAGACTAATTAAATAAAGAAATAAAAAAGAAACATGAAAAAGTAATCCATGGCAATAGAACGTCAACTAGTAAATGTAGAAGGAACAATGGAGTTACAAAATTGCCTTTTACATCCAACATAATAAAACTTGTGGCATTTCTTAAGTTTTGGTATGCTGTAATTTTGTTTTCATTTGCCTCCAGATATTTCCTACTTTCCCCTGAGATTTTTTCTTTGACCTATCAGTTTCTTAAGAGTATGTTGTTTAAATTTCGCTTATTTGTGGATTTTTCAACTCCATCTGTTATTAATTTCTAGTCCCATTCCATTGTCGTCAGATAAGATACATTGTATGATTTCAATAATTTTGAATGTCTTGAGACTGATTTTGTGACCCAATTTATGGTCTATCCTGGGGAATGACCTGTGAACACTAGAAAGAATACTATTCTGCTGCTGTTGGGTGAAGTGTTCTATTAGTTCTAGTTGATTTATAGTATTGTGCAAGTCTTCTATTCCTTATTGATCTTCTATCTGGATGTTTTACGCATTACTGAAAGTGGTGTATTGAAGTTTCCTAATATTAGTGTTGAGAAATCTATTTCTCCCTTCAAATCTGTCAATATTTGCTTCCTATATTTTGGGGCTCTGCTATTGGGTACATTCATATTTATAATTGTGGTGTTGTCTTGTTGAATTCCCCCTTTTGTCAGTTGATCGTGACCTTCTTTGTTTCTTGTAACAGTTTTTGATGTAAAGTCTATTTTATCTGATATTAGTATTGCTAGCCCAGCTCTCTGTTATTTGTTATTTGTATAGTATACTTTTTTCCATCCTTTCACTTTCAACCTACTTAAGTCTTTGAATTTAAGGTAAGTCTTTTATAGACAGCTTATATTTGGCTGTTTTAGTCTATTGAAAGCTGCTGAAAGTAATATACCAGGAAATATAACAAGAAATGGGTTAGTTTTTACAAAGGGGATTTATTATCTTATAAATGTATAGTTCTAAGTCTGAGATAACTGTCCATATCAGAGCATCATCAGGTGATGCTTTCTTCCTGAAGACAGGCTGTCAGTGATCTTGGACTCTTCCGTCATCTGTCAAGGCACATGGCAGCATCTGCTTCTCTTCTGCGTTTCCTTGCTTCAGCTTCCAGCTTCCTCTGACTTTCCATCAATTTCTGGGGGGGTTTCTCTCAGCTTCTGTGGCTTTTCCCTCTAAGCTTCATTTACAAAGGACTCCTATAAAGGATTAAGACCCACCCTGGGTCACGCCCTGCTGAAGTAATCTGATCAAAAGCTCCCACCTACAATAGGTTTAGCTCTAAGGACAGCTAACAAGAGTTAGCTCTAAGGACATGATTTTCTAGGGTCCATACAGCATTAAACCATCACGTTGGATCATGCTTTTTTTTAATACTCTCTGACTTTTGAGTGGAAGATATAATCCATTTATACTTAAGAGAACTACTGGCAATGGAGGACTTTCTTCTGCCACTTTGCTGTTTGGACTTTGTAAATATTATATCTTTTTCCTCTCAATTCTTCCATTAATGCCTACTTTCATATTTATTTTATTTTTCATAGTGTAACATTTTAAGTCTCTTCTTATTTCCTTCTGCATATGTTTTTCAGGTATTTTCTTTGTGATTACCATGAGGCTCAAATTTAACATACTAAATCTATAACATCATATTTGATTTGATATCAACTTAACTTCAATAACAAACAAAAATACCATTTACCTTTCCATTCCCCCACCCTTTTGTTGAACTTTTTACAAATTATATCGTAAATCTAAAACCATAGATTTTCCATTATTTTATGCATTTGCATGTTAGGAACTATAAGAAGTAAAAAGTGGAGTTACATTCCAGAAAATATAATACAAGAGTACTGGCGTTTATAATTATCCATACAATTACCGTTACTGGAGGCCTTTATTTCTTTTTTTTTTAATTCATTTTTTAAAAATATTACATTCAAAAAATATGAGGTCCCCATTCACCCTCACCACCACCACCCCACCACTCCCCCCACAGCAACACTCTCCCCCATCATCATGACACATCCATTGCATTTGATGAGTACATCTCTGGGCATCACTGCACCTCATGGTCAATGGTCCACATCGTAGCCCATACTCTCCCACGTTCCATCCAGTGGGCCATGGGAGGATCTACAATGTCCGGTAATTGTCCCTGCAGCACCACCCAGGACAACACCGAGTCCCAAAAATGCCTCCACATCTCATCTCTTCCTCCCATTCCCCGCACCCAGCAGCCACCATAACCACTTTTTCCACACCAATGCCACATTTTCTCGATTAGTAACCACAATAGTTCATGAATAGAATATCATTAAGTCCACTCTAATCCTTACTGTATTCCTCCTTCCTGTGGACCTCGGATTGGTTGTGTCCATTCCACATCTATGTCAAGAGGGGGCTTAGATTCCACATGGATACTGGATGCAATCCTCCTGCTTTCAGTTGTAGGCTCTCTTGGCTCCATGGTGTGGTGATTGACATTCTTCAACTCCATGTTAGCTGAGTTATTTCTTTGAATATTCCTCCTGCTTCTTTTTCTTCTCCTTCTGGGAATTCCATATTGTACAGATTGGTATGCTTGTTAGTATACCATAGGTCTCTTAGACTTAGACTCCGACCACTTTTTTTAATATTCATTTTTCTTTCTACTCCTTAGCCTGAATCATTTTAATTTTATTGTCTTCTCACTCAGAGTCATTCTTCTGGCAATACCAATCTTCTATTAAAATCCTCTAAGAAATTTTTCACTTCAGTTATTGTGGTCCTCAATTCCATTGCTTATGTCTGGTTCCTCTTTAGTTTTCACCTCTGTATTGAAATTCTCATACTATTCACTCATCATTTTCCTGACATCCTTTAGTTCTCTCTCTGTGTTTTCCTTTATATCCTTGAGCATATTTTCACAGTTTTTAAAGGTCTTTGGTTTGTCCAAAATCTGGTCTTCCTTGTTGAGGGTTTCTGGATTTTTATTTTGTTCCTTTGAATTAGCCATCATTTTCTGTTTCTTTTGTAATCTTTAGTTGCACACTGTACATTTTAACATTTTAAAGTGTTAACTCTAGGAGTTAGTATCCCTAAGCAGTTTGTTCTTTAATTTGTGTCCAGCTAATGATATGACTGAGATTTCCTTGAGTGCCAGGAACTAATGAAAACAAAGAATCCAAGGCAAAAAATACCTTTCTTAGTCTTTGAAAATTGGCTTTCTTTGTCTGGTATTCTCCTCTAGACTTTAACTCTCCTATTGAAAAAGAAGCCCCAAGGTGAATGTGAAGTACAGGGTCTGTTCCCCCTTTTCTGAGCCTATGTCTTTTCTTGGCCTTGTGCTTGCTCATGGTCTTAGGAATTTCCCATTTTACAATAATTGAATGCCCCCTCTACTTCCTATGAAGTAGACTTCCTCCCCCTCCTGGGTACTCTATTATAGGAATTAAAGCAGGTAATCCTTTGCCCTTATTTGCTTCATACCTTGCTTTGACTGTCAACAAGCTGCTTCTACCTGCTGAGAAAGTTTTGGGAGGATGAGCCCAAGATATGTTTCCCGGTTCAGACTTCCAGGCTGCCACCCAATAGATTGGCACTTATATACAGGCACCTCAGTATGCATATAAACGTTACTCTGCTTCCTCCAGAACAGGGCCAGGGACCCACAGTGGGACCACAGGTTGGCTCCACATCACAACAGGAAAGGAGTGGGAGAGGGGCCAGCAAAGTTGTCACGAGCTTCTACTACTATTTTAAAGGCTGCATTTCTTGATTTAGTGCGGTCGGTACGTCCTGTTGCAGTCGGTACGTCCTGTCCGGTGGACGATGGGGCAGGAGAGGCCTAGGCTCCTGCGGGGGCTCGCAGGCGTGGAGGGCGCGCGGGGGAGAAACCACCACGGAGACGAGGTGAGCATGCAGGTCTAATTTATTAAGGGAAGTACATGTGTTTATATAGGGTTATGGGGGAGTGAGCAGGGGACTGATTGGCTGTGGCCAAAGGGGGATTGGATTGGCGGTGGCGAGCAGTTGGTGGGGGGAAGAGGCAGATTCTAGGTTGGTGAAGGGGCGGCACCGGCGGGAGAGGGGAACGGGGCTGGGAGTGATTGGTAGGGACTAGTTCCTTGCCTTTTATGGTGCTGCTTGTGCTGCGGCTTGACAGTGCAGGAGGGGGGATGTGAGCGTAGGCAGCTCCTGCTGGCTATCAGGAAGCCGGTGTCGGTTGCCTGGGCGGGGCCGAGGGCAGTGCGCCCGTTCCATGGCTGAGGGCAGTTCACCAGTTCCAGCCGCCCTACACCCGAGTGGTGGGCTGCGCATATCCCCCACTGGGCGCGGCTATGCTTGCCAGCCAGACTTCAGCCTGCCTCACCTCAATTTAGCACTCACCCTCTTATTGTAACCCTTTAACAATTTTCCAGAGGTTTAAGGAAGATAGCTTTGCCAGTTTTTGCTAGTTGTTCAAAGACTCTGTAGGAGAACAGCACTTAGAGTGTTTTACATAACATTTTGGTTGACCAGAAGCCCTATAAGCATTATAATAAAACATAACTCAGGTACATATATTCAATGTATGCTATAACCATTAGGTGAAACTTTGAGTTGGGATATTTGCCCGCTTTCAAAATATTTCCCATGTATTATTCATTAATCTCAAAGTGGAAAATGCTAACTTTATTGTGGGGGAACCTCAGGACCCACCCTTATCCAACGGAGCAACGTTAATATCCTTAGCAATAGGACCAACATACATCACATGCCTCCTGAAGTCATGCACTGAAGTCATGCACAGGTTACTTGTGTAGTATTCCTGCCAAAATTCATATTCTGAATCCAATCATGCGAAAACATCAAACACAGACTGAGAACTGTTCCAGATAACAACTGGCCTATAACCACTAGGATGTCTAGATAAAGAAAAAACAAACAACAGAAAGTAACAATGGTTAGTGAGGATGCAGATTAATCGGAACTCTTGTACATTGTTGTCAGGACTATAAAATGGTGCAGCCACTGTGAAAAAAAATTGTTGGTTCCTCAGAAAGTTGAGCATAGAATTTACCATATGATCTAGCAACCCCATTTCTAGATGTATACCCAGAAGCCTGATAAAGCCTGAGTAAATTGTGTTTTGAGGATTTGAAAGCAAGGACTTGAGCAGAAATTTGTACACCAATGTCCATAGCAACATTATTCATAATAACAAAAAGATTGAAGCAACCCAAATATACATCAACAGATGGAAGGATAAATAAAACGTGGTATATCCATACAATAGACTAGTATTCAGCTGTAAAAAGGGATGAAGGTTGGTTACATGCTACAACATGGAGGAACCCTAAGACATTATTTTGAGTGAAATAAGTCAATCACAAAAGACAAATATTATATGATTTTATTTATATGAAATTCCTAGAATAACAAAATTCAGGGAGATAGAAAGTAGATTGCAGATTATCAGGGACTAAAGGGGCTGGGAGGAGAAAGGGAGAGTGACTACTTAATGGGTGCAGAGTTTATGTTTGGGATGATGAAAAAGATTTGGGAGTGAATGGTGGTGATGGCACAACATTTTGAGTGTAATTAATACCACTGAATTGTATACTTGAAAGTGGTTAACTGGGAAATTTTCAGTTATATATATGTTATTAAAATAAAAATTTTAAAAATAATAAAATAAACTATATATATATATATCAAGAGCAGTTGAGACAAGGAAAATAAAATAGAAAGGCTCCAATATTGGACTAAAAGGAGTTCCAACAGAAGAAAATGGAGGAAATGGCACAAAACCAATATTTTTGAGAATATATACCTAAAAACCTTTCATACTGAAGTCAGAATGAGGCCTCATATAAAAAATGCCCTGTAGACCATTTGACAATTGGATATGGAATGTATATTGTATCAATATTTAATTTAATTTAATTTATATCTGTACTGTGGCTATACAGGAAATGGTCTTTCTCCCTATGACACAGGAAATCACACACAATCCCATGGTATTAAACAGCTTTTTGTATTCTGAGACTGACTGAAGGTACAACCAATTCTCACTGACTATCTCAGACCCATCAGGAGTTCTGTGCCTTGAGAGGAATGGAGAAATAAATCTCTTATACCATTTTAATTATGTTCTGTTTATTATTATTATTATTATTATTGTTATACATGTAGCAGAATTTTTGAAAGTTGAAGACATATATAATTTAGTACCACTACATTACTTATTAATCCAACGACTTTTAGAATATGTATTTTGTACAGACTCTTCTGTCTGTTTCTTGTACTCTCACTAGCATATATTCATCAGAAATATTTTTTGCATTTTATCCTAGGATAGAGTTCATAGGAATTTGGAAGTGTTCTGGGTATACCTACCAATCAAAGTAATCCATTAACAGGTTTCTTATCAACCCCACATTTCTCATTGAATTCCTTGGCAGCAAGTTTCAAGATCATGCTATCAATTATACATTTCAGAAAAGTCATTGAGATAGGAAAATATTAGGTTTTTAGTATTTTCTGTTTTCTGCTATCCCTCAACTTCTCAGGAAGGTTGTTTTTTTTTCCCTAAAAATTAATTATTTTGTTATTGATGGATAGGGATGGAATTAGGGAAGCTGAGAGTATGATAATTTAAGTTACACAAGAAAGAAAGATGGAGGGACCTTAAAGAGGGTTGTTTGGTTTTCCAAGAAGGGGAAAAAAGAGACAGTACCAGAGAAAGGTAGAGATGGGGGAGGGAGGGAAGGAGGAGGGAGAGAAGAAAGGAGGAATAAAGCCACTAAGAGAAGAATAGAAATGTAGAGAAAGTTGTTTTTTTAAAAATATTTAAGTAAGCTTTTCTATGATATGTAACCCCTAGCCTCCAAAACTCTCTCAAACTTAATTAAAAAATCTTTATTCTTCTTTAGTGCTTTAGAAACAGCTATGCATTATTGTTATTTCTGTTTTATTTTATGCCACTATATGCTAAGAGCATAAACATATAAAAGTGAAAGCAGGAATTGAAATGCCTGACTAAAGTGTGTTTTGAATTTAGTTCCCAAGAAGTGAGGAGAATCACTACAAAGCAACAACACAAGAACATTGCATTTCTAGGCCAGGAAAGTGGAGCTTTATTCAGAAATAGCAGAAATAAGATTCAGAAACATTGCCATAAAAGGAAATACAGGCTGGCCCCATCAGACGGTCAGTTCTGAAAGTGTGAAATCAGTGTCCCCACAGGCAAGTTCCATATTTGGAACAGGATGACCTGGGTCCCAGAAATCAAATGATAGGGCAAAGAAT
The DNA here is from genome assembly GCF_030445035.2 of Dasypus novemcinctus. Classification (NCBI taxonomy): domain Eukaryota; kingdom Metazoa; phylum Chordata; class Mammalia; order Cingulata; family Dasypodidae; genus Dasypus; species Dasypus novemcinctus. The sequence continues at coordinate 60,339,749 of NC_080693.1, forward strand.
TTGGGTGATTCTATTAATATCTATTAATACCACCTAAGTTAATACTTTGGGTTCATATCCCGAAAGGAGAGAGTTTGATCTGGGGCCAGCATGTGGACATAGTTGGTGGGAAGGGCCTCTCCTAAGTCATCAATGAGGTGCAGAAGGGTCTGCTTCTTTGAGGAGTAAGATGAAGGAGCAAGAATGGATTCAGGACAGGGAATCAGCAGCAGGAGGAGGCAGAGCAGGTGGGGCGGGGGCAGGTGGAGATGACACAGGTTGGGCGGTAGCAGGTGGTGTGGCAGGAGACTTGGCCACAGACTGGGCGCAGGCAGCAGCTGGTCTGGCTGCAGCAGGGATTACAGCAAGAAGGACGGCAGCAGCTGGAGATGCAGCAGCTGGGGCGGCAGTAGCTAGAACCACAGCAGCTGGAGCTACTGCAGGAGGGGCGGCAGCAGCTGGAGATGCAGCACCTGGGGCGGCAGCAGCTGGGCTGACAGCACACGGATTGGCAGGCCCAGGGCCTGCAGCAGCTGGACACACAGCAGCTGGGGCGACAGCAGTTGGGGTGGCAACAGTTGGGCTGGCAGCACACAGACTGGCAGCAGCTGGGCCTGCAGCAGCTGGACACACAACTGCTGGGGTGGTAGCAGCTGGACATGCAGCAGCTGGGGCAGCAGCAGGTGGTCTGGCAGCAGTTGGGTTGGCAGCAGGTCTCCTGGCAGAGGCCTTGGTCACAGCCCTGGTCAGAGCAGGCGGAGCCACAACAGGAGCTGACCATGGTGTCAGAGGTAGAGGGTCTCGGTGTGTTTCTGAGAGTGTGGGTTTCCAAGGTCTGAAGTCTTCTTGCCACATGTTCCCTTTTATACCTACTGAGGAAACTTCTGTGAATGTGAAAAAACTATTTCCTTGTTTTTTGTTCATATGACTACAAATGCAATTAGTAAATGATATAATTGTATTTTTCTAGTTTAAAAATCCTAGTATATAGAAAATAGTTATTTCCCTTTCCTCAAGTTGCTTGGTGTTCCTGCATGAATCACCTCTTTATGTTTCTTCCTTTGGTTGCATTGTCACATGATTTCAGCCCCTGGGTGTCACATGGTGTGGATGGATCACTCTTGTATATTTTTCACCTTGATATGATTTGGGGAGAGTTTCTGATGGGTCAAAGTTCCCTGGTGGAGAAATGCATGTTTTAGTCAGATGGAATTCTGGTAGGATAAAAGGAAGTAGTAACCTCTTTTGGAGTACAAGAAGTGAGGAAATATATGGTACCATGTGTATTCTGAGTGGTCAGTGAGTGAACAAAATTCCTAACACATTCCAGGCTAAGTTATATCTCATCACCTTGATGCATTTAATTAAAACAGTTAACAGTGCCTCAGAGTTTTTAAGTAGCAAGGAGTCATCTGAGATTGATCTTGGTCTATCTTCAGAAATGTACTGCAGGCTGAGGTAAGGTAATTGAGATTAGTTTTCAATCTGCCTTTTGAAATATCAAAATATGTCTTCGTTATGTTTCATGGAAGTTTGGTTAAAATCTCTCGCATATATTCTAAGCTAAAAGGTCTAGCAGTTTCTGTAGTATTGCCTGTGTCTAGGATTTTCTGAGAAGTATTACATGGACCATAAAAAACATAATCCTTATCTTACATGTACTTACACAGAAACTGCATCCATACAGTTTTGTAATCAAAGCCTCTCATGCTTATGATCGTGTGTAAGGAATTATTCTTCAGTGCCATGGTATTCAGGGAAAAATTATTCAAGGAAAGAACGAATTACCTTCAGGCTATTCCTCTGCTGGAAGGTCTTTGTGAATGCACCATCCACCTAGCTATGTTTTACTGGAGAGTGAAAATGTGTCTTCCTTGGTCCCACACAAAACAAATTCCTTCCTCCATTACCCCTCCATTGTGCTTTGCCTATGTATGGACTTTATCCAATCATTCTCTATCAAAGAAGTATTTATTTATCTGACTCTCTCTAGAATACAAAATCCTTTAGGGCAGGGATGATACTTTTTTGTCTTTGTGTTCCAAAGACCAGAAATTGATTAAGTTTTCAATAAGGGTGATGTCTGCTCAGTGAATGAACATTTTTTCTGAAGCCATGGGTCACATAGTGACATTTCAGAATGTGTAATATTCAGATAGATGGAGAAACAGGGGAAGGGGCATTAAAAAGAAGAGGTATGCAATTGAGATTGGGTATGACCTTCACTTGTGATGATGAACGTGAGGCAGCTAGAAGGTCTATTTTAAGAAGTAATGAAAGAAAAGTTTGGATTGATAGAATGTGGGGGAGTTTGTGTATAGACCTTAATTTCAGAAGAAATGGTGGAGACTATTAAAAGCCTGTAGACAGGAGTCAAAGGGTATATTTATGCTATATGCAATTCATTGAATTTTGATCTGTCTTTAGAAATGCCAGGATATACATGGATTCCTGAGAGAGATATGGTGAGGTTGTAGGGAGGCAAAATGAGAGAGGAGAGTCTGGCATCAGGTGATGGGAATGAGCATAACAAAGAGTGATGTCATAGAAAGCGTCAGCAGAGACTTGGAATAAATTGATAATAGAGGCATAAGGATGGTTTTTCATAAAGTTATCCAAGATATCTCAAATTAACTGTTTATATATATATTATATATATAATACCATTCTTTGTATAGAATTTATGTCCCCTATCTCCTAAAAGCTAGTAATTTAAAAGACTAAATGATAAATAAATCAGGGAGAGTAAATTATGCCCAAAAAGGAACAGAAGCTCTTCAGAGATCAGAGAGATTTATATTGGAAGACCAGAATGGGATATTTGGCACAGTCTTGCACTAAATAGATCTGTGCTCTCCCCAGAAGTCTAAGCAAAATGAAAACATAATGGGCTATGGAATCCCTATTCTTCCTTCCTTTCTTCCCCAGTCTCTGAGCACTGTATGCAGAACATTCTCATGGAGACCAGAACGGCAACTCAACCACCAGCATGTTATACAATTGGTCTAGCGCTTTATACGTATTAGCACCTTTTCTAGTCCCAACAACCCAGCGAGGTAAATTCTGTTATAATTCCCCTTTATAGATGAGGAAACTGAGGCATGGGCAGGATTAAATCCAGTAAGTGGGGGAGCTATGATTTGATCACAGTCATCCCAGCTTTGGCATCCATGTTTTAATACTACACTGTACTGCCTGTCTGAAAAATCACAGATGCAAACACAATTTTCTTTACCCTCATATTGCTCCAGGATATCAGAGCAGAATGCATTATTAACATATAAATACAGTGCATGGAATTTATGTGGAGTCATTAAAAACTGTGCTGTTATCAAGTGTCGATGGACTTAGATTCTGGGGAACTTCAGATTCCCTTTTATGGACCTAAGGACCCCTTGATGTTCACTTTTTATATAATAGTTTCCTTTTTCTTGATGGAATTAACTGTATAACTATTGTATATTTCTCCTAAATAATTCAAACTAAAAGCTGTAGTCCCTTTTAGGTGATAAATTATTTATATTTCCATAAGGGAGTAGAATATATAATACTTAAACCATTCCCTTGGAATTTATCTCCAAGCCCCAAACATGCTTGCTGGCTATTTAGTTTTTCTCTCAGGGAATAGAGAACGTATATACCCAATGGAGCTGCCTCAAATGAGAACATTGAATTATGATCGATGCCACCATAAGCTGCCATTTTTCCTAGGGGGCTAGAAACCCTTTTCCCCATCTCCAAATTCCCCCACTCTTTGAATCAGTCCTCTGGTCATACCTGCTGAGCTTGGTTGTGGGTTATAGCCAGTCTGTTTGTGTCCACTCCATTATCCACATGAAATTAAGCAAGACAAGCAAGAAAAGATCACTTTTGGAAGTTGTGCAGGTAAAGCTTGAACGTTCCTTTCTATTATCTTGGATAGGAAAGAAGTGGAGAGTAAAAACAAAAACAAAAACAAAAAATCTTGGGAGAAGGTTTTTAATGTTTTGAATTTTAATTTAAACATTTAAAAATACATACTGTATGTAGTCATATGTTCAAAAAGCAAGAAATAAAAGTGAAAAGTATCCCTCCCACATTTTCTTCCCAATCACCCAGTTTCCTTCCTTGAAGGCAGCCGGAGTTTCCAGTTTCTTGTAAATCTTCTGGAGATGTGTAAAATGTAAAGAAACAAATAGGAATATTTCTCTATTTCTTTCATTTATACAGATGGTGGTATGTCAGTCATGTTCCTCTCGCCTTGCTGCTTTTACTTGAAGCATTCAGGTATGCAGGTTTTTCATTCTTTTTCTTTGACATTTGCATAGCATTCCATTGTATGACTGTACCATAATTTATTTAACCAGTCTTCAATTTGTTGCTGAACACTTGGTTTATTTCCAGTCCTTTGTTATTACTCACAGTGCTGCAATGAATATACCTGTTAATATATAATTTTACCCATGTGTAAGTATATCTGCAGGATATATTCCTAGAAATAGAAATGTTGGACAAAGAGGCATATATTTAGTTGTAATTTTTGTTAGATAATGCCAACTCACCTTCCATAGAGACCGTACCAATCTACACTCAATATGTAAGTGCCCATTCCACATTCTTGCTGACACAGTGATATATAAATGTTGGACAATATGACAGGTAAAAAACAGTTTCTCGATGTGATCTTAATTTGTATTTCTCCTCTTGTGAGATTGGGTATCTTTTCAGATATTTAAGAGTTTATTTATTTTATCCTATAAATAATCTGTAGATATCCTTTTTATATTTTTCTATTTTATTGGTCTTTACACAATGACTTTTTTTGTAGGAATTCTATATGTTATAAAAATTAGCCTTTTTCTATAATGTGAATTCCAAATGTTTTTCTTAGTTTGTTTTTCTTTTTCTATTTTGCTTAAGTGGTTTTTAGCATGTAGATATTTACTTTTGATGCAGTCAAATTTATTAATCTTTTATTTTTTGACTTCTGGGTTTTGCATAATACTTTGAAAGGCTGTTCCAGTTGCAAATTTACCTAAAATTCTTCCATAATTGCTTCTGTTAAATTTATAGTTTCACATTTTATATTTTCATACATTTGACCCATTTGAAATTTTTTAAAAATTTTATTTTTTAATTAAAGTTAATAGATCACAAAGAATGTAACATTTAAAAATGTAAGACGTTCCCATATAACCCACTCCCCATTCCCCTCCCCATCATTTTTGTTAGTTGTATTTTTAAAGATATATACATCTCAAAAAATGTTACATTAAAAACATAAGAGGTTACTGTATTCCTCCCACCTTCCCGCCCCCCTCCTCCCCCATCATTGTGGCACGCTCATCGCACTCCGTGAACGCATTTTGAAACACTGATGCACCACATGGATAATAGTTTATTGACTCATCTGAAATTAATCCAGATAAAAGATGTGGTTCAAATATGTTTTAAAATCAGATATGGCTAGTTAGCCCAACACTGTTTTTTAAGAAATACATCTTAGCCTACTGACTTAAAATGGCACTTTTTTCTATACTAAATTGCTCATGTATTCAGGTCTTAATGATTATTGAGTTTGTGTAACTGGGCTATGACAGTATGCTGGCAAACTCAAAAAATCTGTGTGGCAAAACAGTAAATGTTTTTGGATTGTACACCATGAAAATGTAAACTGTGCTTGGCTGGACTCTGAAACTGGCATTGAAAAAGAAGCGTTAGCCCAGCCTGTGATCGTATTCCAGTCTTGTTAGGCTCATTGCACTTCCTATAACATTCCTACATGTTAGGTACAGTTGAGGCAATAGGAGGAACTAACTTGTTTCATCACTGAGAGGCCACCTTAACCTTCAGGAACTATCTTCTTTGCACACTGCCAGAAAAGACCATTGAAAGGGAGTTGGTGGACATTAAAACTCTGGCTTCAGCTATTTCCTTAACCTCCTGCCCTCCTGGGATTCTATATTGCTTGGTATTCACTACAGAAAAGAGCCTGGGCAATCCCAAAGGGTCATATTTAGCATGACCAAATAAAACTGAGTGAAGAGCAGACTAAGGCAATACGCCATTCACATAAAATCCATCTCAGGTCTGCATTAAGGTAAAATTGATGTGTCTACACTTTCTCATTCATAACTTTATCTTTGCTTGGGTTTCTCTACCACAGTCTCTCCAGTATCACTTTTGGAGCACCATAACACTCCCTGATAGGAAATACTTTGCAATAGTGCCTGTATGTAACAATCCTAAGAAGCTTTGCAGGCCACCCTCTGGCTCTTCACCCAAATCACTGCATAGTTCTTCAAGCTTAGAGTAACCGTTTCTCACTGTTCTGGACACTGGGTGCTGAACTATCCCTTGCCGCTTTCCATACACCCTGTCCACACCTTTGGAAATAGTCCTTTCATTACCCAGACTCAATGTGCCATTTTAGCCCTCCTATGACTCAGTTCTTGTTGTAAAAACAGAAGATCATAACCTTGTGTCCTTTACTATTGAAAAAGACTATATAAAATCTATATTATTTGATTTAGCTCTAGCTAATAAAGCATATAATTAAAGCCAGAGCCTGCATCTTGTAATTAGCAATAGTCATGGAAAAACATATGGGAAAGTAAAAGATTTGTTGATTCAGGTGTATGAAAAGACAGGGCTTTACCTTGTAGAACAATTTAGGGTAAGTTGAAAAAGATGAAGCTAAAAATGTCTGCAAGATATTTCTGTATATACTAAGACTACAACATGCAACCTATGTTGGGGTGAAACCCGCTTTGTATTAACTAGTATCTGTTTTGTTTCTTAACATCTTAAAACTTTTCATTTAATTTTTAAAATGACAATAAGCTCCATTACACCTAAGTTATTCAGAAATATAACACATCATTAATGTATAAAACTCAGGTATTTGAAAATTTTGAATTCAAATAGTCTTCAATATACTTTGGAATCATGAACCAAAATTTAGAAATCTTTACATTTGCATCAACACAATATAATCCTATATATCGTGACTGTTTTTATGTCTCAGGAGGATCATTCTTCCCTCAATTTTGGTGATGAGAAAACTGAGTCTCAAAGAAATGGACAGCCCATGTTTTCCTAAGACCAAGCAAAATGATGAAGACCCAATGGCAAAGAAAAATATCCAAAAGATTGGAAAGTTCTGATTAACATGAGAGCCTAAAATTACAAAGAATTTCAGCTTGGATAAACTCAAATTTGGGGCAAATGGGATAAAAAGTTGTAAGAAAAAGTTGTCATGGACTTCATAAATTTTGAGAAATCTGGATTTATAAGGTGCACTTTGTATTCTAAAGTGAGTGTTCAATGTTCAGAAGGGAAGGAAGAAGGGAAGGAGGAATGGGGGACAGGAGGAAGGGGGGGGGGGAAGAGAAAAGTACTTGAACTAAGCAGAACACTCAATATTTACACACCCAAAGATGGAACATACTGAAAATAGAAATATAGTCAGGTGAAAGGTAGATGACATTGTGATGTTCAACCCACTGGAATTTTTAAGGGACATTTGCAAAATAAAACTCTATTTTGAGTTATAGAGGACAATGCAACAATTATACAAACTGTTTTTGCTGTCCAAGAGAATACTATGCTAAGATATGCTTCTAACCTGGAGAATTATTCCAATAACAGTAATAATAAAAAATTTTACTTATTTAGAGCTTACATTATGTGCTAGGTGCTACACTAAGTAGTTTGCATGAATTGTGTGTTGGAATTTCTGAAGAATAAAACATCATCCTATGTCACAGAGTATGAAAAATGAGGCTTGGAGAGGTTAAATAACTTGCCTTATGTCATGCAACCAATGCCTAATGGAGTCCTGATTCCAACACAGATAATATGAATCAGGAGCCCATGCACAAATGTTGCCTGCATTTGAAGAGAGATGGCCATTCGTGTGGCATTTGGCATGAAATGAAGGGTGAAGGTATACACACACACACACACCAAAACATTAATGAATTACGAGTTTTCATTTCAGGAAAATTGGCCATTTATTAAGAACACATGGAAATTACATGAGAGAACAATCACTTTACATTTAGAATGAAGATATTGTTAGTCTAAAAATGTACTGAGGCCTGGGTTAAAATCCTTTGACAACTTTTTACATCTGTCATTTCTTAAAAGAGCTGAATACAGAAACTGGATGCCAGATCAGAAGAAGAGGAGATGGTACATAAGAGTCCATTCCCTGTCACTGGCTGGTCCCAATTTATTTTATATAATTTGTGAGTACAGCCATTGTGTGACAGAGATTACAGGCAGAGATCAGCAGCAGGAGGAGGCAGAGCAGGTGGGTCGGGGGCAGGTGGAGATGACACAGGTTGGGCGGTAGCAGATGGTGTGGCAGGAGACCTGGCCACAGACTGGGCGCAGGCAGCAGCTGGTCTGGCTGCAGCAGGGATTACAGCAAGAAGGACGGCAGCAGCTGGAGATGCAGCAGCTGGGGCGGCAGCAGCTAGAACCACAGGAGCTGGAGCCACTGCATGAGGGGCGGCAGCAGCTGGAGATGCAGCAGCTGGGGTGGCAGCAGCTAGAATCACAGCAGCTGGAGCTATTGCAGGAGGGGCGGCAGCAGCTGGAGATGCAGCAGCTGGGGTGGCAGCAGCTAGAACCACAGCAGCTGGAGCCACTGCAGGAGGGGTGGCAGCAGTTGGAGATGCAGCAGCTGGGGCGGCAGCAGCTAGAACCACAGCAGCTGGAGCTACTGCAGGAGGGGCGGCTGCAGCTGGAGATGCAGCAGCTGGGATGGCAGCAGTTGGGCTGACAGCACACGGATTGGCAGGCCCAGGGCCTGCAGCAGCTGGACACACAGCAGCTGGGGCGACAGCAGCTGGACACGCAGCAGTTGGGGCGGCAGCAGGTGGTCCTGCAGCAGCTGGGTTGGCAGCAGGTCTCTTGGCCACAGCCTTGGTCAGAGCAGATGGAGCCACAACAGGAGTTGACCATGGTTTCAGAGGGTGGAGGTTCTCAGTGACTTTCCAGGAGAGTGAGGTTCTCAAGTTTGGAAGGCTCCTTGTGCCACAGCCTCTTATATACTGCCTGAACAGGGTCTATTGTCAACATGTTTTCCTTGCTTTTGTTTACTGAATCATTAAGTAATTATCAGATTATACAGTAACATTTTAATACGTAGTGGTTTAAACCGGAAAACAAAATTCTCTTTTCCAGATGTGATAAGATCTCTCAGATCTGCTCTTTCTCATTATTCACACCATGCTGGGATCTTCTCAGACCACTCTCTCTTCATCTTCCTCCACAGAGGGCTGTCATGTGATCATCTGCATTGGAATTACATTTCCCACTCTCCCTCCTGCAACCACTACCAGGATGGGATTTGGGCATATTTCTCATTAAGCATAATGTGGCTTCTGTCATGGGACAAGAGGAAAAGGCTTCATTGTGTGTCATTTTTGAGCAATGAGGAAGGGGACAGCTCTGCATGTATGTGAATTGGAATGAATTTCCCTGACTGTTTCAAACTTTGGATCATTTTCTTTAGGAAAATTAACATATCTCCATTCAATTAAGTTCTTTTACAATAAAAATAGAGCTCTATTAAAATATTTAAGAGTAAACATTAAACAATATTACCAATCATGATATTAAACAGTATTTGTCAGAGCAATATAAAACAATATAAATTCCCAGATATTACTGGTGGAATTCCTCATTGACCTTTATCTTCAATAATTATATACTCGAATCCTATTTTTTTATTTTTTTTGTTATTAATCAGATGTGACCTTTCTGCACATGCCTCTTCTGTCACTTTTACTGAATCTGTGGTTGGTGCTGGGGTTGGTGTATACTCAGGAGACTTGAATCTCTGGACTGGCCATGTGCCAGCTGGGACCTGAGCCTCAGCAGAATTGCAACTCCTATTCTCCAGTTCATTGGACTTACCTAGTTCAGCTAACAGGAAGGTGAAGATGGTCAACCACCACAACAGGGAACCAAGAATGCCTACAACTCCCAGCAGGAGAATCGCCTCCATCAACCATGTGGGATCTAAGCCCCTCTCGATAGAGAGGTAGAGTGGACATCACCATCCCAGGATCCAAAGATGGAGGAATAAAATATGGATTAGAGTGGACGTACTGGTATTCTACTATAGAACTATTGTGACTAGTAACGGAAGAAACTGTAGCATTGATATGGAGAAAGTAGCCATGGTAGTTGCTCAGGGCAGGGAAAGGAAAAAAGAGATGCAATATGGGGACATTTTTGGGACTTTGAGTTATCCTAAATGATATTGCAGGGACAGATGCTAGACATTATATATCCTGCCATAACCTACTGAAAGTACTGAGGAAGAGTGTAAACTACAATGTAAACTGTAATCCATGCAATGCAGTAGTTCTCCAAAATGTATTTACCAAATGCAATGAATGTGCACACTGATGAAAGAAGTTGTTGATGTGGGAGGAGTGGGAGGGTGGGGTGTGGATTATATGGGAACCTCATATTTTTTCATATAACATTTTTTGTGATCTATGTATCTTTAAAAAAACAATAAAAATTTTTTAAAAAATGTTTTTCACTTTTTAATTTTAAAAATTATCTTTTCTTTTTATTAGCATAAATAATCATGAAACAAGCCTTTAGGTACACAAAGCCTGAGCCATGAAACAGAACACTGCCATCACCCAGAGAGGGCCCTTTGTGTCTTCCTTGGCAACATTCCCCTTTTGCCATCCTAGAAATAAACAATCTGACTTTTAAGGGTAACTTTTCATTACTTTTCCTTATAGTTTTGCCACCTAGTTATGCATCCCAAAGTGACATAGTTTAGTTTTTCATATTTTTGAATTTTATATAAACAGAATTTTCCTGTAAGTGCTCTTAAACATTTGGTTGTTTTACTCAATATTATGGGAGCTTTGTGGTAAGAGCCTCTACGAAAGCCCCAAAGGTTTCCTTTTCTTGTTTTCCATGGCTTTATAAAATTCCTACTCTTGAGTAATTTCCTTCTAACCAATAGAATATGACAACATTGAGGGGATAATTTTCATGATTAAATTACAAAAGATTGAGACTTCCATCTTGCTAGCTGACACTCCCTCTGGCTTTGATGAAGCCAGAAGCTATATGAGAAAGATGCATGCAGCAAAGAACTGAAGACAGACTGTTTACCAGTCAGAAAGAAACTGTACTATTCACTACATAACATAGTGAAACTTCATGTGAAATACAAATATGGGTGATATTGCATATATAAGACTGTTTTTTACAAAATATATGTACAAATAAACTAGAAAGCTAGAAACAGAATAGCAGCTATTTATGGCAGAGGAACCATAGAGAGATTGAGAGGTGATGATTTTTTGTATTTATTATTATTATTGTTGTTGGAATAATGAAATGGTCTAAAAATTATTGAAGTGATGAATGTGCAACTATTTAATTACACCAAATACCATTGATTGTACACTTTGGATGGATTTATGCTTTATTAATATGTACCAAAAAACTGATTTGTTAAAAATTTAAGAATATACATTTGATTAAATATCAAATTTAACACATACACAAAAGTGTGAGAAACAGAAAGAAAAAAAAATTGAGTGAATTGAGGAATTGAATCCAGTTGCCAAAAGAGGAGCATGCTACCAGATCTTTCCCGATTTAGCTTTTGGATGAGAACTCAATGCCAGTCAACACTTTAATTGTAGCTCTTTGGCCAAGAAGCAGAGACCCCAGTTAAGCCTTCCCTGGATTCCTGATCCATGGTGAGGTAATAAATGTGTGTTGTTTTAAGCTAGTAAATTTTGAACATAATTTTTTCATAGCAATGGGTAGCTAGTGCAGATTTATCTGGCATCACACAGCACACAGTTGTGGAGGAAGTAATCACACAGGGCTGAGAAGTGGACATGCTGGATTGGATCTACTACATAAGACAGGAGGGAAATGGACTTTGGCCCAGTGGTTAGGGCGTCCGTCTACCACATGGGAGGTCCGTGGTTCAAGCCCCGGGCCTCCTTGACCCGTGTGGAGCTGGCCCATGCGCAGTGCTGATGCGCGCAAGGAGTGCCCTGCCACACAGGGGTGTCCCCCGCGTAGGGGAGCCCCACGCGCAAGGAGTGCAGCCATAAGGAGAGCCGCCCAGCGCGAAGGAGGGAGCAGCCTGCCGAAGAATGGCGCCGCCCACACTTCCCGTGCCGCTGACGACAACAGAAGCGGACAAAGAAACAAGACGCAGCAAAAAGACACAGAAAATAGACAACCGGGGGAGGGGAGGGGAATTAAATAAAAATTTAAAAAAAATAAAAATCTTAAAAAAAAAAAAAAGACAGGAAAGCCCAATCACCTGTGTTCCCTGGGAGGGCCTAGAGGATTCATATTTATTAAGGCAATAAGGAATGAGCAGGTAAAGGAGGTTATCAGTATGACTGAAAAATTCAGTAGTGGCTATTCTCTAAAGGTTGGAATTTGTGGTAGGAAATAATGAGTGGCAATGGGAATGATTAGCGTACAGAGAAGAGGTCATGCAGCAGCATTTAACTATAAGAAGTAAATGAGGGAAGCGGACTTGGCCCAGTGGTTAGGGCGTCCGTCTACCACATGGGAGGTCCTTGATTCAAACCCCCGGGCCTCCTTGACAGGTGTGGAGCTGACCCATGTGCAGTGCTGATGCATGCAAGGAGTGCCGTGCCATGCAGGGGTGTCCCCTGCGTAGGGGAGCCCCATGCGCAAGGAGTGCGCCACATAAGGAGAGCTGCTCAGCGTGAAAGAAAGTGCAGCCTGCCCAGAAATGGCGCCGCATACACGGAGAGCTGATGCAACAAAATGACGCAACAAAAAGAGGCACAGATTCCCGTGCTGCTGACAACAACAGAGGCAGACAAAGAACACGCAGCAAATGGACACAGTGAACAGACAACTGGGGCAGGGGGGAAGGGGAGAGAAACAAATAAATAAATAAATCTTTTAAAAAAAAAAGGAAGTAAATGAGTATAATTATTGTAATGGTCAGTCAGCTGGGCACAATAGCTGGTTGTTGACCCATAGTAATCAGGGTTCTATGGATGTGAATAATAGAGGATAGTTCCTCAGAGCAAGATAGATAGGCAGCCAACAAGGGTAGAGCTTAATATATAAATATATATATACATACATACATATCTATATTTAAAAGATAAAAACATAATTTATCAAAAGTGCAGGTCAGCCTCCCCAATGGAAAGAAGGGACCTTTGCCCAGTTTCCAGACTTGAACCACTTTTCAGACCCAGAAATATTCGACTGAAGGAGAGGCCAGTGCTCTAGGAGAAAGGACCCCAACAGGTGCATAGAAAAGTGATCTCTTCAGTGCTTTTGAAAAATGGACCTTCAGGCATTTATTCAGGGGAAGTGGAACACACAAATAACTGAATGCTGTTGGGTAACAGATCTGAGCTGACACTGTCACTAGGATCATGGGCTTCCTATTAGAAGATGACAAGGTGGTCAAAAAACAAATGGCGTCTTAATCCTGGTTATTCTTACAATGGATCCATTAGATTCACAGATTTCCCTGGTGGTCATTTACCCAGTTAATTGAGATCCTTCACATTGGTTCCTTTATCTAGAGGAACAGCTGTAATAATGGTGCTGTGTCCCCAATAAGAAGAAAATACTAATCCAGAAACTCAAGGGTGGAAGGAGGAGTTGCCCCACTCACCTTCACCCTAGTAATCCACATGAGGGCATTTGTGCCCCCCTCTCCCACAACTGTAGATGCTGTGGCTCCAGAGATCCCGGGTTCAAGAGGGGAGGAACCACCTCCAGGAGGGTTTGATTGGAATTAGAGTTGTGTTCTCGCCTTACAACTTTGAAATTCTAGGGCCAGAGGATCAGCAGGCAAAGAATAGAGCAATGTGCACTGGAAGTGTAATTGAGCTGATCATCATAATGAATGGGGCAGGCTTTGGAGACTCACTGGGCAATTCTTGGTGTTCCTCTTACCAGGTTTAACTGCAGATGGTCAGAAAAACAGTGATAGCTGAGTCAGTGCACAGTAACCAAGGGCTCAGGACTCTGGAATGAGGATCTAGGTCCCCCACCAGCTACGTGGCCTAGACCAGCAGAAGTGGTGCCCACTAACTTTTCCCTTGTAAGTTTCTCTAGGAATTTTAACCAACTTGTGGGAGTGATTTAATTAGAGAAATAGGTGCACCCGAGCAGTGCCAGAGTAGTACATGATGTCCTGTCCAGATCCCTTTAACCAGTTAAGTGCCCCAATCCCCAAGCTAATGTGCATATTGGCTGATAGGGGCTGAATGATCATCTGCACTCTTCTCCACAATTGTGTTTGCACAATTGTCCTCAGCCTAAGGAGCCACCTCATGAGGAGGGTTTTCTCCCAGCAGAGGAGAGCACAAAGCCCAGTCACCTTCCTTAAGGAGGAACAGGTCTATGGTCTCACTTATACTCTAGAGCTTCCTGTGGGCTGAGCAGAGGATAGAATCCAACTGAAATCACAACTTGACTTAGCTTCTACGATCTTGCCCAGCTTCCCTCAGGATGTCTTACAGATTTCTCTTGAGAGTAGTCTCTTAATAAATCACTTAGACAAGACTCCTTCTGTGGGGCTTTGCTTATAGCTTAGGTTCATAGCCCCACAAGCACAACCTCCTTTAGGATGAGAGTTACTTTCATGGTGAGTAGTGTTCCTGATTGGAAGTGTGTCTTCTCTTTCAGATATAATGAGGTGGAAAAAGTATTGAAGGCTACTTGTCTGAAAACAACTGTGCAATACTTGAAAAAAGAAGAAGATGTTCAAAAGACTTCGTGTTTAGCTGATGATAAACTCCTTGAGAGTTGACTGTGACACCACTGAGAACCTCCAGAAACTGGTTCAACACACCTCCCACTTAAGGGGAAAGATGCTGGGGCGTTATCCACCCCTCATTAGTTGAGGGGGTGTTCATAGAGACACTACCCCCCACCACATCTCTCTCCTGCCCCAATCTTGCTCCTTAATCCAGAGAAAGTCCTCAGGCAGAGGGTCACAGTTGCTTTCTGTAAGACACCAAATCTTGTACCAGAATGAGAGGTGCTGAGGGAATTGAGCTGGGGTTCCAGAAATCATGTGTTACAATCTACTCTTTCTGAAGAGAATAATGGAGTAATTGATAGCTAAGAATGGCAATTTAAGAAGAAAAAATAATAAGAAATGATGCCCTTATATTTCTATGCCTGGAAAATTAAGATTTATTTAAGATAAAGGAATCTGGCGGAGAACAAGTATTGAATTTGGCGTGATATGTTGATTCATAGATCTCAGGGAAAATTCAAACTTTGTGTCCATTTGAAAAGCAATAGTAACAAAGATGTGGGGGAGCATTATATTTGGAGGTCGGTCTCATAAGCAGCAGAACAGAGGTAGTACAGTGGACCGCTCATGATTCAGCTTATGGCCCCATTTCATCAACAAGATTGGTTGCTGAGCAGATGGGTGCAGCTCAGGGCACTCAGCAGCAAAAACCACCAGAGCAACCACTTAGGCGGCAGCAGGTGGCCTGACAACATACTGGGCGGCAGCAGCTGGAAATGAAGCAGCTTGGGCAGCAGAAAACGGGGTGGCTGCACACACCCTGGCAGCACTGGGGCCTGCAGCAGGTGGAAAACACAGCAAGAAGGGTGGCAGCAGGTGATCTGGTGTCAGGTGGGGTGGCAGCAGCTGGGGCGACAGCAGCGTGGTTAGCATCACACAACCTGGCAGCACCGGGGCCTGCAGCAGCTGGACATGGAGCAGCTGGGGCAGCAGCAGGTGGTCTTGCAGCAACTGGGGAGGCAGCAGGACTCCTGGCAGAGGTCTTGGCCACAGCTGTGGTGAGAGCAGACGGAGCCACAACAGGAGTTGACCATGGTGTCAGAGGGTGGAGACTCTGCGTGAGTTTACAGGAAAGTGGGTACTTATGGTTTAGATGTCTCCTTGCCCGAGGTCCCCTTTTATACCCTGAGAAAGGCTGCTGTCGGCAGCAGCGACAATTTCTTTGTTATTGTTTGCCTTACTAAATAGGTGATTATCAAATTAGGCAAGTGTATGTTCCTGGTTAAATTTTTCAAGGTGAATGGGAAACATTAATTCCTTCTCCTTACCTATTTGGATCCATCCTGTCACCTCTTCTTGGATTGCCTCTTGTGTGTCTTCCTTGCTTTAGATTCCTTGAAGAAGGGTTTTAGCCTTCCTCTCTAGGTGCTCAGTGCATCCATCTCATGTTGCATAGCACATCATGCCTATACGCAGGTGATAATGATTCTTTTAGGTTCAATTCTTTTTGGTGACCAGGAAGGATGCAACTATGTTTTAGTCTGATGGCTCATTCACTGCAGGTCAGCTGAGAAAAGACAGTTTGAAGTATTACCTGTGAAACAGGGAATCACTGATACGAGAATAAAATCACTAAAATATATTCTTCTCCCCACTGTGAATCCATTTTCTAGAGTTTTTTATGGGAAACAAAGAACTGTTCTAAGGAGTATATTAGTCAGCCAAAGGGGTGTTGATGCAAAACACCAGAAATCTGTTGGTTTTTATAAAGGATACTTATTTGCAGTAGAAACTTACAGTTACCAGGTTATAAAGCATAAGTTACTTCTCTCACCGAAGTCTTTTGCCACGTGTTGGACCAAGATGGCTGCTGACATCAGCCAGGGCTCAGGTTTCCTGGGTTCCTCTCTTCCCAGGGCTTGCTCCTCTCTGGACTGAGGGTTCCTCTCTTCCCGTGGCTTGCTCTCTTTCCTCACAACTAAGCTCCTCTGTGTGCTTGCTTGCCAGGTCTCCAGTCCCAGACTCCACCATCAAAACTCCAACAGCAAAACTCTAACTCTGCCTTTTGCCATGTCTTTTATCTGTGAGTCCCCATCCACCAAGGGGTAGGGATTCAACGTCCTACTGACATGGCCCAATCAAAGCCCTAATCATAATTCAATCACGGCCAAGTACAAACAAGTTTACAAACATAATCATACCTATTTTTGAAATTTATAACTATATCAAAATGCTTCAAGGAGGACAACTAAATCATGAAAAATTGCTCTTTTTTTCTCTCGACAGACAAATGTCTAGAACTCAGTTTTAGGACTTTTAGGGGAAGTTGACTGTGGAGATAGCTAGAAACTCTCTGTCCAGCTACCCTATAAAGTTCAGTTCCTTTGATTATCTGCTCTCTGGAGCTGATTTACCTTCTAATTCTGACTTAACTAAAAATAAAGTCTTCAAGATGTCCTATTTACAATGGGTATATGCCCACAGGAATGTGTTAAGATTAAGAACGTGTTTTAATTTTTTCTGTGGGGGTGTGTGGGGGGGTGGGTAGTAACATAATCCAACCTGGTAGCACAGGAAGCAGCAGGATGGAAATTCAAAGTGGAGTGGATGTTGTCATGTTTAGGTAGAATTTCTTCTTTTTTCTTGAAACTTCAGTTCTTTGCTCTCAAAGCCTTCAACTGATTGGATGAGGCCCACACACATTATCACATTACCAAGAGTAATCTTTGTGGAGGCGGGGCAAGATGGCATCTGAGTGAGTGCACCTCATAATCTCTCCTGCAAAGAAGCGGCTGAATAGGGTCGGAGTCCTGCTGGACCAGACTGTTTTGGGTGTTTGCAGGGCAGGAGGTATCTGGACATCGATTTGGTGGGATGGTGACAGAGGAGATTCTTGCAAGAGGTAGAATTTTGGGTCTCTTGCATGGAGGTCGGAGGTTGTGGGCGGGACCCTTCCCCCTGGGGCTGGTAGCCCGGCTGCAGCGATTTCTGAAGGCTTTGTTGTGCTGGGGTGTTCCCAAACCCTGAGCGGGCTGTTCCAGGGTCTTGCAGGGTGGGAGGTGTCTGGATGTCGATTTGGAGAGACAGTGACAGAAGAGATTCTTTTTTTTTTTTTAATTAATTTTTTTTTATTGACTTTGTAATAATGTTACATTAAAAATATATATGTGAGGTCCCATTCATCCCCACCCCCCCACCCCCCCTCCCCCCCCCCCCCCCCAACAACACTCTTTTCCATCATCATGACACATCCATTGGATTTGGTAAGTACATCTTTGGGCACCTCTGCACCTTATAGACAATGGTCCACATCATGGCCCCCACTCTCCTCCATTCCATCCAGTGGGCCCTATGAGGATTTACAATGTCCGGTGATTACCTCTGAGGCACCATCCAGGGCAGCTCCATGTCCCAAAGATGCCTCCATCTCTCATCTCCTCCTGCCCTTCCCCATACCCATCGTCCACCATGTCCACTAGAAGAGATTCTTGTGAGAGGTGAAATTTTGGGTTTCTGACATGGAGGTCAGAAGTTGTGGGTGGGACCCCCCGCCCCCCCTAGGGCTGGCGGCCCAGCAGAGGTGATCCCTGAAGGCTTTGTTGTGCTGCGGTGCTCCCAGGCCCCGTGTTAACTGGATGCGTGGTTCCCAGGTCTGTGTCCCCTAGACCCTGGTGGCCCACACTCCAGAGACTCACACACCTTGAATCTGCAAAATCATGGACTTCCCATCCCCGAATCCACTGCACCCTGAGGTCTGTCTGAGGTCCTTGTTTACCCTAGCCCTCTGCATTTAGTGTTGTTGTTTTTTTTTTTCTTTCTCTCTCCTTGAGCTTGGAGGAGTGTACTAGCTGATTTGGGGAGAGTCTGGGAAGAAAGGAGAGGCGAATGTGCTGAGAAATCCCAATTTACCTAAATGTCCTGGGATAGGAAACTTGGTCTGGGAGAAGGTGGAGTCAGAAAATCAATTAGCCCTCCCCTAGCACACCTAAGGGGGAGGGACTGTAGGAGGTGCTATCCAAGCTTCCAATAGCATATTTGGGGTTTCTGGTGAGGTGTAGGTGCTCTCACGCTGGAAATAGAGTCATAGTCTTCTGTGTTGAGTTGATTCAACAAGGACCTACTTGAATCTCCTACCGGACTTCTCAGGCAACTTTCCTGCTGCCCTGGGAGAGAGAGAAGTGAGGAAAGGAGAAAGGGGGAAGGTCAGATCCCTAAGTGTATTATTTAACTGCAAAGAGGATTCCTAGCTTGAAAAGTTGGTCCTTTTTTGTTTGTTTGTTTGTTTGTTTTTGTTGTGGTTGCTAATATTGCATTGTCTCCTTGACTTTTCTCCCGTTTTATCTCCCAAGGTTCTTTTTCATTTATTTAGTTTTTTTTTCTTTTTCTTTTTTTTCTTCCTTGTCCCCCCCTTTTCTTTGCCCCCCTTTTTCTCTTCTCTCTTTTTCCTCTTTTTTATTTTCTTTTCTTTATATAATAGGTAGTGCAGGGAGTGCTTCACATTTACTATGTTTCCTCATCCTACATTTCCTCTTTTCTGTGTGTATTGATTTTGGCCACCTACACTATCCCCTTTCCCCTACATCTTTCTATGCTCCATCATCTATTGTTTCTCTTACATTCCACCTCCCTTTCTTTGGCCCCCAAATTGTTGACTTTTATTTCTAATACCTTTGTTCTGTTTTCTGTCTTTTATCCACTCTTGATATTATTGTCTTTCTTTTCTCTTTCCCTCTCTCATGAAAACACTGGCCTTTTAATTCATACTATATTCCTCCCCATATTCAGTTGACTGTCTCATTATAGGTACTCTACTTACTGCTATAACTCTACACAACTTAGATGAGTCTAATATCCACTCTCCTAGATCTCACATTGTTGCTCTGTTAACATTTATTACCAATACTACTTTATACATTTTCTTTTCTTACTGATTTTGCTTTCCCTGGCCCTAATATTTTCCTTCAAAGTGAACTTAGCCAGCAACAAGAAAATAGAGTAAGAAGAACAAAGTGACAAAGAGAAGACATAACACTTACACAGGAACAACAACTAATTAATCCCCAAGGCTAGACAAAGAAGCTAAGGAACTGATTAAACCTGTCAAGATAAAATGATGACCAGACAGCAACAAAAAACTACAAACCAAACCAATAATCAGCAAAACATGGCCAAATCCAATGAAGAAACTAAAAACCAGGAAGAGGAGCAGAATATCAGACAAGTAATTAAAGATCTCAAAACATATATCAGAGAAGTATATGAAGTAAAGGAAGAGATTAACAATATGAAGAAAACACTTGGAGAGGAAATTGCAGACATATGCAAAAAGATAACAGATATGATGGTGATGAACACCACAGTTCAAGAAATCAAAAATACACTCTCAGTAAATAGCAGCAGATTAGAAGAGGCAGAGGAGAGAACTAGTGACGTGGAAGACAGTACATCTGAAATCAAACAGATACTAGAACTGATCGATAAAAAGATAGAAAAAATCCAGCTGGGACTTAGGGACCTGAATGACAATGCAAAATGCACAAACATATGCATTATGGGCATCCCAGAAGGAGAAAAGAAGGGAAATGGAACAGAAAGGGTGTTGGAGGAAATAATGGCTGAAAACTTCCCAAATCTACTGAGAGAGATGGATGTACATGTCCAGGAAGCACAACGCACCCCAAACACCATAAATCCCAACAGGTCCACCCCAAGACATATACTTGTCAAATTATCTAATGCTCAAGACAAAGAGAAAATTCTAAAAGCAGCGAGAGAAAAGAGAACCATCACATACAAGGGAGGCTCCATAAGATTAAGTGCTGATTTCTCATCTGAAACCAGGGAGGCAAGAAGGAAGTGGTATGATATAGTCAAGGTACTAAAAGAAAAAAATTTCCAACCAAGAGTACTCTACCCAGCTAAGCTAGGGCATTCAAAAATGATGGAGAGTTCAAAATATTCACAGATAAACAGAAATTAAAAGACTATGCCAACAAGAACGCTGCCCTCCAAGAAATACTAAAGGGAGTTCTGCAGGAAGAAAGAAAAAAACAGGAGAGGCAGAGTTGGAGGAGAGTGTAAGAACAACAAAAAAGACAAAAAGAGAAGGAAAAAATCAAACAAAACATGACAAACACAAGTCCAAACAAAATATGGCTAACATAAACAATTCCTTGGAAGTAATAACACTGAATGTCAATGGATTAAACTCACCTGTCAAAAGATTCAGACTGGAAGATTGGATAAAGAAGTATAACTAATCTATATGCTGTCTACAAGAAACACATCTTAGACCTAGGGATTCAAGGAGATTGAAAGTGAATGGCTGGAAAACAATCTTACAAGCAAACAATAACTAAAAAAAAGCAGGAGTAGCTGTATTAATATCAGACAAAATAGACTTTAAATGCAAAATAATTGTGAGAGACAAAGATGGATACTACATATTAGTGAAAGGGATAATCTTTCAAGAAGAACGAACAATCATAAATATTTATGTTCCTAACAAGGGCACGACCAAATATGTGAGGCAAACACTGGAAAGCCTAAGTGAAAGAATAGATGCCTCTACAATTATAGTGGGAGACTTTAATACGCAACTGTCAACTTTGGACAGAACATCTCAAAAGAGAATCAATAAAGAAACAAAAACTTTAAACAGTATATTAGAGGAGCTGGACGTAATAGACATATACAGATCATCACACTCGAATACAGCAGGATATACATTTTTCTCAAGTGCACGTGGATCATTCTCCAAGATAGACCATATGCTAGGCCACAAAGAAAGGCTCAATGAATTCAGAAAGATCAAAATCATACAAAATGATACCTCTGACCACAATGGAGTGAAGCTGGAAATCTGCAAGGGCCAGAGGCCCAGATTTCACACCAAGATATGGAAATTAAATAGCACACTCTTAGAAAAACAGTGGGTCAAAGAGGAAATCTCAAAAGAAATTAATAACTACCTTGAAACTAATGAAAATGATAACGCAACATACCAAAACTTATGGGACGTAGCAAAAGCAGTACTGAGAGGGAAATTTACAGCCATACATTCATACATCAAAAAAGAAGAAAGAGCAAAAATTGAAGAACTAACTGTACATTTGGAGGAATTAGTAAAAAACAACAAAGTAACCCCACAGGAAGAAAAAAGAAAGAAATAACAAAGATAAGAGCAGAACTAAATGAAATAGAAAATAAGAAAGCACTTGAAAAGATAAACAAAACCAAGAGCTGGTTCTTTGAGAAGATCAATAAAATTGACAAACCCTTAGCTAGACTAACAAAGAAAAAAAGAGATAAGATGCAAATACACAAAATAGGAAATGAGAAAGGAGATATCACCACTGACACCACAGAAATAAAGACTATCATAAGAGGATACTTTGAAAAACTATATTCCAACAAAAATGACAATTCAGAGGAAATGGACAAATTCCTAGAAACACATAAGCAGCCTATATTGATGAAAGAAGAAATTGATGATCTCAACAAAACAATCACAAGTAAAGAGATAGAATCAGTCATTAAAAGCCTCCCAACTAAGAAGAGCCCCAGGTCAGATGGCTTCACAGATGAATTCTACAAAACATTCCAGAATGAGCTAATACCAATCTTGCTGAAACTCTTCCAAAAAATCAAAACAGAAGGAACATTACCTATCTCATTCTATGATGCCAACATTACCCTAGTACCAAAGCCAAACAAAGACACCACAAGAAAGGAAAATTAAAGACCAATTTCTCTAATGAACCTAGACACAAAAATCCTCAACAAAATACTTACTAACCATATTCAACAACACATTAAACGAATTATACACCATGACCAAGTGGGATTCATTCTGGGTATGCAAGACTGGTTCAACATAAAAAAATCAATCAATGTAATACACCATATAAACAGATTGAAGGAAAAAAAATCACATGATTATATCTATAGATGCAGAAAAAGCATTTGACAAAATACAGCACCCTTTCTTAATAAAAACACTGCAAAAGATTGGAATACAAGGAAATTTTCTGAACATGATAAAGAGTATATATGAAAAACCCACAGCCAACATCATTTGCAATGGTGAAATTCTAAAATCTTTCCCTCTAAGATCAGGAACAAGACAAGGATGCCCACTATCACCTCTTCTATTTAACATTGTCTTAGAAGTACTTGCTTGAGCACTGAGGCAAGAACCAGATATAAAAGACATTCAGATTGCAAAGGAAGAAGTCAAAATTTAATTATTTGCAGATGACATGATCCTATACATAGAAAATCCTGAAAGGTCTACAACAAAGCTTCTAGAACTCATAAATGAGTTTAGTAAAGTCGCAGGTTTCAAGATCAATGCGCAAATATCAGTAGCATTTCTGTACACCAGTACTGAGAAATCTCAGGAGGAAATCAAGAAACAAATACCATTTACAAAAGTCAATAAAAAAATTTCAAATACCTACGAATAAATTTAACTAAAGATATAAAAAACTTATACACAGAGAACTACACAACACTGTTCATGGAAATCAAAGAAGACTAAATAAATGGAAGAATATTCCCTGTTCATGGATAGGAAGACTAAATATTATTAAAATGTCTATCCTACCAAAACTGATCTACACATTCAATGCAATCCCAATAAAAATCAACACAGCATTCTTTAAGGAACTAGCTATGAAATTGATTTGGAAAGGAAAGAGGCCCCAAATAACCAAAGACATATTGAAAAAGAAAGACATAATTGGAGGAATCATTCTACCTGACTTCAAGACATACTACAAAGCTACAGTAGTGAAAACAGCAAGGTATTGGCCCAAGGAGAGATACACAGACCAATGGAACCGAATTGCGAGTTCTGATATAGATCCTCATATATAGTCATATAATGTTTGATAAAGCCTTCAAACCCTCTCAACTGGGAGAGAAAGGCCTATTCAACAAATGGTTCCTGGAGAACTGGATATCCATATGTAAAAGAATGAGAGATGATTACCAACTCACACCTTATACAAAAATCAACTCAAGATGGATCAAAGACCTAAATATAAGAGACAAGGCCATAAAGACTTTGGAAAGCAGTGTAGGGAAGCATCTACAGGACCTTGTAATAGGAAATGGCTTCATGAACATCACACCAAAAGCACGAGCAGCAAAAGAACAAATAGATAAATGGGACTTCCTCAAAATTAAAGCCTTCTGCACCTCAAAGGAGTTTGTCATGAAAGTGAAAAGAGAGCCTACACAATGGGAGAAAATATTTGGTAACCATATACCTGATAGGAGACTTATAACCTGCATATATAAAGAACTCCTATATCTTGAAAATAAAAAGACAGAGAACCCATTTTAAAAATGGGAAAAAGATTTAAACAGACACTTCTCCAAAGAAGAAATACAAATGGCTAAAAAACACATGAAAAAATGCTCCAAATCTCTAGCTATTAGGGAAATGCAAATCAAAACTACAATGAGATACCATCTTACTACCATAAGATTGGCCGCAATGAAAAAAACAGAAGACTACAAATGCTGGAAAGGATGTGGAGGAATGGGAACACTCATCCACTGCTGGTGGGAATGCAGAAGGATCCAGCCATTCTGGAGGACAGTTTGGCGGTTTCTCAAAAAACTAGCTATAGATTTTCCATATGACCCAGCAATTCCACTGCTGGTTATATACCCAGTAGAACTGAAAACAAGAACAAAAACTGATATATGCACACCAATGTTCATAGCAGCATTGTTCACTGCTGCCAAAAGTTGGAATCAACCCAAATGCCCATCAACAGATGAATGGATAAATAAAATGTGGTATATATATATATACAATGGAATACTACTCAGCTTTAAGAACGAATACACTACAAACACATGTGATAACATGGATGAATCTTGAGAACCTTATGTTGAGTGAAGCAACCCAGGCATTGAGGGACAAATACTACATGACCTCAATGATATGAAATAGGTAAACCAAGCTGCCTCGGATTGCTGGAGACTGGATGATAAGCTTAAAAGAAATTGGGGGGAGAGGAAGGATGTGAGCTGACACCTACATGGGTGAAATCTGTGATAAGCTGGAGGTAAGTGTTTGTGCAGGGAAGGGATAAAATGGGGGAATAGGGTTACCTTTGGGTGAGGCTGTGCAATGAATGTCACATGATAAAAAAAAAAAAGAGTAATCTTTGTAGTGTCAACTGACTGTAAATGTTAATTGCCCTTACAAAATACCTTCAGAGCAACATCTAGGCTAGTGTTTTACCAAACAATGGACCTCTAGCCAAGGCCACACGTAAAATTCACCATCACACCATCCCAAGTTGACTGACCAGTGACCTTGCCTTTATTCTGATTTGTACCTGACCATCTTACTAGGTCTGTTGAATTGCTGGGCTCTGAAGATGCCCTATTACTTTTCTGTTTCATTATTCTAGTTGTTGACTGGATTTCATTCTCTAGGTCTTTATCGTCAAGAAAGGAGTGAGAAACAGATATCCAAATCAAAAGACATAAAACTATTTTTAAGTGGATATGGAGAAAAACCTTAGAATGTACAAAAATGCTTAACTAAATGACTACTGTTTCAAAAGAGGAGGAATGCTGTCAGTCCATCGGTTAACATGGATATATGAGATTTTTTTCCTTGTGTATCAAGGGAACCCAGGGAAGGATGAGGACATTAACTGGGAAATCCTATCTTTATATTACGTTCTTCCAAATAGGTGTTGTTTTCCACTTCAGGGTGGTCTTTGTATAGCCATTCCTATCTTGGACTGATGCTTCCGTGGACAGTCATGGATATCCCAACTTTGAAAGACTTTCCATGAATATGTTTATTAAAATATTTGGAGCCCATGAGGTTGGGAGAGAGTGAATATGCTTTAGACATCATTGGACAAGAGACCAATGTCTAGCAAGATAAAATATCAGAGCCACTCTTAGATCTAAAGGAATGGCTATTGATGCAGCATGGTATGTGAGTCTGGGGAAGAGTAAATATACCTAAATTTTTGAGGAAAATTTAAGTAACTTATCTATACAACCTGAGGTTGGGTCCATCTTCCAACCCCTTCTTCAGGTTATGTTATTGTCACCAAAATGAGCCATGCTACTTCTGGAATTATGCAGAAAAAGAGTTTGAGGATTGCTGGGGTGTAGACAACCATTGAACATCTATAAGAAGAGACTGAAGCAGTTTCTAGTGAAAAAGCTGTTTCACATGATAGTAACCTCATTACTGCCAGCCACTTATGGCCAAAAAGCCAGAATGCAAACACTGTACATTTGATGGAAATGTAGTAATTAAAAGTCAGATAGGGCAGCCTTACTCCTTCCTGATCATTCAGAATACATCTGGAAAATGTGTTTAATTCTGGGCTGCATAAGTAGAATAGAGATGAATTGTGGTAGATTAAATGTAAAGTTGTTATGATGGTGATACCACAATCAATGAGGTATAGATGAAACAACTTTGAAATTTTGGTCTCAAAATAGAAAACTGGAGCACAGCCATGGCAGTGTGGCACAGAGGGTCTTGTGTGAGTGATTGGCCTTGCTCCGTGTAATGCTGCAATGGGCTCAGATGGGATAAGTAGGTGGTTCAGAGAGAGAAACCAGTTTCTACTTACCCTGGTGAAGATGTCTTATGAAATGGAAGGGTTTAAATTTAAGATGGCATTACCCACTAAGATCCAAATGGAGGAATTTGAGGATCCCTGAGGTACTGAAAAGACTAATAAACTCAATGTTCTTTTTTTTCTTTTTTAACAAATTATTTTTATTTATTTATTTTTAGGGCTTTTTTTCCTCTCCCCTTCCTGGCCACCCCCCCCCGCCCCCCTCATTGTCTGTTCTCTGTGCATTTGCTATGTGTTCTTCTGTGTCCGCTTGCATTCTTGTCAGTGGCACCAGGAATCTGTGTCTCTTTTTGTTGTGTCATCTTGCTGTGTCAGCTCTCCATGTGTGCAGTGCCAGTCCTGGGCAGGCTGCACTTTTTTCACACAGGGCGGCTCTCCTTGCTGGGTGCGCTCCTTGCACATGGAGAGCTCCCACATGGGGGACACCCCTGCATGGCACGGCACTCTTTGCACACATCAGCATTGCATGTGGGCCAGCTCACCACATGGGTCAGGAAGCCCTGGGTTTGAACCCTGGACACTCCCATATGGTAGGTGGACTTTCTATCAGTTGAGCCAAATCTGCTTCCCTCAATATTCTTTTATTCCTAGGCAATGTCTACTGCTGACCTGACCCTAGTTCCCAGGTTTACACTACCAGGATTGGATCTGATTGTACCTGCTTGAAAGTTTGGCTGGTGTTCAGACCCTGCAGTGGATGCTGACTGTGATGACCCCAGAGACAGCACTTATTGAGCTGCTTCCTCTGTGATAGGGAGATGAGGAAACCAAAACAGTTTCTGAGTTGTGGGACATAGAGCCTAGTGAACCCATTATGGAGAATGAGAACATTTGGATTTCCAAAGACCTTGTATTTTGGCAGAAGAGTGGTGTTACTGATGAGCCCGATGTGGTGCCCACTAATGACAGTAGAGATCATTTTAATTTACATTAATTGACTATTTTTTCTTCATGACTTATGTGTGCATGTTGCTTAGAATATGGTGAATAGTATGTTTAGAAATCCCTCAATATATCCGCTAGTACTTTATCAGTTTCATTTTTATGTTTTTCATACAACTGAATATTTTTTGGTTGGACAAATGAAGTAGTACGCCTCAACCTACTCCCTCCTTCCCTCCTTCCCTCCTTCCCTCCTTCCCTCCTTCCCTCCTTCCCTCCTTCCTTTCTTCCTTCCTTCCTTCCTTCCAAAGTTAGCTAGCTGTCCAAAACTATTTATTGAATAATACTTCCTTTCCATACTGATTTTAAACTGCCACTTTTATCCTATAATTAATTTGTATTGTCCTTTACATCCGTTTTCTGGATTTTATTCAGTGACTCAAAACACAGTTTGAAAATCATTGGCATAGAGGTTCTTTAAAGTGGCTTTCAGTTCTATAAATCTTTAAATTTATGACTGTTTTCTCAATTCCCTTTTGCTTGATTACTCATTGTTCTTCTTTCTTCCATACATCTAAGTACATGTTTTTTCTTTTAGAATTTTTATGCCCTCAGATTAGTAATGTAAAATAACATTTTTAGAATATTCACTTTTATAGGGCATAATAAGTATGCTTTGTGATCATTCAAAGAAGGATATAATTAAAAATAAAATAAATACCCAGCCGTAACTGCCCAAAAGGTAAATCTGTCTGAGATAAATTATGGCTTAGGAAAGAAATATAGAACTCTTGGAGAAATTTTCCCTAAGGCTAAGGTTCTAGGGTACTGCTAAATCCATTAATGCTCCTTAAATGTTGGATATAATTAGGGAAGCTATAGATCTAAGTACAACACACGCTTTCATACTTTTCGCAATGTAACTTGCCTTCTTTATGCCTGTATTCCTTTTAAAATTTAACTGAAATATAAATGGATAATTTTAGTGATATTGAGATTCTCAGAGGCAAAGAGTGATTCCCTTGGTAGGAAAGACAAAATTTTAGAACACTTTAGTCAAGGAAAAAAGATAGATTCAAAATGAAAGTTTGAAAAAACTTCATGAACAAGGAATTTTAATAATTAAGATAGAATTAATAAATACAAGACTAGAAAAAAAAATACAAGACTAGAATTACATAGTACCATTGTAATCACATCTCTTTTTTTCTTTTGTTCCTCTGTAATCCATTCCCCAGACAGCAGCCATTGTTGTATTTTTTAAAGCACAAATCCAAACTTGCCATTATTCTTTTAAAAATCTGTATTAGTCAGCCAAAGAGGTGCTAATGCAAAGTACCAGAAATCTGTTGGTTTTTATAAAGGGTACTTATTTGGGGTAAAAGCTTATGGTTACAAGGCCCTAAAGAGTCCAACTCAAGGTACTGTTGGAGGAGGTACTTTCTCACCAAGGTCTGTTGCCACGTCTTGAAGCAAGATGGTTGCCGATCTCGGTGAGGGTTCAGCCTTCCTCTTCCTCTTAAGGCTCCGTGAGCCCACCTTCTTTCAATCTCAGCTGTGGCTGGAGAGCTAGTTTCTTTCTCAGCCTTTTCAGCTGCTCAGGGCTCTTGTCTCTTCAGCTGCAAACTATTAGGCTAATAGCTGAGCTCTCCTGGAGGCTTTAGCTGTTTGAGCCTTCTCTTTTCTGTCACATGGTAGGACTCAAATGACCAAGTTCTCTCCTCTTCTGTGTGTCTTCTTCTGTGAGGGCCCATTTATATTGCTCACCAAGGGACAGGGGCTTAAACTGAGTTGCTCCCCACTGACATGGTCAAAACAAAGCCCTAATCCTAACATAATTTAATCACAGACATCTCAGCTGAATCTAATATAATCAAAAGGGATCCCACCCAGAGGAATAGACCAGTTTACAAACATAGTCTCTCTTTTTGTAATTAATAAATAATCTCAAACTGCCACAAGATCCTTCAAGGGTTTATCTTTGAATTTAGGAAAAGCAATCTCAAGTTCTTACCTTGACTTACAATGCCCTCCCTAAGCAGGTCCCCACCCTCCTCTCCAGGCACGTCACTTTCAAGCATCTCCCTCACTCAAACTGGTAGCTTTTCTGTCCCTGGAATGTGCCGAGGTTGTTCATACCACAGAGTACCTGATATTTCCTTATCTGAAAACTATGGCCTCCATATCATGACCTCTGGCTTCCTGGTATCAATCAAGTCTCTACTCACATGTTCCTCTCCTTAAGAAGCCACCATCATTCTCTTAACCTCAGGAAACTCCCCAATCTCTCCCATCCCATTATACTTTGCTTTTAAGTTGTCTTTTTAGCATTAATCTTTATTTGAAATTACCTTCATACGCCTGTAGTGTCTTTTAGAATGTGAGCTCTTTTTCAGTTATTAATGCTCAGTTGTTTGAACAGGGTCTGATATATGGTAGGCACTCAATGAATACTTGTTGAATGAATGATGTACCACATTATCCCATTTTGGGGGAGAAGTGTATGATTTTTGTGGGTATATATTTACACAGAGATATATTTGTATAACCATAGGAATAAGGTAGGAATGATATCCATCTATGGATGGGAGGAAGGTCATCAGGGATGTTTTTACTTTTTACTGTATTTGATTTTTTACTTGTTGGGATTATTGGAGAGACATTAGTTTATTTTCAGTAATTTTCAAATAAAATCGAATTTAAAAGAAACAGAAAAATTGGCTTTTCCAAGAAACATATCTGCAAACTTGGGTTTCTTGTTACATCCTTTGCCAGATTTTGTGTGCCACTGCCATGCTTTGGTAGAACTTTGAGGTATAGGATTTCTTCTATACTGTTGACTCCCTGATCCCCTCAGGATGTAGCCCAAACTCCTTAGCATGGCATCAGTACCCTTAACACAGCCTTTTTAATTCCATCTCCAGTAAGTCTCCCATCTCCCTCATCACTCAAAGCTCTATGCTATAATTTCCAGACCCTGCCCATTGCAATTCTGTCCAACTCCCTGGAAAACCTACTCCTTAATTTCTATCTAGCAAAACTCCAGGTTTTGCCACTCCTATACTTTTCTTACTCCTTTATAACACTTTAAAGGTATTCTGAAGTTATTTGGTGAGAATGTAAAATGATGCAGCCACTGTATAAAGTAGTATGGTGGTACTTCATAAAGATAAATATAGAATTACCATATGACCTGGAAATTCCATTCCTAGGTATATATCCAAAGAAATTTAAAATAGAGATTCAAAAAGATACTTGTACACCAATGTGTACATAGCAACCTTATTCAGAGTAGCCAAAGGATGGAAAAAAACAAGTGACGATCAACAGATGAATAGATAAACAAAACATGGTACATACACATAATGGAATATTCAGACATAAGAAGGAATGTAGTTCTGAGACATGCTGCAACATTACGCTGAATGAAATAAGCCAGGCACATAAGGGAAATTTCTGTATGATTTCCCTTACTTGAAAAACTAAATTTGTAGAAACAGAATGTAGATTAAAGTTTACCAGAGGATAAGGGGAGGGGAAAGGGGGAATTGTTGCTTGGTGGGTATAAAGTGTTTGTATTAAATTTAATTTAAAATGAGGTTATTTGGCATAATTAAGAATCATAGCTAAAGACTGTTTCTAAGTGTTGAGTTTCAAGGCTTAGATTCGGAATACGATTCATTTATAATTCATGCATATTGAGTTAAATATATCTTCTGCAATTATATTTACCTTCTCAATTTGCCTTACAAACAATTGTTTTATGGAAGATGCCAAATTTTACTTGTGTGCAGGCCAGAGCAAATTAGTATGCATATATCCTAAGTGGGTTTTGTCAATGTTACTGAGATTATATTGTGAATGTCATAGGAAGAAATTGAAAGGATTTAAGGGTCTTTCAGGCCATTGTCCTAATCCACTTCAGAAGGTTCAGGAAATCTGTCAACCAAGCAGTGTATTATTACCTCAATATACAACATGCCAAAGAACATACTACTTTCCCGAGAGCAAGAATAAGTCACTGATCCCACAGTCTTCAAGGTTGAGAATGTGCACAGGGTCATGAAGAGATT
The DNA here is from genome assembly GCF_030445035.2 of Dasypus novemcinctus. NCBI lineage: Eukaryota > Metazoa > Chordata > Mammalia > Cingulata > Dasypodidae > Dasypus > Dasypus novemcinctus. Next base: position 60,371,086 of record NC_080693.1, read on the forward strand.
GGTTTGGGGCTAAAAGAGTTCTCAGTGACTCACAATTGGGATTGCAGTAGCAGATCACGTTTGCAGATGTGTTATATTGGTAAGAAAAGTTCTTTTTGGAAAGTCCTTTTGGAGTTTGATGGAATAGCAAAACTGGAGTCCTGTAGAGCTAGGTTATCATTCACTCATCTATTCAACAATTGGTGGTTGAGAGCTCCCCTGGTTTATTCCAGGCACTATGCAATCCATCCTAGTTCTTTAAGACTTAGGTGTCATTGCCTCCTTCATCACCCTTCTTCATACTCTTCCCTCAAACCTCCTCTCCCTTAGTTGGTCATCATCTCATATCTTGGCAGCATGCTCTTGTTTAATATTGTTTTATCATCACTTTTCCTTAGCTCTCTAAGAAAAGATACTATCTTCTTTATAACCCCCATGCCTAGTCACAACATGGCCAGGAGCTGGCTCTAAATAAATGTTTTTTGAGTGGATAATGTGGGTAATGTAGTTCCTACCCTTGAGAGACTCAGTGTGAAAAGGGAAAGAGATGAATAAACAAATAGAGTACAAAGAAAAATTATATAGAGAGCATAAGGACTGTGGACTCCCTCATTGTAGGAGGGGTAACCAACTATCTGAAATTGCTGCAGAAAAAGGAAAGTATACCTAGACCTTGAAGAACAAGAAAGGAACAGACAAGGAGAGTAAACATCCTCCAGAGAGACTGGCATACAGAAATGGACAGATGCATGGATGGCATGGTGTGTTCAGAGAATGATTAGTGATTGCATAGAGCTAGAGTTTGCAGAAGTTCTTTAGCATTACCATATATAAAATTACCTTGGAAACTTTATTATAATGCCTAACCTGGCTACCAAATATTCTAATATAGAAAATCTTGGGCAGAAATTTGCATTTTACGTAAAGATTTCCAAAAAGTAACTGGACCTAGTTCAGAATTTGTGTGGAGAAGTGGTATCAGGAAGGTCAGATTGCAATAGTTTAATCCTCATTTTAGTAGAACTAAATTAAACCCACAGACCAGGGAAGAATTCAGACATTTCTTGTCTACTTATTTTTTCTATTTTCTACCTTGTTTTCTCTTCTCTGTTTTTCTATAATTTCTCTTCATTGGATGATGAATCTCCTGAATTGAGCCTCTATGTCATTTTATTCTCTTTAATGTTGTCCATTTGTTTGATTTCTTGTTCTACTTTTTTTCCAAGGGTATTACTGAGCTATTTTTTCTAAGTTTCATCTATCTAATTTTAATTCTCAGGATTTTGCTCTGCTTCTCTGCCTATTCCTTTTTCATGGCATCTTGTTCTTATTTCACAGGTACAATTCCTTCTCTCAACTCTCTGAGCATAGTATTTATAGTTTTCGGTTTTGTAAACTTTTTAGCTCTATTCTGTTCTCTGTAATTTCTATGTCTGTCAAATTCATTTTTTGTCCTTTTCCTTCGTTTGGTTTTTATTTGGTCTCAGTCTGTGAGGCTGGTGGCATTTCTTAAATGACGCCTACATATAATAATATGGCACTAAAAAGCCAATCGAAAGTTCTGCATGGTGGCAGGGCTTATCAGTTGGTAGACTTCACTAATTAATCCCTTTACCTCCCTTCTTCCCTCTACCCCCACCTGCCCCCCCAAAGTCAGGATTTACAGTACAGGTCTTTTCTCTGTGTTACTTCAGTTTCTCGAGAGAAGAATTTTTCAATATCCTTCTCAGAAAGTTTACACCTGGCCATCAGAGTCCTGGAAACTGAGCACAATGTTCAGATTTTCACTTAATTACCTTGTTTTCAATCCCATACTTCACTTCTATCCTTTGCAGTGTCCCCCCATATTAGGGTCTCTCATTGAATTCCCTGGAGAGAAACATCTTGTCTTCTGATAGGAAGCAAGAGAGGCTGATGACCTGACTCTTCAGGGTACAAGAAGAATTGGGAACCTAGCAGCCACTTGCCTCAACCCAAGTTCAATATTCTCTGGTATTTCCAGGTCCTGACTTTCTGAGGCTTCAAGACAAATCACCTTTACCCTCCATGGTATTCCACTTGTGAGTCACTTCTCCTCTTTCCAAAAATGTGTGGTCATTTCTTATCAGCTATTGTCTCCTATCCTAAGAAAATAGAATCTGTGTTTCTGTTTTTCCATTCTTTTCTTTGGTTTGTTGATGAATTCACAGAGGATAAGAGGACATAAACTGTTTTTATGACATCTTAAAGACTATCTACTTCTAAGCTTCTAAAATGAAGCTTAACTATTTCATAAATCTACTTCTTCTTAAAGCTTTCAATGAGATGAAGGCAGAAAGACTAATCATATCCCCATCTGTCAGTGAGATTCTCTTTCTCTGTGTTTCCACAGCATATTACATTTACCATACTGCATGTAGGTTTATCTTTAAATACTTTATTCACATCTAAAGTATTTTGAAAGGAAAAGTTGTGGCTCAATAATTTTAAATCTATACAGTTTATTGGTTATGTGTGAGGACAATGGTAACATTTGCAAGAACTTATGACTTATAACCTTCCTTTAAAATTACTCTAAGAACTACTTTAACTGAGAAATAAATTAAAATAAAGAATTCCCTTACAGAATAGATATGGTATACAAAAAGTGGTACAGGGAGAAAAAGCTGGTAAAATTTAAAGACATTTAAATATATTCTCAAGTTAGTAGAGGATAAAAAAGCAAAGAAAACTCAAATATATATTTATATATAAGAGAAATCCAAAAGTGGTAGAAAATCCAAAAAACAAAAATGGAGTAACAATATTTATATTTTATGGTGATAAAGGGAGAAATTTTAAAGTAAGATAAAATATTCATAAATGTTTAAGTCTCATACAATAGATCACAGAAAGCAACAAAACAAAAACAGTTTTGAAATACAGAGATGACACAGCAGTCATAATGGTTTAGGGCTCTACCATTTCTCTCAGGTCTGGGCACTTGAGGAATGCTGAGATAAGAACAGAATAAACTTAAGGCCAAGGATATGTTTTTGTCTCACATTACCATACTAATTTCTGAATATGCTGTTTTAGTTTGGGGTTTTCTTTGCTTATCTATTTATTTTCTTTTCCATCTATAAGTTTTGCCTAGAGCTAAAATGTTCAGCGGTTGAGCCTGTTGATCTCATCTGGTTAGAGAAGGAAAACTCTTGGAAAGACAGAGGAAATCCAACTTAAACTAAACTCCCAGTGGAAAAGGGAATTTCAGGGGCTTAGAGGAAATACAGGTGGTTGGCTAGCTTCATGTCCCCAAATCTTTGCATGCATCATAGTGGAAGTAAATGCAACCCTGCAATTGGAGCTTTAATGGAGAATAAATAGATAGATGAATGTCATTAATGTGTCAATCAAGACCCTCAAAAATAGAAATTAGCCAGCCTCTCCATAAGAACTTCTTTCAGCCATCATACTCATTGATTTCCCACAACATCTATGTCTTCTACCTGAAACCCTGGCTCTTGTCTTCTCATAAACTACATCATAATTAGTCCTACACCATTTATTAATCTGGATATATCCCCCATCCTTAAAATGAATATAATGCTTTCTTTCTGCCTTTTAAAATAATAATTGCCTTCATAAGAATATAAATATTCTGTTGTCATTCAATCCTGTCTACTTTCTCTTGTTTTGTAAACCACCTATTTCCCTGAATTTACAGATTTCACACATTTTATTTTTATGAATCAGTCCCTATATGTTACTCTTCTCCAATAGAATAAATTCCTATTTCTTGCCAAATTACCAATATACTCTACCTGATATACACCTTCCTCTTAAACCAAAAAGTTCTTTTTGAGTTATCAGAGGGATAGGAACTGAGTTTCATTAATCTTTCCAGAGCCAACTAGTACAGGGACTTTGCCAGGTGGCCCATCGTTAAATTATAGCAATAAGAAAGTTTTATTTTCTCCCAATAGACAAGTAGGGTAAGCAGTTTGGTTTGGAGAGAAATGAATTATTTGACATTTTCTCAATTATGGACTTTGGTTGATATTTGCAAAATCAGTTTTCTTTGTTCACTTGGCAGAAACCCAAGCTTATCACCAAATAAATAACCAGCACAACAAATTAATTAAAGGCCACAAATGTTTCTGATACCAAGACAGTAAGTGTTTTTTGAGACATCGTTATTTTATCATATGGAATCTATTGTGAAGGCCAAGCCATTCACAACAACCATAGGATTAGGAACCTATTTCAACTGAGTAGTGTAGACATTTGGCCGTATAACTGAATGCCAGAGTAAAGGGAAAAGAATTTGGAGATTTTGCGGGGTATTTAGGTAAAATCATTGCTTTTCAAGTAATTGTTTGGTGATATGACCAAACAGCTATCTATTATGAGGATAAATAGACATAATGACAGTTTTAAAAAAGGCCAAGTGCTGTGGACAAAGGGAATATGAATAAGACTGGTAAATTGACATCAGGGTAGCTGACTCAGACCTGGTGGTCAGGAAGATTCAACAAGAGGATCCACAGCAATTTGGGTGCAAGCAGGTGGTTCGGCAACAGGTAGTCTGGTAGCAGACAGGGCAGTAGCAACTGGACGCAGCAGCTGGGACCACAGCAAATGAGTTGGCAGCACGCAGGCTGGCAGCACTGGGGCCTGCAGCAGGTGGTTTGGCAGCAGACTGGACAGCAGCTGTTGGACATGCAGCAGCTGGGGCACAAAAATTGGATACACAGCAGCTGGGATGAAAGCAGGTAGGATGACAACAGCTGTACACTCAGCAACTGGACCTGCAGCAACTGGTCACAGAGTAGTTAGGACAACAACAACTGGACACACAGCAGATGGACCTACAGCAGGTTGACTGGCAGTACAAGGATTGCCAGCACTGGGGTCTGCAACAACTAGACACACACACACACACACACACACACACACACAGCTGGGCCTGCAGGAGGTGGATGCGCAGCAGCTATGGTGGCAGAAAGTGGTCCTGAAGCAGGTGGTTTGGCAGTAGCTGGTCTCCTGATAGAGGTCTTGGCCCCAGCCTTGGTCAGACCAGACAAAGCTTCAGCAGAAGTTGACCATGATGTCAGAGGGTGGAGGTTTTAGGTGAGTTTCCAGGAGAGTTAGTTTCCTGAGTTTGGAAGTCACCTTCCCCCAGGGTCCCTTTTTTACTCTGCTAAGAGGTCATCTTCCTTGTTATTGTTAATCATAATAGAAAAGCGATTATTAAATTAGGTGCTTGGAAGCATTTTTCTTTGCAAATGTTAGATAGAATGCATTTTTTCTTTCTATGATGTATATTCAATCTAATCTTTCATTTCAGATTAACTTGCATTTCTTCCTGGTATGTATTATTTAATTTTCAAGTCTTGCATCTCTGTCCTCCAATTGGCTGTCATCTTACAATTTGTTACTAGGTGTTCTTATGTTCCTCTTTTATCCATATGAGTCTCAGGAGTTCAAAGCACAAATCAGACGATGTGTTAGTTGGGGAAAATCAATGCCAGTGAAATTATTCCAATTTCAGAACAAGAGTGCGCAGAAAGAGGAGGAAAGCTGGTCACTTGTGTGTCTCTCTTGAAAAATGAGAAAGGGTGTGGTTCTGTGTATGAGCTGATGATTAGTTGTTGGGGAAAGAAATCCCAAGCAATACATTGAGCATATTTCCTCATGCTCTTAACTTATTCTTATTGCCAATATTACTCTTTTTATTAAGAATCAAAATTAAATATGAAATTATATATCTTCTCTTTGAAACAAACAAACCAATGGACACAGAATCCCCAGCAGGCCGTCTAGAAATCCATATTTGTGGAACACTCCCTAGGACATTCTGGAAAGTGGCAGGGAGAGTCTATGGCCATGCTTTTTTCTTCCAACATTTTTTTTTATTGACTTTGTAATAATATTACATTAAAATATATATATATGTGAGGTCCCATTCAACCCCACCCCCCCCACCCCCCCTCTCCCCCCCCAACAACACTCGTTCCCATCATCATGACACATCCATTGGATTTGGTAAGTACATCTTTGGGCACCTCTGCACCTCATAGACAATGGTCCACATCATGGCCCATACTCTCCTCCATTCCATCCAGTGGGCCCTGTGAGGATTTACAATGTCCGGTGATTACCTCTGAGGCACCATCCAGGGCAGCTCCATGTCCCAAAGATGCCTCCACCTCTCATCTCTTTCTGCCTTTCCCCATACCCATCGTCCACCATGTCCACTTTTCCCAATCCAATGCCACCTCTTCTATGTGGACATTGGATTGGTTGTGTCCATTGCACCTCTATGTCAAGAGGAGGCTCAGATTCCACATGGATGCTGGATGCAATCCTCCCATTTTCAGTTGTAATCACTCTAGGCTCCATGGTGTGGTGATTGTCCTTCTTCAACTCCATCTTAGCTGAGTGTGGTAAGTCCAATAAATCAGATTGTAGGTGCTGGAGTCTGTTGAGGCTCAGGACCTGGCTATCACATTGTCAGTCCTCTTCCAACATTTTGTTGGCATAATTCAATCAATAAGAATGTGATATAGAGCCAAATATACCTAAGACTTTTTTTCTCAAGAAAAGGGAACAGGAGTAGAGCTCTCTAAAGTGTGGCATAAAAAGCCTTTTTTTTTTTTTCTTAACAAAAAGGTGGGAAAGAGCAAAGACTTCGTGGCCTGGGAAGATACCTTGATTTCTGATGGAGTTTGTGTGGATCAAAGACCCCTGACCGTGCAGCGAGATGACGGGGTGTTTGAGCCATATGGAGACCCAGCATAGAGAGGGAAGTATCTTTCTGCTTGTTATCTGCAATTCTTGGAGAATTCAGTGATTTAGAGTGCCCTTGAAAGGAAGTGGACTAATGGATATAGGGCTTCTCTTCCATCCAGTTAAAGAAGGATTAAGCCTCCCTGATCACACTCAGCTGAACCTATCCGTTCTTGTGAAAAAATTCTCCTTTCTTTCTCTTTCTCTGCCTTTCACCAATTCCAGAAAGATGCCCGCATCCTGTCTGGGTGAATGCTGAGGGAATCCACATCCGTTGACCTGAAAGGCAATAATGGAAATTAGACCCACTGATGTGAGAGATACCAAGTTGAACATTAAAAAGCTGAAAGCAAAAAGAACCAAGAAGGTTCAATGGAAAAAAACTAAAAGTAAGCTTCAAAGAAATGTCCATGAGAATTCTTCAGGAAATGCAAGAAGTGAATGCAAAGAAATATTTGAAGAGAAAAAGAAAAAGATTTTAGAAATGCAAAACATTTATAAATTTAAGAACTCAAAAATCAAGGAATTGAAATATAACTTACCTTGATCTAAACTAAATCAGAAATCTAGAGAAATAACCAATGAAACTAAATTACAACACAACAAAAACTAAAGAAATGGAAAACACAGACAAAAAGATAAGCTTATTAAGCAGATGTGGAGAGCTAGTGTGCAAATAACCATTTCTAGGGGAAGAGCTTTAAACAAATGGTAAAGTTCCAATAATTATAGAAATAATGAAAGAAAATTTTCTTGAGCTAAAGACAGACTTAAGAGGTTTTTTTGAAGCAACAGGCAGAATCAGTGTAAAAAATTACACTTTAACCAAGGTCGAGATAAATTTTCTGCATTTCAGGGGTAAATCCTATGAGCTTTCCAGGAATGAGAAATGTTTCTGAGAAAAATGAGTGGAGTAGCAGACTTTGTTTTGTCTTCTCTTGTACAACACTAAGTCCTAAAATACAGAATTTTGTAGAAAGGAGAATGATTGCCAGGAGAGAACTGGTCAGGGGAGGAAAGAGTATTAGTTTACATAGATTACTATAACAAGTAATCTTCAAAATCCATAATGACTGAAAACCAATTAAAGTGGATTTTTACTCATGAAATAACATCACTGTGTAGGTGACGTTCTCAGCAGGGCATCCCCCTTCACATAGCATTTAGGAACTCAGATTACAAAATCCCCGTCATTTTTCAAAGCTTGTTTCCCAAGGTCACCCTGACAGACAGCCGAATGGGGAAAGAGGATGGAGGAGTGTTACGCTGGGAAAAATGGTTGGCAAGGTCTGAAAAGGAAACATCACATTCATTAACTAGAACTTAGTTAAATAGATGCACCTTGCAGCAAGAGGTTCTAGGAAAAGTCATCCCTAAGTAGGAGGAGTAATTCTACACAACAGAAGGAGAAGCAGTAATTTTTGGTATACGACTATCCATTTGTGCCACAAGCAGAGAAATGATTTCATATAGAAATGCTGAAGAAATGTATTTCCAGGCATGCAAAGTCCCATTAAGGGCACTATGTATGTACCATTTCTGTAAAATTACTCGAAGTCCTCCAGCCATATGAAAACTAAAGCTTAAACATATTTCATGAAGGGACAAGAAACAGTGTAGCCATATCTATGCAATTCTCATTCTAAAATAAAATCTTAAAAATGATTATGTTGGATTAAGAGCTGGGTTTAGGAGCCGTGGCTTTAGGGAAACTATTCTGCAGGGCATACCTTTGAACAGCAGGTTCCATTATCTGCCTTCAAACTTATTCCTTGGTCCCTGCAATCCAGTCTGAACATGCTCCCCTTTCTTATGTGTAAATGATATTTTAGGCATGTCAATATCTTAATTCAGGACTATTTCTCTCTTGGAAGCTATTTCTCCATTCAGTAGATTATCATACTTTTATGTTCTTCGGCTCTCTCTAAATTTGCTCCTTGTTAGCACCTGTAAGAAATATTATTTCATGATGACTCTCTGTCCTGCTTATGCAGTAGTCTGAAGGAGTGGTTTCCAAACATCAGTCTATGAGCCAGTTCCAGCTTGTGACAAAATTTTCATAATTGTGGAGTAAAATGAGAGATAAAAAAGAATAAGATAGTATGTTTTTATACAAGTAAATGTAATCAATTTAAGAGCATAACTGTATTCTAATATATTCATGTCTTCTTTATTGTTTAACATATTTTCTTTTTTGCCTTCTTTTATGTTTAATTGATTGTTGTAGTATACCATTTTGATTCCCTTTTGATTTCTTTTTCTATATATATTTAAGATATTTTCTTAGTGTTTATCCTGGGGATTACAATTAACTTCTTAGACTATTAACAATGTAGTTTGAATTAATACCAACTAAGCTTCAATAGTATACAAAACTCCATTTCTATACAGTTCCAACTCTCCCTCTTTAAATAGTTATTGTCAAGGATTTATACACTAAATGCCCATTCACACGTATTTATAACTATTTCTTTATGTATTTGTACTTAAAATAATATAAGAAAAATAGAGTAGTTAAAAACAAAAATATAATAAGTTTGGCTTTTGTGTTTGCCTGTGTAGTTAGTTTTACCAGTATCTTTATTAATTCATATAGTTTAAGGTTACTGTCTGGTGGCCTTTCATTTCAGCCTGAGGGACTCCCTTTGGCATGTCATAGAGGACAGGTCCACTAGCAACACTCTCTCAGCTTTTGTTTAGGTGGGAATGTCTTCATTTCTCTTTTATTTTTGAAGGATAGTTTTGCCATATATAGAAATCTTAGTTGACAGGGTTTTTTTTCTTTCAGCACTTTAAAAATGTCATCCCACTGCCTTCTGTCCTCCTTGGTTTCTTACAAGAAATAGTCTGCTAATCTTATTGAGGACAACTTGTACACAACAAGTCACTTCTCTCTAGCTGCTTTCAAGATTCTTTCTTTCTCTTTGTCTTTGGCAGTTTGGTTAGAATGCATGAATTGTTTTGTATTTATCTATTGGAGTTCATTGAGCTTCTTGGATGTGTAAATTCACATCTTTCCTCAAATTTGAGAAGTGTTTGGTCATTATTTCTTAAAATATGATTTTTACTCCTTTCTCTCTCTTTTTTATAGGCTTCCATAGTGTGTTTGTTGGTCTGTTTGATGGTATCACACAGGTCTCTTAGGCTCTGTTCATTTTTATTCATTCTTTTTTCTTTCTGCTTGTTAGACAGGATAATTTCAATTGACCTGTCTTCAGGTTCACCAATTCTTTCTTCTGCCTCCTCAAATCTGCAGTTGAAACCCTCCAATGAATTTCTTCATTTCATTTATTGTAATTTTCAGCTCCAAAATTTCTGTTATGTTATTTTTTATCATTTATATCTCTTTGTTGATATTTTCTATTTGTTGAGACATCATTACACTATTTTCTTTTAGTTCCTAGTCCATGGTTTCCTTTAAGTCTTTGAGCATATTTAAGACAATTTATTTACATTCTTTATCCAGTAAGTTCAGTAGCTGTGCTTCTTCACAGAAAGTTTGTTAAGTTATTTTTTTCCAGTGAATGGGCCGTACTTTCTTGTTTCTTTGCATGCCTCACAATTTTTTATTGAAAACTGGACTCTGACAATCAGATTCTTCCTCCTCCTCAGGGTTTATTGTTGTTTGCTGTGGATTATAGTTCTTTCGGTTATTTTCTAAACTATTTTAAAATTATTTTTGTCATGATAAAATCTGTACAACACAAAATTTCCTATTTTGAACACTTTCATGCATGCAATTCAGTGATATTAAATTATATTCACAATATATGCTGCCATTACCATCTATTACCAAAACTTTTTCATCACCCCAAACTGAAACTCTATGCCTATTAGGCAATAATTCTCCAAACACTGGAAACAACCCAGATATCTTCAGTGGGTGACTGGTTCAAGAAACTGGTACATCCATACCATAGAATAATTGTCAACCATAAAAGGAAACAAACCATTGACACGTGCTATAATATGGATGAATCAACAGAAAATTATGTTGAGAGAAAAAGTCAGTTCCAAAATGCTACATACTGTATGTTTCCATTTAGATAGCATTCTTGAATTGCCAAAATTGTAGAAATAGAGAACATAATAGTGGTTGCCAGAGGTTAAGAAGGAGGTAGATGTGGGAGGGAAGTGGGTGTGGCTTATCAGGGTAACATAAGGGGTCTTGTGGTTATGCAAATGTTCTCTGTCTTGTATGTAGCATTTGGTATAAGGAGCAATAAGTTAAAATGAAAAGTAAACAATAAATAAGGATAGTTTTCTATGCTGAAATACTGTTAGAGATAAAGGAACAAAATCACAATTGTGCTGAGATTGCTTTAACAGACTTCTCAATCCTTGCCACTTGAGAGAGATGTGTGTTTGTCGTGTGTCTGTGTGTGTGTTAATTGGAGTGTAATGCTAAAAAGAGAACCTTAATGAGACAGCAGTTACTGTCTTCAGAGAAATGACTAATAATAGAATATTGAGTTGAAGGATGTGATTTTCTTTATGATACTATTGTCATATTGCTCTATTGGTATCCAAAAGTGTTTTTGTTTTCCTTTTTCAACTAAATTTTGCTTAGAACTGAAATTCTCAACTCTTAGGCCTATTGATGTTATTGGCTATGAAAAGAGAATTCTCTCAAAAACATGGGGAATCATGATTAATTTTTACTTCCAAAGGGAAAAGTAATTGCTAAATAACAGAGAAGCAACAGATAGCTGCCTTAGTATGCCAGGCTGCACTGGGTGAGAGCACAAATCTTAACATCACTTGTCATTGTGAGAGGTTGATGTAAGCACTGCTTCTTGAAAAAAGTGGAGCCAGAATGAAAACAAGTCATAACACTTAGCTTTGTTTGACAAATTAGACTTGGCAAGTTTTGACAGTTATTAGAATTTAAGTATAAACCTATTACTAATGGCAATCAGGCCCATGAAAATTGAAAATCTGCCAGTATGTTGTGCTTTAACTTCCTAGCACTCTACCAATAAGGAGTTGGTACATCAATCATTCTCAGTTTTCCACTGCATCTGTGTTTCAACTTGAAATACCTGGCATCACTGCTTATTGTATTCCAGTCATATGTTATGATTTTTCATAATTATGCTTATTGCTTAAAAGGATATGATGTTCCCATTTTAGAATGTCTACACAGTTCCGTCCATGCCCCATGGGATCTAAACCCCTCTCAATTGGAAGCAGAGTGGGCATCACTTTCCCAAAATTCTCAAGATTGAGAAATGAACAAACATAAGAGGGAAATGCAACTATGGACTAAAGTAGACTTATTATTATTCTAATAATGGAAAAACTTGTAACATTGCTATAAAGACAGTGATCACCAGAGGTTCTGAGGGGAGGGAGAATGAAGAATAGTTGTAACATAGGGCATTTTGGGACATTGGAATTGTTCTGTATTATATTGCAGTGATGGATACAGGCCATTATACATTTGTCAAAACATAAAATTGTGTAGTGCAAAGTGTAAATCATAATGTAAACTATAGACCATGGTTAGTAGCAATGTTTCAATATATGTTTATCAATTGTAACAAATGTACCACACCAATGAAAGATGTTAATGGGGCAAAGTGTGGGAGGGGGAATGGTGGGGTATATGAGAATCCCCTATATTTTCTATGTAACATTTGTATAGTTTGAGCTTCTTTAAAAATAAAGACAAAAATAAAATAAAAAATAAATGGAATAGTAAATGAAAAAAAATGTGTACAGTGAGTTTTTAGTCCCTCTATTATGATAAATGCTTTATTCTGTTGACTCAATTATTTTGCTCCTATTCAAGTATCTTCTTTTCATGAGAAGTGCATTAGATAGAACAAATGAAGCTACTGTGACTGCAGGAGACATTTGGTTTGCTTATTTGTTTACAACCAAGTCTTCCTGAATTACAAGAGGTCTGCGGTATTAAAGAACATTCCCCAAGTGCAGGCTTAGTAAACAGCTTTCAAGCCCAAACTCATCCTTGCCTACCATTCATCTCCTCCCTGGACCTCCCTGGACCCAAAGGGGTGTTTACTCCCACATGTGGCGCTACTTCTGACTGATAGTGTCCTCTTTTGCTTGTGATATTTTTAGTATAGCACCAATAACATGAAGGGGGTGGGGTGAGGTCAGTAGTTCTGCCACATTTGGTTCAAGGGATTTCTTGGCTCATCTCATGTTTATCATCATAAGAATCTAAAAACGTCTGTACTTCTGCCTTCTCCTTTTTATAATATGAGTTTGTGACCTGTACATGTTCCCTGGATTTACTACTTAATTTATGGTATTTCTTTGAATTTGTCCTTGTATATCACTCTTATGCGATATAGAAAATTTCTCTTTCTGATCCATATTACCCAGCATACTATCTACCTTTAATCTTCCTCCTGTTTGATTGTAAGCTCTCTTTAGGAAGGACCTGTGCTTGTCTTGTTATGATTCCCAGAGCCCAACAGTCCAATGAACATGCTAAATGATTAATAATTTTATTGATTGAATAAGCCATGTAAAAAAGGTATCTTATTTTTAAAAAAATATAAAGAAAGTCCCTTCTGTAATATGGGCATTAGGTGGCATTTGTAAAGTCAATTTTCTTTTCTGGTCATAGAATCCCAAACTCCTCTCCATCTTAAAGAGTAATGCTTGAAAAGAAATCAACTCTCAAAAATAGTTGAAGAAGGACACAAGAGTTTCTGACACCAAAATGAAAGTTTTTGAGAAATAATTAAGATGTAATTGTGAAGGTCGAGGCAAGAATAATAATCATACACACAAGGGCTTGTGCACAATATATCTGAGGACTGATGTTGATTGTCTCATGGTTGATGCCAGTAATGAGGCTCAACAAGAAGATCCACAGAAACTGGGGCGGCAGCAAGTGGTGCGGCAGCAGACTGGGTGGCAGGTGGTCTGGCAGCAGATTGGGCGGTGGCAGCAGGACACACCACAGCTGGGGCGGCAGGTGGTCTGGCAGCAGACTGGGCGGTGGCAGCTGGACACATTGCAGCTGGGGCGGCAGCAAGTGGTCTGATAGAGGCCTTGGCCAGAGCAGATGGAGCCACAACAGGGGCTGACCATGGTGTCAGAGGGTGGAGGTTACCAGTAGAAAGAGAATCCCAAATGTGGAGTCTCCTCTTTCCGTGTCCCCTTTTATATCCTGCTAAGGGGCTGATGTCACTATATTAAGAGCTATTCCATTGTTATTGTTTATCCTAATAGATAGGTAATTATCAAATTAGTTAATTGCAGGGAATCTGTGTAAAAGTTAAATGGAATGCATTTTTCCTTTTCTGTGCTAGGGTTTCTCCAGTCTAGTCTTCCTTCTGGAATCATCTCTTGTCTTCTTTCTTATGTGTATCATCTAATTTCAAAGACCATCTGGCTTCTTCAAAAGATTGGTTGTCATGTGACAGATCACTGGAAATATAGCGTTCTATGTGTCACCCTTAAACCTTTGTGTTTCACACCACTCCTCAATTGGGACAGTGTTTCTTGTTTTCTAAAGACTCTTTTTGAGAAAAAATAAACTGTGAAAATGCTAGGAAAAAACTTGGAAGGATTTTTCTTAAAATATTTGACCTGGGATGGCTTTTTAAGTAAACAGAAAACTTAAAAAGATTGAAAAATTTTGCAAGAAGAGTTTTAAATGTTTGATTGTTTAAAATAAAAAGTCAGTCAAAACCAAAAGGCAAACTGGAAATAAATACTTTAATCTATCTAGCAGATAAAGAGCTAATTTCCTTAATGCACAAATATCTCTTACAAACCAATAAGAAAAAAAGGCCAACAACCAAATGGAAAATCAAGTAAAGAATATTAACAGTTCACTGGAAAATAAATATAAGAGCATTTTTAAGCTTATTAAAGATGCTCAGTTCCACTTGTAATTTGATTTTTAAAATTGGGACAATATATTCAATCATAAGCCATCTCTTGGACACCTACTATGTGCCATGCTACCGTATGCTCTGGGGATACCACAGTGAGTAGTTGCTGCTGTTAACCTTTAGAAGGACAAATATAAAATATTTAATTTTAAAATTTTTAATAAATCAATGAAATTATGAAGAAACAGAAACTCTTATATGTAGATGGCATAGTTGGTACAACTTCTTTAGACAGCAATTTGTCAGAATCTATCAGATTTTAAAATGCACATACCTTTGATTGAACAATTTCACATCTAGAAGCATGTTCAACAGATACACATACATATATATATATGTGCCCCAAGACATAAGTTCAAGGATGTTCTTTGCAGTATTGTTTGTAATAGCAAAAGCCTGATACTAATCATTGCAATATGGTAATGTAAGAGATTGCCCTTAAAAAGGAAATAAACACTAAGTGTCTTAAGGATTATGGGACATCATTTTGTCATAGGAACAAAGTTCTTATGCTTTTTGAACAATTTTTGCCACTTTTGCATAAATTTAAAATGATTTCAATCAAAAAAGAAATAAAGGACACTTTTAAGATATAATAGGCTATTTCTACCACACAAAGACACCAACTTTCCTTTTAGGCAGAATTATTCTGGAAGGAGGGAAGGACAGAAGGAAGTCAGCCTACAAGAACATTTTGATTGTGCTGTTTTCCTTAATTTCATTGCATTGTGGTCAGAGAAAAAGGCTTCTATTATTTCTGCTCTTTGGAATTGGTTTAGGTTTTCTTTAATGCCTGATATATTTTATGAATATTTGGAGTATACATAAAAATTATTGGAACTCTCAATTTGTTAGGGATAAGATTGCGCATTATTAGCCATTACATCTAAGTTAATACTTGCCCAACTCAAGTTCTCTATATCCTTGCTAAATTTTTTCAAAAGACTATGTTTGAAATAGTGTGTTAAAGTCTCCACCATGGGATTGTGGTTTTTATCATTTTCCCTGGATTTATAACAATTTTTAAAACTTAGTTTAAAAATAACACAGCTACTTATGGCAATAACAATGTTAATATTTTTGGATACCTAATTAATATAGCTCAGGAAAGTCACTCTCAAGGTCAAAGCAAGTACGAGTATCATAGTCTTAGGATTCTGGTCTAATAGGGCCATATTCTATGATCATTTGTTTGTTTAGAGATGTTTGGTTCTCTCTTTGAAGGCAAGGAAGACAACTTGGGGATGGGAGATGTATTCAGCTATTAGTATATGGAATTATGCTTTAAGAGCTGCTAGGTTTTAAAGCAAAAGTCATGAATAAAGGTTTGTTAATGTAAGATAGAGAAAGAAATCAAGGATCTGTTGTCTGAAGATTGCAATTGATATCATGATGGCTGATTCTTGTTTCATAGCCAAAGGTGAATGAAGTTCAGCAGCAGAAGGGTCCTTAGTAGATGGGGTATGAGCAATGTTTCAGCCACAGGTGGCCAGGTAGCAGGTCATGTAGTAACAGCTGAAGATGTAGCTAGAGAGGCATTAACAGGCCATTCTGCCACAGGTGGCCTAAGAGCAGCTGGGATGGCAACAGCTGCAGATGCAGCAGGAGGGGCAGCAGTGGCTGGACACACAGCAGGTGGTTGGATAGCAGCTGGGGAATAGCAGATCTCTTGCCAGAGATCTTGGCCACAGACCCGGTCAGAGATGGCAGAGCCACAACAGAGGTTGGCCATGTTGTCAGTGGTGGGAGGTTCTGGGTTGATTCCCAGAGAGAGTTTTTTGAATTTGAAAGTCTCCTTTTTTGCCCCATGTCTTCTTGTATCCCCTGCTGAGGAACTGTTATTACCAGCCCCAGGACTTTTATTTTGTCAGTTTGTCTTCAATTACAGGTAATTACAAACTAGTTGTTCCTGTGAAATATTATAAAAATAGTGGAAGGAAATACATTCTGTCCCTAATATGTTTTCTACCTAATCTTCATTTTTGTCTTAAAGAATTAAGAGTTGCTCTCCCTCCCCATTTTGGGGTGTGGGGAAGAGAGGATTTGCCCTAGTACCCCTAGTCCTTGATTATTTTTCATTTCTCGGTCACTGTTCTCCTCTGTAACAGGCTGGATTCTGCCTGTTAGCTGGGAATTCTTTCCCATGCATTCATTAAACATAACTCCCACTAGAGTACAATTTCCATGTGGTGGAAGCCATCCTTTCATGTGCTTCCATGGGTAAATACTTGGTTATTCTGTTGATTTACACATTGTTTTCTAGTTGTTGCTTTTCTACTTTAAAAAGCATGTCAGTATTAGGTATCTATGTTGAGTGATTGATAAGGAAATTGTTTCTTCCATCAATCCAGTCGTCATTCCTTTCTGAAATCCTCTTCTGTGTTTCCCCTTGTTTCAGGGAAGGGACTTCAATGTATGTCTTTGCCTTTCCAACAGGTTTATCCTGTGATGACTTATCACTGGTCTTTAATCTGGTCACACTCTCTTCTGTGTCATTACCCCATGATTCCATGACATGAATAACCCTTTTCGAAGTGCCCATATAGATCAGAGCCAATTTCTGTCAGGTTAAGTCAGGTTAGTCTAGAGTCAAAAGCTCATTTTTTAAACAAATATTTGACTAGTGTTAACTAAATGCATTGTGTTTTGGGAAAATGTAAAGAACAAGGACTTCGTCATCAGAGAGATGTGTACTGGACTCAGTTCAGCCACCCTATGACACCCTATGATATCAGCCACCCTATGGCATCACCCTGTGACATCAGCCACCCTATGATGACATTTTAATTGCTCTGCACCTCTGTCTTCCCGTTTATAAGCTAGAGATAATAATACCAACTTTGCAGATTTGAGAAAATTAGAAAAAATATTAGATATAAAGTACATCATTTGGGATGTAGCAGGAAGCAATTGTCTAGGAGAAGAGATAGAATGTGCATGTAAATAACTTTATTCCAAGATTGAAAGTGCAATGGACCATAAGGACATTTAAAATAAAATGTTAGAGATTTCAGAGGCAGGAGTGGTTACAGTGGCTGGAGGGCTCTGAGAAGATGCTGTGAAGGAGGCAGCCCTTGAGCTGAGCTTGGAGAGACTGATATTTGAATGAGCCTGTAAATGGGGGCTGGAAGAGGCCAGTGCACTGGCCCAAGAACTGGTTAAGCAGTTGTTCAAGTTTCACAGTTTTCAGGTTGTTCAATGCATCAGTTGTCCCTTTCTTATTGATTCACTTTCATATTTTTCACAGCTTAATTTCAAACCTTCTGTACCATTATTAGTCCCATGACCTACAGTGCTCCATAATACCACCACTGCCAGCTTTCCGGGGGCAGGGGTGATAAAGGCATGATTTTGGAGTCAGACAGACGTAGATTCAATACAGCCCCGCTGAAACCTCCATCTGTGCTCTCAGGCAAGCCATTGAACCTCGCTAAGCCTTTCTTAGCCTTGCTAAGTGGGAATGTTAACAGCCCCAATGTCAGGTTGGTGAGGATTAAAAGATAATGCTTGTTCAGAATGCAGCACAGAGCCTGCACTGGGTAGGTCCTCAGTGAATACTGGATAACAACACCATGGCGACAGCCACTGTCAAAAGGAGATGGAGGCCAACAGGCACTGCCATCTCACTGTATTTTCCTTCCGTCTTCTCTCCCAAAACCTCTTGTGTTATCGGGGTCTCACGTCAAAGTCACCATTTTATTTGTAACTTCCAGCTCAATCCCACGACCACCCCTCAGTCTTGTGCAGCATCTCAGACCCTCCATCACTTCCCTCACTAATCTTTTCATTCTCTCTCTGCCCAGTCACTGTTTCTTCCTTTTCAGGGAACACACTTCACCTAATGGGGTCCCCTCACCCTGCTCACCTCAAGTCATCCTCTGCATGCCACCCATTGCCACACTTCTCAAGCGAGTAAATGCACCCGTGACCTCAACTTATTACTCCATGCACTCAACCATAATCTCAAGTACAGCTGTACCCACAGCTGTCAAATAAAAATACTTTTTGCTCAGCATAGTATTGTGGTAAGGCATTGCACTGGATTTAAAGAGATCTGAGTTTTAATGTTACATTCTTTTAAAACCTTGGGCAACTACCTTAATCTCTCTAGGCTTCAGGTTTCTCTTCTGAGTAACTAGAATCAAAAGCTTTATTTGATTGGGTTGAGGCAAGGATTAATTTAATGAGATACCATATGTAAAGCACTTCAAACAGTGCCTGGCACAAGGCAAATATTTACCATTTAATCCCTTCCAGTACTCAATAGACATGTATGTCTTCCCTTCCCCTTCACTTTTTTTTATTTCTAATTTTTATTTTTAAAGAAGCTTTAGATTACATAAATGTTACAGAAAAATAGAGGGGATTCCTATATGCTCCACCACCTCCCCCTCCCACCCTTTCCCATATCAAAGACAACCTTCGTTAGTGGGGTGTATTTCCTGAAATTGATGAACACATATTGAAGCATTGCTCCTAACCATGGACTATAGTTTACATATAGTTTACACTCTATACCATACAGTTTTGTAGGTTATGACAAGATAAATAATGGCTTGTATCTGTCATTGCATTGTCATGCAGGACAATTCCAGTGTCCCCAAAATGCCCCATATTACACCTATTCTTCCCTCTTCCCCCCCTCAGAGCCTCTGGTGGTCACTGCCTTTATATCAATGATTGCCAGAATAACGCTGTCTATAATAGAATAAGTCTATTTTAGTCCATTGTTCATTCCCCAATCTTGAGGATTTGGGGATGGTGATGCCTACTCTGTTTCTAATTGAGAGGAGGCCTAAGTCCCATGGGGCAGATGGATGGAACTACCTTGCTTGCAGTTGCAGACACTTTCTGTTCTTTGGGATGGTCATTGTCCATCATCATCTCCATGTTGATTCTCCACTTTATGTAACTGCTGATCCCATGGAATTCTCTCCTCTCTCTTTGCTATGGGAATGAATTTTGTGCTGTATTCTTTTGTCCTCTGGTTGGCTGGAAATCATTGATGGATCACATTGGCTGAGGACACAAGTGCATCTAAACAATCGTTCCTCTACTGATTGCAAGCCACATGGCACATTGTGAGAATATGTATTCCAATTTGAATATTTACATAGGGTTTAAATGAAGTATAGCTCTTCATAGAAGATTATTTTGATGTGTTAGCCTGGCTTCCTCTAAATTAGAACTTGCCAGAGGTGCTAAAAATTCCTTGAGGGTCATTCCAAGTGTTTAAATTAATAACAAGTTGAAAATAACAACAACAACAATAATAGTAAATCCACATAAGACAGGCATTCTCAAGTGGGGTGTTGGGCAGATACCTGGAGACCAATGGAGAGATTTAGAACTAAATGTGCAGGACATAAACACAATCCAGGGCAGACTTTGCATATGCAGCAGTCCAAGTGAGCAATCCTCCATGCTGGAAATGGGACTCATATGGGAATATTATCCCTCAGGTGGAAAACAAACTGAGAAGCAATGGCATGGAATTATGGCCTATTGCCTTAATCCATCTGCTTTTCAGAGCTAGTTCAAAATATGATGGAATTCTCTGCCCCCTGCTTAGTACAGTGAATTAGAATGAGGAGTGAAAGAGAAGTTGTGGCTGCAGACACACAGAGTAATCTAATGCTCCCAATAGATGCTCAGTGCTCTCTTAGGAGCATTCTTACATCAGCTTATCTAATGGAAAAATCTCTAAGCATCCTTCCCAATAAGCAGACTTAGAAAGCTTGACTTCCAGGATAAATCCTAAGCTGAACCATATTGCTTTTACTTGCTATTTCTCCATTCATTCTTCCAAATTAAAAGGAGTCAGCCTTAAGTCTCTAGTGTTTTGGCCTGGCCCCCTTTCTTTGACCTTGCTCAGTATCTCCTTTAATATAGCATCTCTGCTCGGGAACCCACCACTCTTCTTTTTTCCCTTTCTCAATGCACAATTTTCTCTTTCTACTTGTTCACAGAAAAAAAATGACTTAAAGTCAGTATCTTTACTGTGGGAAAACCTAAATTTTATTAGCAAACAGACAGGAAGTTTGACAATTCAAAAAATTTTAGAGAAATAACAGGCTTGGCTTATTAGGAACGTTAGAATCATAACTCTCAGGTACATAATGGATTTTACAGCTTCTTGTCATATAAGTACATGTTCTTGATAACAGTATTGTAGAGGACATGAAGCCAAAAATCTTCCTCAGAAGATAAAACTGAAATTATTAATAGTTACAGACCATGATAGAGGGATAATGGATATTTGGAAAATTATACTCAGCTTGAGAGACCCTAACATGCTCAGAAATGCAGTTTATAAATTATTGTGAATAGCTAGTCTCTTAATTTTGAAAAAGAAGGCATCTCTGGGAAAGATTTTGTTGGCGAAAAAGTGAGTGTCATGCAGAACATTCAACAGCAAGAACCACCATAGGAGGATGGGTGGCAGCAGGCCGTCCTGCAGCAGGTGGTCTGGCAGCAGGCTGGGCGGCAGCAGCTGGAGATGCAGCAGCTAGGGCGGCAGCAACTTGGCTGACAGCACATGGACTGGCAGCACTGGGGCCTGGAGCAGCTGGACACGCAGCAGCTGGGGTGGCAAGAGCTGGACATGCAGCAGCTGGGGCGGCAGCACACAGACTGGCAGCACTGGGGCCTGGAGCAGCTGGTCACACAGCAGCTGGGGCGGCAAGAGCTGGACATGCAGCAGCTGGGGCGGCAGCACACAGACTGGCAGCACTGGGGCCTGGAGCAGCTGGACACACAGCAGCTGGGGCGGCAAGAGCTGGACATGCAGCAGCTGGGGCGGCAGCACACAGACTGGCAGCACTGAGGCCTGGAGCATCTGGACACACAGCAGCTGGGGTGGCAAGAGCTGGACACGCAGCAGCTGGGGCGGCAAGAGCTGGACATGCAGCAGCTGGGGCGGCAAGAGCTGGACATGCAGCAGCTGGGGCGACAGCACACGGACTGGCAGCACTGGGGCCTGGAGCAGCTGGACATGCAGCAGCTGGGACGGCAGCAGGTAGTCCTGCAGCAGGTGGTCTGGCAGCAGCTGGGTTGGCAGCAGGTCTCCTGGCAGAGGCCTTGGTCACAGCCCTGGTCAGAGCAGATGGAGCCACAACACGAGTTGACCATGGTGTCAGAGAGTGGAGGTTCTGGGTGAGTTTCCAGGAGAGTGAGGTACTTGAGTCTGAATATCTCCTCGCCTCAAGTCCCCTTTTATACCTTGCTGAGAAGCTGTTTTGCCATGTCCTGGATTACTTTTTTCTATTATCTATGTTGTTTAAAGAGAAATTATAGAACATGCTGACTGCGGTATGATGCTTAAATAATTTTCATTTAATCAGCTCTTTATCCCTAAAAGCATCATTTGCCTTCCTTTTGTTTCAGCATCATCTCATCTGTTCCTTCTAACATTTCCTTCTCAGAGTGTGTGTCATTTGACAGCCTGAGGACAGGAAGAGTCATTCCAACCATACTTCCTGGTTGTGAATGAGACACTCAGCCACATTCCCTTCTATTTGGACAATATTTAATATAAACCCAAAAATGGGTATGTTAATATCCAAAATATTAGACCCTCAAATCACCCCGGCACAGTTGTGAATTATGAAAAAGCTAAGAAATGTGGTGTGCAATGGGCTGGGTTTAAGATCTGTGGCTTCAAATTTAACTTATTCAAAATGGAATTGGTCATTTTGTCACTTCTCCAAACCAATACCTCAGTTCTCTGGTCCTATTACAACTCACTGTTAGTCCAGCTTTTCAAGCCAGCAAATTTAGTTACCCTTTATTCGGTATTCCCTAGTTCCCACTATGTCCCAGACCCATTCTCAGCATGGAGACACAGAAGCAAATAATGTCCCACCCTCTCCCTTTTTCGGCCATGATGAGGAACAGCACTGGCTTATTCAGCAAGATGAATTAGCAATGCCTTTACATATGCTGGATCTGTGAACAGGGTTTATCCTCCTGTGCAGCCAAGGTCAGGAATGCCCCAGCAGCAGAGGAACCAGAAATCCTTGGTCACAGCGTAAGTCAGAACAAATGAAGTTTATTCCTTGTGTTGAGGCTCTTCTTGCAAAAGATTAGCCAAATAGGGAAACTGCTAAACCTCCAAGATCTCATGTACCTTATTCTGGCTTTGCTCCATTGCTACACAAGATGAAGGGATTATTGTCCCTTTTGTCCCTGCACTTAACACACTTATTGACCTTTGCGTTTTTAAACTTCAGTTCCAGGTAAAATGCCTTCATTGTCAGGAAGAAACTGCATCAAACCCTTTCCCTTCACTACTAAATGGTAAATACAGTGCATGGGGGTAGGTCGGTATCAGATCTGTCAACATATCTGGAGCTCAGTTTGTAAGCGATTAGGTCAATTGTAATTGAGCTCAGTTCCCTGTTGTAAGAAATGAAATTCTCAAGTGCAGTTGCTTGCTGCTGAGAGAATTACCTATCTTGAATCTTGATTTATTTAGCACAGGTGGAAATCTCATTAAAATAAGTTATTAATTCAAAAGTGATTTGAACTGATCACCACAATTTCATCAACCACATGCTCTACCTTCAGAGGTACATCCCAAACTAAGTAACACAAATGAAAAAAATGTTGGTGGAGACAATGGTTTTGATCTTTCCCCCAAACTAGCTTGAACTTTCAAGGACTAGATGATGTACTCTGTCTTTGAAAAAAAAATGATGGTGCACAGTTGAATGATGCTATTGATTTTGGTGATGTCTCCCTATTATGGAAATAGGTTCTTAGGGGATGTCTATCAATCAGGAGAACAATGCTATTATTTGTTTTTTTAAAAAAATACATAATATTTAGGGAACAACTTCCTCCTTGGGCCATTTCCCCATGGACCACGGAAAACAACATAAACCACAACAAGGAAAAGTTCTTCTCATTGGTCCCAACATTTGGGGTCCAATGTATAAAAGGCTCAGAAAATAATGGTTTCTCAGAATCTGGGAAACTCACCTTTGAACAGGAAACTGCCCTCCACACCTGACATGATGACCCACTCGTGCTGTTCCCCTTGCTGCCAGCCCACCTGCTGCAGAACCACCTGCTGCAGAACTACCTACTGCCAGCCCACCTGCTGCCAGCCCACCTGTTGTGGGTCAAGCTCTTGCAGCTCCAGCTGCTGCCAGCCTTGCTGCCGCCCAATCTGCTGTCAGACCACCTGCTGTCAGCCAACCTGTGTGCCCAGGTGCTGCCAGCCTTCTTGTTGCACCGCTCCCTGCTGCCAGCCCACCTGCAGTGGGACCAGCACCTGTGGCCAAACATGCAGTGGGTCCAGCTGCTGCAAGCCTTGCTGCCTCCCACTCTGCTGTCAGACCACCTGCTGTAGGACCACCAGCTGCCAGCCAACCTCTGTGACAAGCTGCTGCTGCCCTTCCTGTTGTACTACTCCCTACTGCCAATCCACTTGCTGTGGGTCCAGCTCCTGTGGCCAAAACTGTGGTGGGTCCAGCTGTTGCCAACCTTGCTGCCGCTCCAGTTGCTGCTACACAACCTGTTGCCAGCCAGCTTGCAGTGGCCCCGTGTACTGCAGGAGAACCTGCTACCACCCAACGTGCTACTGCCTGCCTGACTGCCAACCCCAGAGCTGCGGATCCAGCTGCTGCCAGCCCTGCTGCTGCCCATCCTGTTGTCAGACCACCTGCTGCAGAACCACCTGCTGCCGCCCCAGTGCCTGCAGCAGCCCTTGCTGTGTGTCCAGTTGCTGCCAGCCTTCCTGTTGTTGAAGCACTTCCAGATCTACCACCTACGATAGGTCATCTATCCTCACCTATTTTGCCAAAGTTATGTTCCTGCAATAAATTTGCTCCCGACAATTTGCTGAGAAACCACATGCTGACACTTATCATTGCTGGCATCTCCTTTCTGCAATGGTTGTGAGTCTGCTGGAGAATACAGTCTACTTCACCTTGATTTTGTTCTTCTTCATTCCCTCTTGATCACTGTATCAGATACTGGTCAGTGCCATCTGAATTTCACATGGATCCAAGGTCTCAACCTCTGGAAAGTGATCATTTTTTGTACTTTACCAAAAAAAATCATATGACTATTTATTTAGCTCTCTACACTGATCAATACTGATTCTCATTTTTCATATATTTAGTATTTTTGTCTTGTTTTCACTCTTAACAACAACTGAATTGTCTTCCTAGCTGGTATTTCCCAATAAAATCTATACTTTTCTGCATCCAATGGTATGTTTTTTGCTTTTTTTTTTAACAGCACTTCCTCTATAAGTTTTTACTTTCAAATTGCATTTTATAGCTATTATCACATTCAAGTCTCACAATGGCCCGACAAGCTGGGCAGAGCAAAGATAATCACTCCCATTTTAGTGTTGAGAAAATGGTTAGATCAAAGGGTTATATGGCTAGTTCATGACTACCTCAATTCTCGGGACTCAATACAAATTTATTTTCCTTCATAACATTTAGGTCATCTAAATGATAGAAGCAAGCTCTCTGATTCCAGACTTAAAGCACTTTTATTTGCTTCTTTCTACAAGGAAAAATAATACTGGTGACTGGGCACAGGGAAGATGCTCTTTTTGAGTTGCTTCTCTAACAAAGGAAATAATTATCCTCTTTATCTATGGAATCCTTATGTATTTACAAAGCTGTTCCCAAATATCCTTCCTACCTCTATGACCAACAGAGGTTGTCTTTGAACATTCCAGTCAATAAAGGGAGGACTTACATTTTCTCTGGGTTCTGGTCAACCACTGGTGCAAGCTGTCACCAACAAACATCACTGGTGTTCCTAGCCCCACCCTTGCCTAGGAATGTGTTCTTCGACGACATGGAATTGGTACTCTGACATCATTTAGTTCATCTCAGCATAAATTGAGATTAAGAATCACCTTTGCAAGGCACACAATCTAGGACCACATTTCCTGGGCTCCCAAACTCTGAGTAAGTTTGATTCCTGACCTAAATATTATGAAGGAAAATAAGTTTGTATTGAGTCCTGAGAATTGAGGAGCCATAAAATAGGCATATAACCCTTTGATCTAATCGTAACCTCTGGATCATAAAAAGGTAGTACTTTATGAAATAAAGACAAAACAGCTAAGGGAAATTAAAATCAGATTTTTCAGGAAAAAGGGAGAAATAGTAGGAAGATGAAAGGGAGAAGGAAGGATGCATTACCCAAAGTCAAGATAGACATTAGGTCAGTTCCCAAGTGGGGAGAATCTGGATCTTCTGATGAAAAGCTGAATAAAAAGAGCAACCAAAGCACTCAGTGGTGCAAGGGTTAATGCAGCTCTGAAAGGAAAATGAGAGGTTTTAGCTGGGTCATCTTCTTAAGAGCCATCAAGGTGCTTGGTTGGGTTCATGGATAGATGCGCAAGAGATGTCATATCTTCCTAGAGGATATATCTGGGATTCTTTGCCTGGTCACTAAACTTACCAAAAGGGGGAATGACTGGGATGAATTAGGATGATTTTATGAATACCTACTATGTATTAGGTAGTGAGCTAGATGCTTTATCTACACTCTCTTTCATTCTCGTACAATCCTAAAAGATGGGGTGTGTTTTTTTTGCCCCCACATTAGTAATTAGGAAATCAGAAATGAGAGGAGTAACTTTCACAAAGTTGTGTGAATAGCACACCATTAAATGGCTTCAAAAACAAAGTTATTTTGTGTGTTATTTGTGAAATGGTAATCATATAGGCCAATGGAACAGAATCGAGAGTTCAGAAATAGATCCACGTATATTATCCATTGATTTTTGACAAAGGTGCCAAGATAATATTTGGAGGAAGTTTAATCTCTTGAAGAAATGGTGCTGAAACAATTAAACATCCATGTGCAAAAAAAAATGAACCTTGATACTTCATATTATATACAAAAAACAACTCAAAATGGGTCATGGACCTAAGTGTGAAAACTTAAAACTACAAAACTTCCAGAAGGAAACATAGGAAAGCCTTTTAGCTTAAGTTAGGCAAAAATTTATTAGATGGACACAAAAATTATGAATTCTAAAAGAGAAAATTTGGTAAATTGAATTTCATCAAAATTTTAAACTTTTGCTCCTTGAAAGAAACTGTTAAGAAAATGGAAGTAAAAGGCTCAGTCTGGAAGAAAATATTTGTAAAATACATGTGACAAAGGAATCCTATATTTATACATATAAAGAATTCTTAACTCTATAATAAGAAGACAACCCAATTTTAAAAATGAGTGAAAGATTTGAATAGAAACATCACCAAGGAAAATATATAACTGGCAAGGACAGTGCTAGTTACTAAGTTATTGGGTCTCAGGCCCAAACCCACTCTCTGTGCTGCTGAGGCTGGGATTCTGCAAATCATCTCTCTCTTTTGCCAGTTGCTTCCTGTTGGACTCTGTAATGTGGGGAGTGAAAAGTCCGGAAGATTAGCCGATCAGTAGGCTTCTTTTTTGCATCCTGTTGCTGTCAGCTTCACCCAGGGCTCAGCAATGATTCTTCACCCTGGCAGTGCCTACTGGGTCCAGTAACAGAAGTTAATCCCAGTTTGCAGTAGTTTTTAGTACTTGGAGAATCGGTGTCACCACAACCCTCAGGAATTCCAGCACCAGTCAGCCAGAGCCCCCTCCTCAGAGGCCAGAATCTCAATCAGCCCTGCAGGTCGCTCCTCTAAGCTTCTGAGGCCCCTTCCAGCCTGACAGTGCTCCTCCTTAGAGGTCTTGGTTCTTAGTTCTGCTGGGCGCCCCCTCCACTCTTCTAAAGTTTACTGATCCCAACCTCTTCCCTTTGCTCTCCCATCCCTAGTGTAATAGATGCATCTTAATGTACCCTTTTACTCAGATCTCCAATACCTAATTGATAAGTCTGTGTATTAAATTGTATTAAAGTAACTGATAGGGCTTCAGGTTTTCTGCCTGGACCCTGACTGACATAGAAAGCTTAAATAGGTTAAATATTTTCCCAGGTTCACAGCCAATGAGTATGTGAACATTAGTGCATCTAATACACTCTAGTGCTTTCTTCACAATGGAGAGCATACAGATGAAGATTTAAAAAAAGGGAGATGCTTAAAAAAAGGTCAATGAGGAAGATTCAGAAAATGGATGCTGCAACCTCAATGCATTTCACAAAGCAGCCACAGATTCAAGAGGTATCAACGAATAGCTATTCAGCGCTTCCCGCACTGCACGGGGATCTCTTTCCACTAAAATAGAACATGGTAAGATCGTGAATATCCAGGAAAAGTAATCTGAACGTGATTCTAAAAAAGAGGAGTATGTGATTGGTAAAGTCAGTGATGAGGACAGTGGGAAAGAGTGATCATCTGAAAATTCACGATGGCTGGACAGTGCCGTCTGCTCAGTGGGAAAGTGGGTGCTGGCGTGCAGAAGAAACCAACGTGCTATCATAATGAGGAGCACTGGGAGAGAAGAGGGCTAATAAGGGTAGGAACCTCATAGGAATTCCATTCGGTCACTATGATCACAAGTGATCCCAATGATAAAAAACTGCAGGAACCTGGGTAGAAGGAACTTAATATAAAAATTATCCTGAGCTTATGAATTCTAAATGCTTTAGGGATTTAAGCACTGGCT
Organism: Dasypus novemcinctus; assembly: GCF_030445035.2. Classification (NCBI taxonomy): domain Eukaryota; kingdom Metazoa; phylum Chordata; class Mammalia; order Cingulata; family Dasypodidae; genus Dasypus; species Dasypus novemcinctus. The sequence goes on from NC_080693.1 coordinate 60,399,273, forward strand.
GGACAAGCATTTGGCTGGATAGTGCATCAAAGATCCAAAGCTTCTAATAATTGACAATTATTATTGAACTCTTGGAGTCTTTTCAGCTTCTAGTGTGCTTCAGAATTCCTAAACGTGCCCTGTCTTATTCAAAATTAATGGGCCATTTGCTGATAAGTTATTATACACTGAAGTCCATGAGCAAGCAAATACGTAAAAGTTTTAAAGAAACACACAGTGCCATGTTCATTCATTAGGCATTTTCTTGAAGAGAACAGGAAGACTGTCTTTCTTCAAGGCTTCCAGAATAGTAGCCACCACCTTGACAAATTTACCAGGATCTGGCCCAGAAAACTGATCTTATTTACATTTTAAGAGTGAAACCACTTTGGGACAGACTGTCTATAATCAAGCCCATAAAATAAGTATGCCAATTTATTATTAATTTACATGAGAAATAACTTGAAGAGGAAACGGGGTTTTCATAAGTCTTTTTAAACTGCTTTTTAACTGCTTTTCTTCCTGTAAGCACACCTGTATGAAAAGTTGAATCATAACCAGAAGTTTGTTTTCTGAGCAAAGAATCAGAACAGAGCATTTGGAGAAGAATGTTGAATGGCATCTAATGCATTTGCTTCAAAATAGGTCTGCCAATGAATCTGAAGGCTCAAAGTGCCTTGTCTGGCTCTCTACCCCTTGTGAAGTATTTGGCCAGGCAATGCCAGCACTTGCACTGCAGCCTCTCCTTCTTCTAAGCTGCCATGGTTCACCAACCTCACCATCCCCACTTAAAAGTCACATGTTCATTTTCAAAAACATCTTCCATCAACGTAGTGCAAATTCTATAGCCTTGATGCTGTACCTCTAGCATTCCCTGACTTCTGGTACATCCTCACTTCTCTCTGCCTCACAGGTATCTACTTTGGAATTTTATGTTTTCATTCTATTCATTTTTTATTTTTTTTAAAGATTTATTTATTTATTTATTTATTTATTTATTTAATTATTTCTCTCCCTTTCCCCACCCCCCACCCCGGTAGTCTGTTCTCTGTGTTTATTTTGTTGCATCTTCTTCTTTGTCCGCCTCTGTTGTTGCCAGTGGCACGGGAATCTGTGTTTCTTTTTGTTGCGTCATCTTGTGTCAGCTCTCCGTGTGTGCGGCGCCATTCCTGGGCAGCCTACACTTTCTTTCGCGCTGGGCAGCTCTCCTTACGGGGCTCACTCCTTGTGCATGGGGCTCCCCTACGTGGGGGACACCCCTGCGTGGCATGGCACTCCTTGCGCACATCAGCACTGCGCATGGGCCAGCTGCACACGGGTCAAGGAGGCCCGGGGTTTGAACCACGGACCTCCCATGTGGTAGACAGACGCCCTAACCACTGGGCCAAGTCCGCTTCCCTATTCATTTTTTTAATAACACTTATTGACTATTTTTGAAGTTTCAAGTCATAGACATCTGATTACGTTTTAGGCAACTCAGGGTTTCATCCTCTTTCTCTTTCTTCCAAATAAAAATATAAAATTCAACCATGCAGATATGTCCTGAGAAGCTGGCACTGGTTCTTTATTCATGGGGTGATAATATGACATCACCAGCTGGGATGTGACCCATCCTTCACATGCAGGGTCCCCACCAGGAGTGGTAATGGTAGATGTAGGACCTACAGCAATTTCCTCTTCCTATGACTCCAGCTGTGCATAAAAGACAATTCCACATACCAGTCCTCTTAAATAGATTATTATGGAAAAGACAAGGAAATACTTTCAGGAAACTCTTCTTCATCTTCTTTGCCTCTGTCCAAAGTATATAAAAAAGTTCACCTCTTTTTCTACTAGAGAATGCCTGCTCAGAATTCTCTCCACATGGAGTATGTGAAAAGAATGGTTTTAAGTACATTGACATGCGTTTTAAAGAGAAGGAATATCAGCCTCAATATCCAAACTCTGTGATAGCACTGAGAGTTTAAGAAGTATGACAGAATCCTTAGAAATGCCAATATTGGAGTTCACATCAATGTCAAACTGACTTATAGGAGGATTAACAAGCTTGTTATGTTCAGAGTTTCCTTATGTGTAAAATGTGGAGGTAGTGGAAAAAAGAATCAAAGGACAATGTATAATGACCCCACTGAGATAAATAAGTATAGAATTTTTTTCAGTGTTATAAAGGATTTTATGAATTCACCAAAATTTGGAAGACCGATAATCCTTGTATGTAAATCATTCAGAGAGATGTCCACAGTAATGGCATGATATTTTAATAACTTCTGGTAGTGAAGACCAGGATGTTGAAATGCTTTGCAAATTGGTGACAAGACAAGATCAATGTGCTCTGACAGATTTCTACTGTACCTTGCTAATTAAGAGGCAAAATTTAAAAATTTTGAAAATTCCTTGAGAATGCAGTACAGATATTGTGACTCCAGATTCAACAGGAAGTTAGGTTTTTACTTAAGTTGCTACTCACCTCCCTGTGATGAGTGATCTCCATGGCCATAGCGGAGGTGATCAAATGTTTGTCTAATCTCCAAACCCCTTTGTTCTTTTGTTGTTGTTTTTTTACAGATATGTTGCATAATAAAGCTTTTTCTTCCTTCATTTGGATTTTTTAATTAAACCTTTATTTAGAAACATGTACCCTTTACCAGTTTCCAACAACAATATCTTGCAAAACTATAGAACATCATGACCTCGAATTGGCATCAATATAATAAAGACACAGAACATCCCCAACAACACCAAGATCCTTCATGTTGCCCTCTGAAGTCACACCTACTTCCTTCCCACCCATACCACCTTCCTAATCTGTATTTTCTGCTATTTTTTTCTAAAAAATTTATAGTTTCATATTTTACATTTAAGTCCATAATCCATTTTTCATTAATTTTTGTAAAAGGTGTGAGACTTAGATCGATGATCATTTTTTGCTTATGGACGTACCATTGTACAGGAACCATTTGTTGAAAAGATCATCTTTTGTGTATTGAATTGTTTTTGCACCTTTGTCAAAAATCAGCTGGAAATATTTGTGTGGATCTGTTTCTGGATTATCTAATTAATCCATTGACATATGTGTCTATTGCTTCTCCAATAACACATAGGCTTAATTACTATAGCTATATAATGAATCTTGAAATTAAGTAGACTGATTCCTCCCATTTTTTTCTTCTTTTTCAAAATTGTTTTAGCTCTTCTAGTTCCTTTACCTTTACCTACAAAATATCTTGCTGGGATTTTGATAGGAATTGTGTTATACCTCTTTATCAATTTGGGAAGCACTGACATCTTTATTGCATTGAGTCTTCCAATCCATGAACAGTTATAGAAATCCTCTTTGATTCTTTCACCTGTAGTGTATTTTTTGCCTAAAAGTCCTGTATATATTTCATTAAATTCACACCTGAGTATTTCTTTTTTTGAGAAAGAGAGTTGTAAATGGTATTTTATTTTTAGTTTCCAGGTCCACATGTTCATTGATAGTATATAGGAATACAAAAATTTGGATATGGTTATCTTATAACTTGCAACCTTGCTGAACTCACTTGTTCTTTAAAATAATTTTTTATTTTCAATTTTTTAGACACTTTAGATTGCATAAAGGTTGCATCAGAAATATAGGGGTGGGAGTGGATGTGGCTCAAGCTGTTGAATGTCCACCTTCCACATGGGAGGTCCTGGGTTTGGTTCGCAATGCCTCTTGCAAAAACAAAAACAAACAACAAGCAAAACAAATGAAAAACCAACTCAGGGAAGCTGATGTGGCTTAGTGATTGAGCATCGGCTTCCCACATATGAGGTCCCAGGTTCATTCCCCTGCCTCCACTACCTAAAAAATAATAATATAGGGCATTCTCATATACCTCCCCACCTCTCCCTCACTTTTCCCCATTAACATCTTTCATTAGTGGGGTACATTTGTTACAATTGAGGAACACATATTGAAGCATTGCTACTAACCATGATCTATAGTTTATATTACAGTTTACACTTTGCCCCACACAATTTTATAGGTTTTGACAAAATGTGTAACGACCTGTAACCGTCATTGCAATGTCATGCAGTACAATTCTAATGTCCCCAAAATGCCCCAGGTTATATTTATTCTTCCCTCTCCCTCCCTTCAGAAACTCTGGTGGCCACTGCCTTTATATCAATGGTACCAGTTCTTCCACTGCTAGAATAATAATGTCTACTTTTTTTTTTTTAACACATTTTTAAAATTCAAGTTAATAGATCACACAGAACATTACATTAAAAAAACATGAGGTTCCCATATAACCCACTCTCCACCCCCACCCCAATCATTTTTGTAAATTGTATTTTTTGAAGATATATACATCACAGAAAATGTTACATTAAAAACCATATATGGAAACACCCCACCCCACCCACCCCACTGCTCCCACACCACCAACCTCTCCCATCATTGTGGCACACTCATGGCACTCGGCGAACACATTTTGGAGCATGGCTTCACCTCACATGGCTAATAGTTTACCCTGTAGTTCACACTCTTCCCCAGTACATTCAGTGGGATATGGCAGGATATATAAAGTCCAGCATCTGACCCTGCAATATCATTTAGAACAACTCCAAGTCCCCAAAATGCCTGCACATCACATCTCTTCTTCCCTCTCCCTGCCCTCAGCAACTATTGTGGCCACTTTCTCCACATCAATGCTACAATTTCTTCTATTACTAGTCACAATAATTTTATAGTAGAATTTCAGTAAGTCAACTCTAATCCATATTTTATTCTGACATTCTGTGGACCCTGGAATGGTGATGTCCACTCCACCTCTAGATCAAGAGGGGGCTTAGATTCCACATGTCTACTTTAATCCATAGTTGCATTCCCCCTTATGTTTTTAACTCACTTTATTTCTTATCTAGTAGATGGTCTATCCTGGAGAATGTTGTGTTTTTATATAAGAAGAATGTGTGATAGATTGTATATTTTATAAATATGTATAATAAAATAGTTTTTTTTTTTAAGAAGAAAGTGTACTCTGCTATTGTTGTATGGGGTGTTCTACAAATACCAATTAAATCCTTTGGTTGATGGTAGTGTGAGGTTCTTCTATATCTTTGTTGATTTTCTGTCTAGTTTCTTACCAATTGTTCAGAGAAGAATGTTCAGGTCTCCAACTATAATTGTGGATTTGTCTGTGTCTCCTTTTAGTTCCAGCAGTTTTTGCTTGAAATACCTTGCTGCTCTGTTGTTTTATGCATACACATTTAGAATTGTATCTTGACAATTTTAACATTATAAAGAGTCCATCTCTGTCTCTGATAATTTTCTTTGCTCTGATGTCTACTTTATTGATATTAATATGGCCACTCTTTTTTCCTTTGATTAATGTTTGCATGGTCTATCTTTTTTCATCTTTTTACTTTCAGCCAGCCTATATTGTTATATTTGAAGTTTATTCCTTATATACAGTATATAGTTTTGTTTTTTTAAAATTCACCCTGCCAATTTCTCTTTTTCAATTAGTGCATTTAAGCCATTTACATTTAGTGTAATTATTGATATGTTAGAGCTTAAGTCTAACATTAAAAATTTTTTTTGTATGTTCTATTTTTTGTTTCTCTATTTTGTTTTTCCTGTTTTTATGTGGGTTATGTGAACATTTTTTAAATTTCATTTTTATTCATATATAGTATTTTTAAAATTTATCTCTCTGTTTAGCTTGTTTATTGGCTTTTCTAGGTAGTACATCAAATATACATAACTTATCACAGTCTGCTGGTATAGTCATTTTACCTTACTTCTATTATTTCCATTTGCCCACATATGTAATTGTCTTAAGTATTTTCTTTACAAACCTTTAAAACCATAGCAGACAGTATTGTAATTTTTGCTTCAATTGCCAAACATAATTTAGAAAACTGAAGAGGAGAAGGAAAGTCTATTATATTTATCCATATTTTTTCTTATTCTATTATTTCTTTCTTTATGATATCCTGAGGGTCCTTACTTTATAATTTTCTTTCTGTTGAGAGACCTTCCTTTAGCCTTTTGGGTAAATATGGTGGCAACAAATTCTCATAGGTTTTTTTAAAATCTGAGAATGATTTTCTGTTTGATTCCTAAAGGATATTTTCACTGGGTAAGGGAGTCTAGGTTAGTTCTTTTATTTCAGTACTCAAAAAAAAAAAATTGTTTCATTGCCTTCTAGGTTCCATGATTTTTCACAAGAAACCTGCTATCATTCTAATTGTTTTTCCTCTAGAGGTAAAGTGTCATTTTTCTCTGGCTTCTTTCAAGATTTTTTCCTTTTGTCTTTAGTTTTCAGAACTTTAATAATGATGGGTCTTGGCATGGATTTTTTTTTCTTGAATTCGTTTAATTATTTTCTTGAATTTGTCTTAATATATTTTGCCAAATTTGGGAAATTTTCAGCCATTATTTTTTTAGTATGTTTTTCAGACCTGATCTCTTTTTCCTCTCATTCTGGGACTCTGGCTGTATCAGTGTTGGATCTTTGTTATAGTATTATAGGTATCTGAGGCTCTGTTAATGTTTTTCAGACTATTTTCTCTCTGTTGTTCACATTTGGTAATTTCTCTTGTCCTCTCTTCCAGTTCACTGGAAACCCATTTGCTGAGCTTTTTATTTTGGTTATTTCATTTTTCAGTTCCAAGCTTTACATTTTGTTCTTCTTTATATCTTCTATTTCTTTGCTGAGGCATTCTATTTTCTCATTTTTTCAAGAGTATTTGTAATTGCTCATTGAAACATTTTTATCATGGCTGCTTTGAAACCTTTGTCAGATAATTCTAACATCTCTATCACCTTGGTGTTGGAATTTATTGTTTTTTTAATTCATGGAAAATATTCCTGGTACTTGTATGATAAGTAATTTTTATTAGTATCTGGACATTTTTGTATTATGTTATAAGACTCTGGGTCTTGTTTAAAACTTTTGTTTTAGCTGACTTTTTCTAACTCCATTCCAGCAGGAAAATGGGGAGGGGGAAGGCACCACTTATTGTTTTCTCAGCTCACCCTCTGTTGACATTCAAAGCAAAGATGCTCTTCATTATTGGTGGGCAACAGTTTGGTTCCTTCATGAGATTTTTACTGATATCAGTGGAGTGGCTTTGTTACCACTGGGTGATGTTGATAGTCCTAACCCTTCCTTAGACCTCCTCTGACAACACCCCAGCAGGGGCCTTAGGAGGCCTCATTATACCTTCACAAGGATGGATATCTAGCCTCCTCACTGGGCCTTTACTGACATGGGTGGAGATGGCGTCACAGTCTTTTCTGTTGTGTTTGATTACAGTAGAATAATTATTGTCTAAAATTTTCCTTCTTGCTGGGTTTCCCTTTTTCTGGTCCTTTGGCAAGAAAGAGAAGACTTTTGTTAGGACATTTTTTTCTCTTAATCTGTTGGAAATTTCTGGGTTGCTGGCTTCTTTCAGCTCAAAAATAAAACAAAACAAAAAATCCAGGAAAGTCACCCCCATGTTGTTCCTCAGGTCATGAGGTGCTTACTGTGTCTGCCTTCTCTCCATCATGCAGAATCTTCTCATTTTTGTCTTACACATAATTTCCAGGGACTTTATAGAAAGATCTTCTCTGTCTTCCCAGTCAGAAATCTTCTATTGGATTTTAATTAAACCTTATAAACATATTGAAAGACACAAGGAAACTATTAGCAATATAAACAAATACAAGAAAATATTAATAAGAACTAAGCAGGAATTATATCATTGTATCAGTTTTAATATTTTGACTTTGGTCATTGAACTAAGGATTAAAGAAATACAATACTGAAGTATTTAGGGATAAAGGGATCTTTAGGGATAGAAAGTACATCTGAAACTTACTCGCAAATGATTCAGGAAAATCCAACAATAGAAACATGTCTACAAAGAGTTGAAATGTTCAATAAAGTATGGTAAAATGCTAACATTTGGAGAATCTGTATGCTGTATGAAGCATACAGTAATTTTTGTATGTTTTTGCAACTTTTCTATCAGTCTGAAATTATTTCAAAATGAAGAGTTAATAAAATTAAATTTATGGTGGGGGCAGAGAAAACAAAGCATATTACTAGGTACAAAGTAAAGAACATATAGTCATTATAGTCCACAATAGATGGAATAAATTGTAGAAGATATACTGACATGGAAGACCAAACCTGAAAAATTAATAATGTAAGGTATAGAATGTGTTAACTGAATGACAGAAAAATATTACATATCAAAGTTTTGGGATGCTATAAATTTATAGCCTTAAATACTTAAATTAGATCAGATTAAAACCTCAAAATTAACTAAGTGTCCATCATAATGAGTTAGAAAATAAAAATAGAATTAACCTCAAATTCAGAAAATGTAAATTAATGAAATAATTAACAAAGATACAGTAGAGAAGACCAACAAAGCCAAAATTTGTTCTTGTTTTTACTTTTTTAATTAAACAAATTGATCAATCACTGTCACAGGTGTTCAAGAAAAAGAAAGAAGTCATAACTAATATTAAGGATGAAATAAGGACTGAATTAAGAATAAAGCATAGAATGGTCATTGATCAAAGCTGGAACCAATGTATCCACATGGAAAAGATAAAATGGTATTCCAGCCATACATAATGCACAAAAAGTCAATTCTAGGAGAATTAATGACTTACAGATAAAAAACAAAACCTTAACACTCTTATTAGATAATTTATTGAATGACTTTTGATCTTGAGGTGGGGAGATAGCGCTTGACCAGGAATAAAGAGAAAGATCTGGGGAAAATGTGGGCTTCACCTCATGAGTTTCTCTTGTTCAAGAATTGTACTCCGAAAGTGATTGCTGTCCTAAAAATAGTTGTTTTAAATATTTCCCCAGCTTTTATTATTATTTACGGCAGGTGGGTAAATCCTATACTAGCTTCCACATTACAGGTGGAATCTAGAGCCTCCCTAAACTTGGTTTTAACTCATCATCTTCATCACCCTCTCTTCAGAGATTCTTCCCAATGTAACTACCACCAAGAGAAAATAGATGCAGACTGACACTTGTGACACAACAGGTTTATCAGTGCTTAATGATGGCATCTCTCATTTCTGAAAAACAGTCTTATTTTTATCTATTAGTTAAGAAACAAAAAATCAATTGCCCTGAGAAAATTCTTAACACTTAAGGAATAACTTCTTCCTTGGTTCACTTCCCCATGGTCCACGGAAACAACATAAACAACAACAAGGAGTTCTGCTCATTGGTCCCAACATTGGGGGTCCAGTGTATAAAAACCCCTGGAGAGAAGGAGTTCTCAGAAACTGGAAAACTCACCTTTAAACAGGAACCTACCTTCCACACCTGACACCATGACCCACTGCTGCTCCCCTTGCTGCCAGTCAACTTGCTGTAGAAACACCTCCTGCAGGACTACTAGCTGCCAGCCTACCTGCTGCATGTCCACCTGTGGCCAGCCTTGTTGTCATCCATCCTACTGTGGATCTAGCTGCTGCCAGCCTTGCTGCCACCCACTCTGCTGTCAGACCACCTGCTGCCAGCCAACCTGTGTGACCAGCTGCTGCCACCCTTCCTGCTGCACCACTCCCTGCTGCCAGCCCACTTGTGGCCAAACGTGTGTTGGATCCTGTGGCCAAACGTGTGTTGGATCCAGCTGCTGCCACCCCAGTTGCTGCTACACAACCTGCTGCCAGCCAGCTTGCAGTGGCTCCGTGTACTGCTGGAGAACCTGCTACCATCCAACATGCTGCTGCCTGCCTGGCTGCCATCCCCAGAACTGCTGATCCAGCTGCTGCCACCCCTGCTGCCGGCCAATTTGTTGTCACACCACTTGCCATAGAACCACCTGCTCCCACCCCAGCTGCTGCAGCAGCCCTTGTTGTGTATCCAGTTGCTGCCACCCTTCCTGCTGTTGATCCTCTTGGTGAAGACTCACCTCATGCCATATTCCAACTTTTGACCAAACATCCCTGGTCCTGCAATAGAATCAGTTTCTAGCTTTCACCATCACCAAATTTTCTAATAGTCATCTTGTAAAATATCTTGGAGTCTCTGTGATGGGATGCAGCCAACTTTATTCTGATTTCCTTCTTTTTTCTGGTTGATCAATGTTCTTGCTCCTGTCCTGCTTTGTCTGTTCCTTGACAACGTTCTCAGACAGGAAAAGGTAATCTTCACCTTTCTCCCCAAGTAACCTAAATACATACACAAACAATAAGCTCATGGCTTTTTTCTTAACTCTCCTTAATGGTAAATAATTAATGTTTTCTCAATGTACTTATTGTTCCTTTGGTGTGCTTTTCATTTTATGTTCACTTTGAATTGTCTTCCTAAATATAGGGCCTCTTTCCTGTTTATTTCCTAATAAAAGGCTTACTATTTGGCACCTTTCCCTTCATTTTTTCTACAAGATTTCCTTTGTAATAGCTGACACTCACACTGCATTTCAGCTCTATCATTTCTTCCTAACTTCACAATAACCTCCCAAGGTGGTGAAAACCAAGAGCATCTTTTGCAACAATCTTTGTATATATGAAAAAATTTAATTGCTTAATGTCCTCATGCCCAACACCTAAGTCTTCTTAGTTTAACTCTAGGGTGCTTTCATTTAATTCTTACTGCAAGTGGAAATAATACTGATGCCAGAGCATGTGGAAGATGTGCAATTTGTCTGTCTTTAGCTTCCTAGAAGTGGAAATCTTAATACATTTGCACACAGGGCACTTTTCTGTGCATTCACAGAGGAATGAGAGAGCAAGACAAGAGGATGAACTGGACCCCATCAGAATCCGTGTGTGATAGGGAGAGTAATAGAGGGAAAGCCGGGTATTCTGAAGAAAGTGAACAATAAAGAGCACACTCAAGCATCTGGACTTTTGAGGTTTGGTGCTGCCTCTAGGTAAAGAGCATTTCAGAACTAGGGCATCCCCTGGATCAAAATAATCGAGGGAAGAAGTATCATTCTTTTGGCCTGGGTCTCCAGGTCTCTGAGAGCCTGCCAAGGTATCCAACCAGCTACCCACTAGCACTCCAGGTCTTCATAGGAGAAAAGAGCTTGAATTACTGAATTATTACTGAGCATCTAATAGATGCTGAGTTTGCCCTGCAAGGGAGGTCTTACCATACCCACGTTAAGCACCCTCATGGAGGTAAACTAACATGCACCATCCCACACAGCTGCACAGTTTATAAACAGCTTGACTGTCTTCTAAAAACCAGTCTGTTTCCCCTGCACTGCTTTATTGTAATGCCATCTAAGAGACAGGATATTACTTTATGGCCAACAAAGCTTTTCACATGAAAGCAAATGACTTGGGTGTTTTCCTATTTATATCTTTTAATTATCAATGGTTGGAATTTGGAGACAAAGAATGAGAACTAAGAGGTTTACAGTTTGTAGATTAAAAAGGCCTTTTTCCTTCACCATCTAGGTATTGTGCCCTTACAGTGGACCAGTTACTGTGTTCATGCCGGGGATACAGAAGTCAACAATATGCCCAAGAGCCAGCCTTCATTAGGTTGGCTGGGTGTACCAGTTTGATATGGTTATGAATTCCAAAAGTAGATATTGGATTATGTTTGTAATCTGATCTGTACCTGGGCATGACTGAGTTATGATTAGGGCATTGAGTCCCCACCCACCACAGATAAAAGGCATGGCAAAGAACAGATTTAGAGGTTTCTGATGTTGGCGTTTTGAAGTTGGAGTTTGATGCTGAAAACTTAAGCTGGAGCCCTGGGAAGTAAGGTCACAGAGGAGAGAGAAGGCAACCCCAAGAAGAAAGGAACCTTGAACCCAGGGAAAAGCAAGCTCCAGGAACGTTGGAACCCAGGAAGCCTGAACCCTTGCAGCCATCGGCAGCCATCTTACTCCAAATAGACTTTGGTAAGGGAAGTAACTTATGCTTTATGGCCTGGTATCTGTAAGTTCCTACCCCAAATAAATACTCTTTATAAAAACCAACCAGTTTCTGGTATTTGGCTGACTAATACACTGGAGAAGAGCAGAAAAAGAATTTCTATTCTCCTGGGACTGGGGACAATATACCCAATTTCAGTTTAAGGTATAACACTGAAGAGAGAGAAAAAATAGGAAAAAAACTTCCAGACTCACCCCCATGATCCACATTCTATATGAAACAATTAGTATAAAACAAGCAGAGAGATTCCAAAAATTTATAAAATAAATCAACTATAAAAGGGGCTTGAATACATTAAGTAGTTTTCCTAAGAACTCCTGCCAATGAGTGGCAGAATAGCAAGGTGAAAATGCAACCATCAGATTCTGATTTCCAAGCCCCAAAGATATATGCTTTTGTCACTTACGTCCCCAAAGGGAAACAAAAAAATGAAAATAAAAAGAGACTTATAGATGGACAGGGATTGGAAGTCACATCACTGGAAGTGATGTATCAGTTATAACCAACTGGCAGATTGTATTCAATTTCTATGAGTAAGTTATAATCAGGAGTCCTTATCTACAGGTATCTTCCTTTCCTAATTACTCCAATTACATTTAAGATATACACATTCATTTTTCAAACAAATCCTGAACCAGACTAGAGTAAATTTGCTAATCTTGAAGCCATTCTTTTTCTTTAAATTGCCTGTACATATTTTGGCTCTGCTCTCTTTTATGATATTTTTAAGAGTCACACTCCAAGGATAATCTTCTCTCTCTTCTTGTGTGGTTTTATAGAATTTTCAGAGTACCAGAGTGTGACCTATCTAAGATGTTAGTATAAGCTTTCATTAGGTTTACTTATGCCATGTCTTTTAAGAGCCAATTAGGATATTACACATCATATATGTTTAATGATATATTCAGGTAACTCATGATACTTCCCACGTCTTACAAATTCTAAATGTAAAACTCAGTGAGGTAGGAATGTATTTTGAAAGTTGCCTTGACTCTCAAATTTTGTGTGTTTTTTTCTAAGCTGATCATCTGGAACCATTGGTTTGTAAGGAGTGATCTACCAATTGCACTTTTTCCTAGTTTCCCTTCTTGTGCTGATGTTACTGGTCATGAAGTAATTTTTTCTGTTGATGATTTGAGCTGAGTGATAAGGACAACTCTTCATTAATGTTCTCTAGAAAAATATAAAATTTTTGTAGATGTGATCAAGATTTAATTTCAGAAAATTGAACCCAAATTTGTTGCCTCTGTTAATGAGGAAAACAAAACTCAACTATTTGGTTACAAGTTTTTCTGTGGAATTCCTCCAAAGCAGTGCATCAGAAAGTAAGCCTTGAGCTATTGTAATGTACCCATGTGACAGAAGACTGTTGCACACTGAGCTAAAACTTCAATAGCATTACTAGTTTATGTGCCTTCAGAAACATCAATATAGACATTAACACTGAAACCAAACTGAATCTCAGGAGAATGGGGAATCTTGCCACAATCACAACTAACTCATTTAGAGAACACCAAAGAAGAGAGTAACAACAGGAGAATAAATTCAAATGATTCCCAATTCAGTGAAAAAGTGTACAAATTTCACCACTATTATGAAAGAGAACTGAGATTGTTGTTATTTAGTCTTATGAATTCTGATATTGAATAACTTGTCAGAGAAGTGTGTGGACAAATTGCATCACATTTCAATATTTCTTAGACTCTCTCTGGAGGAGAGAAATAATCAAGAATACCCAGCCCAAGAGCCTCCACTCTAAATATCATGAAGGCTTGAGAGGTAAAATCTGACAAGTTCTTCATGATGCTGCAGAGACTATGCAGACTCACATGGATGCTATGTTTTTCATGGGAGGAAAAGGAATGATTAATTACCTCTAACCCCTTATCCTCAGGGTTTTTTGGAGGTAATCATATACTTGACTCTTCCTTATAACCCCATTGAATCTCCTGTTTACACAAATATAAGCTTCTTTTAAATTCCTTCTTCCTTTTTTGAAATTGATTTTAAAATAAGACATGTGAGTTCACCAAAATATAGATGTTATTAACAAATGAAATAATAAAACATGGAAAAGAATCAAGCTCAGTATTTTGTATAAACATTGGTAAAAATAAGTCCAGAAAAGAAGGGAAAATCATAGAAGAAATACAACCAAGGAAAAAGGTACTGACTTAGATGACTCAGCAATGAGGCATATAAAGAATGAACAAATAAAATAGAACATTTTCATAATGAGAACACTGAATATCAAAAATTCATGGTATAGAATCAGATCATATGTCTTTAAAATATAAACAAATCAAAGTTGGCATTATATGCATACGATAACCACATTTGCTTTTTCTGAAATGCAAGGTTGTTTTATCTTTTGAACATTAATCAGCTTTTCGTCACATTTATTGAAAAAAGTAGAATAACCATGAGATTATCTCAATAGGTAAGGAAAACATATTTTATAAATATCATCACATTTTGAGGACAAAAGATGCTAGTGAATTAGAAATGGAAAAAGTCTACTTATTCTGATTTTTTAAAAGCTACAAAAGAGAAAGCAAACATTGTACTGAAATGTGCAATGTTGAAACTTATCCTTCATTTCAAGAATAATGCAAAGATGTCCACGATACAATTCTGTTCAGCTTTGTGCTGGAGGGCCAAAGAGTATATGTGATGGCTTGGAGTTACGGGCAACCAAAAATGTTTTAATATGAATCCATCCCTGTTGGTATGAACCCACTGTAAATAGGACATTTCGATGGGGTTATCTTTTTTATAATAATTAATTTTTTTTATTTAAGAAGCTTTAGATTACATAAATGTACATAAAAATATAAAGGATCCCCACATGCCCTATTCCCTCCACCTCCCACACTTTCCCACATTAACAACATCCTTCATTAGTGTGGTACATTTGCTACAATTGGTGAACACGTACTGAGGCATTGCTACTAACAATGGACTGCAGTTTATGTTATAGTTTACACTTTGTCCCACATAATTTTGTAAGTTATGACAAAATATACAATGGCCTATATCTATCTGTCACTGCAATGTGATGCAGGACAAATCCAATGTCCCAAAAATGCAAATGGGGTTTTCTTTAAGGTGAGGTCAACTGAATCAGGATGGGTCTTATCCTATTACTAGACACATTATAGAGAAGCCACAGAGAAAAAGCCTTGGGGGAAGCAAGAATTCAGAAGTCAAAAGAGCTTGGAAGAGAAAAGAGAAGACATGGCCAAGTGCTTTGCCATGAAACAAAAAAGCCAAGGACCACAGGCAGCCAGATCCAGAATGCCACAGTTGGGGGAGGAAGCATTGCCTTGCTGGAGACCGAGTCTAGATTTTCTCCGAGGATCAAAATCGTGAGCCAGTAAATTCCCGTTATTTAAGAAAACCCATTATATGGTATCTGATATTTGTTTTAGAAAACAGAGCTCTAAAACTGTAGGCTAGAATAAGGAAAATTTAAGAGACAAAGAGACTGCTGTGAAATGCATGAAACTATCATATTTTGTAGCTTATATGACTGTGCAGGTTGAAATTCCAAAATGACTTATTGATAAACTATTTGAAAGAACAAGAGAGTTTGAACATAAAATCTTATATATAAATGAATTCTATAATACAATAAAAAATAAAATACATATGAAAAAATCTAATGTAAGATGACACAGACTGCTAGAAGACAATATAAAACCACGTTTTGACAAAGCAATGTAACTCTCATCAGAAATGTTTATATATGTTCACCAAAAGATCTGGACAATAAATATTCTAGCACCACTATTGTCAGTAGTTCTAAACTGCAAATAACCCACAAGTCTAATGACTATAGAGAGAACAAACAAATTGTTATATGGATACAAGGGAATATTATACAGCTAGGATGATGAGTAAATTATGATGACTGTAAGGACAAATCTCATCACAACAGTGTAGTGAGAAAGAAGTCAATTCTATATCACTTCTCTTACAATAACTGCAAAATCAGCCAAAACTTAGTTACAGTGTTGCAAGTCAGTACACAGATTAATTTTGGGGGTGAGGTAAAATTTGAAGGCAATAGTGGTAATAGTGACATGGTTGTGTTATCTTAGGGAGAATCCTTGTGTAAAATATGTTAGACCCCAAAGATATCTTGTGTATAGGATCTAATCTGATTCTCTCATGAAAAAATAAAGTGCAGGTTGGGGTGCAGGTGCTTCACCTGAGGTGAGAGTGATGGGACTAAGGGCCAAAAATTAGGGTGGAAAGCATCGGGCTGGCTCAAAACTGTCTGGGTTTTATCACTGCAGCCCCACATTGTGGGGAACCCCACAGCCATGGTAAAACAAGGATGGTGGAACTCCACGATGCAAACGGATTGAAACTTTCTGAATACCAATGTAATTCTCCTGCTTCAATCCTCCTGTTTTGCTTGTGAATTTCCATATGGAAGAAGTTCTGCTGAACATTCTCCAAGCAAATATCTTTGATATTTGATACAAGCAGAGGTGGGTGCCACAGAAAAAAAAAATGCCTGTTGTTGTAGCTTTGAATCAGGCTTTGTGGGTGAACAGATTTGGACCCAGGCAGGGATCCCGTTTGTCACAGGGAACGTATCAGCATCATGCACACCCCCAGGTGCACCTGGCAATCTGACAGTCAAATGAATAAAACTGGGGAGAGAAAAAGGTAAGACCCTCCTCAGGCCAGCAGGAACTATCACATGACAGATGATGACTGGGGCAGGAAGGATGGTGAGGATGTGACCACCTTCTTCATAAACGAAAAATATTTCTATAAATGTCCCAATTATGAAAATGATTAAACACTTACTTTGGAAAGATTAATAACACTTTGCAGGAAAACATCCTCCTTGATAATTTGCCCACTATTTATGAAAACAATGTCAATAATAAGGAAAAGACCTGCTGATTGGTCAAATATTGGGGCTCAGTGTATAAAAGATGCAGAATTAAAGGAGCCATCAGATTCTGGGAAACCCCTCTGAACACGAACCCTCTCCACCCACCACGCCATGACCTCCTGCTGCTCTCCCTGCTGCCAGCCCACCTGCTCTGGGTCCAGTTCTTGTGGGTCCAGTTGCTGCCAGCCTTGCTGCCGCCCACTCTGTTGTCAGACCACTTGCTGTAGGACCACCTACTGCCAGCCAACCTTTGTGACCAGCTGCTGCCAGCCTCCCTGCTGCACCACTCCCTGCTGCCAGTCCACCTGCTGTGGGTCCAGTTCCTATGGCCAAACCTGCGGTGGGTCCAGCAGCTGTCAGCCTTGCTGCCGCCCCAGTTGCTGCTACACAACCTGCTGCCAGCCAGCTTGCAGTGGCCCCGTGTACTGCAGGAGAACCTGCTACCACCCAACATGCTGCTGCCTGCCTGGCTGCCAACCCCAGAGCTGCAGATCTACCTGTTGCCAGCCCTGCTGCCGCCCATCCTGCTGTCAGACCACCTGCTGTAGAACCACCTGCTGCCACCCCAGCTGCTGCAGCAGCCCTTGCTGTGTGTCCAGTTGCTGTCAGCCTTTGTGCTGCTGATCAACTCACCAAAAACCACCAAGTGCACAGACCAGCCTTCTATCAACTGACCCGTCACTCCTGGGACAAAATCACTGCCTAGACTTTACTGATACCCAGCTTCACTCTCAACAAAATGGAGTTATTTATCTGTATGTTTAAAAGCTTGTGAATCCATTTGATGGAGTGCAGACTATTTCACCTTGATTACCTTCTTCCTCATGTCTTCTGGATCATGTATTGCTTCTCATAGTCACATGACTTAATGTCCTCAGCTTTCACTCTGAAGTCAAGAAATTCACCCACTAACTCCAAGTAACTGAAGCAAACAAGTGCTCATAACTCTTTCCATGGGTTTCTGTGATTGATCTATAACCTACCTAATCATTTTATTTTTAGTATACCCATGACCCTTGTGCCATGTTTTCTTGTTTTCATGATAACTTTGAGTTGTCTCCCTAGAGGCAAGGAGTCTTATCTATATGTTTCTAAATAAATTCTCTACCATTATTCATCCATATCATGTGCCCCTCTTGTTGCATGGCCTTTCTGACATAGGGATTTTTATACAAATCCCTTACCATAGTCATTATCTATTCTCTGCCTCTTAAAAACCACCTAGTAAATATTGCCCCTCTCTTCAGATTAGAAAATTGACTTGTGTAGTCACATATGTAGAAATGCACAAACTCAGATCCAGAACTGGGTCCTCTAGCTCTGGTGGAGGTCTCTCACACTTCCATCTCAAGGTAAGGAGAAATGGTGCTGCAAACCAAGCATTAGCAGGGGAACAAGGACTTTTGAATTCCATTTTAGCAAAGAAATAATAACTCTTGTATATCAGTTAATGCTTCCACATACAAAGCTCTTTCCAAATCAGTTTCCAACACCTCAGTGATCAACAGTGATGTGAAAGGTATCAGTGGCTATATGTAACAGATCCCCTTAACACAGGGACAGGTTTTTGTCTCAGGCTCTTTCCACACATGGATGCCATTCACCAGCATCACATATTTTGAGACTCCACATTGTGTGAAGTTAGGAATGCTCATCTAAAGGGACCTGCTCCTTGGTCTCATGCAAAAATTCAGTGTGACCTTCTAGCACATGTCAATGGATAAAAGGAAATAAATAAATCTGATCCTAGACAAGATATTGTGCTCCACCAACTTCCAGTCAATTTGTCTTGATCTAAGTATTACTACGAAAATTAAGTAAGGACAAACCTTGACAACTGAAAACAGTACAATGGACATGTGTGACTTTGATCTATTCACAATCTCTACACCATCTAAGGAAACTAAACCACCACCTCTGTTTTCTTGAGGTAAAAAGGAAGTATCTGAGGGAAATAAAAGTTCATGTTTGCATGGGGAACAGATATATTTGAGGAGAAAATGTAGAAAAAACTGTGCATTCATCAGAGTTATGACAGACAGAAGACTGGTGCTTTTAGTTGTGAAGAAAAGATGCTACGTAAGCATTTATTAGGGCAAAGCCTGATACTGACTGGGGTGTAATAGAAGGGCTAGAGACTTTAGAAGTACCTCTGATGAGCTAACAGTATGTACATGAGGGAAGCACAGCAGAATCCAAAATGTGTCTGGAAGGCTTTGAGGAGACAGCCAAGAGTCTGAAATTTCTACCAGCTGATTCTCAATGAGGAATGGGGTGAATGAGATGAAGAATTAAAATATTCTGGTTTGTCCACTGCTCACAAGGTATTGGACTAGATGCTCTGTATAGATTATCTCAAATTCTTGAAGAAGCTAGCAAGGTAGGCATTAATACCTTCCTTTTAGAGATGAGGAAATAAAAGCTAAGAGAGTTAAAGTAATGCCATCATATGGTTTGGTTTCTCCCATGTACAATGCCAAGAAAAAGATTCAAGTGAAAGTAGTTTATTAGGGAAGTATAAATTGCACTGTTAAGAATTGGGAAAGTGGCACAGGGAAAATTACACTATCAAGCAGGTCGTCACAATGGACAAGTGAAGTTTAAACTTGAATGGAACCTATCAGGTATATAAACACAATGTTTGAATTATTCTATTAAAGGAATGAGGGAACTGGGGTCTTTAAAGCCAAATCTCCAAAATTATGGGTTTAGTGTTTTTCTCAGCAAGATATGCACAGAATACATGACTTTCTCCACTTGCTTAATAGAAGCTGTTAGGAAGAGACATTCAGATATTGGTAGATGGAAATCAATCTGACTACACCAGGATACAAGATGCATGGGTGGGTGTTTAAAACTTAATGTAGAATACAACCTTTCCTCTGCAGAGGTTGAATCACACGTCATGTTAAGCTTACTCCAATCTGTTTTTCCTATTCAAATTCATATACACAATTTTTTAAATATATGGGGTAAAAAGTGGAAGAAGATGAAGAGGAGGAAAAGGGGAGGAGTAGAAGAAATAGACAGAATTGGGGACAGAGGGAAGGTGAGTGGGAAAAAAGATAGATCAGAAAGAAGAAGGAAGGAAGGAAGGTAGGAGTATTAGTCAGCCAAAGGAGTGCTGATGCAAAATATTAGAAATTGGTTGGTTTTTATAAAGTGTATTTATTTGGGGTAGGAGCTTACAGATACCAGGCCATGAAGCATAAGTTACTTCCCTCACCAAAGTCTATTTTCAGGTGTTGGAGCAAGATGGCTGCCAAAGTCTATGAAGGTTCAGGCTTCTTGGGTTCTTCCATTCCTGGGACTTGCTTCTGTTTCCTCTGTGAGCTTACTTCCCAGGGCTCCAGCTTAAGGCTTCAGCATCAAACTCCAACATCAAAATTCCAACATCAAAATCCCTCAACTCTGTCCTTTGCCATGTCTTTTATCTGTGGGTCCCCACCCCTTGTCAACACCCTACTGGCACAAGAGGTTTACATAATTACTTAATCAAGTAAACCTATTAATGCAATATAATCTAATATGCCCAGAGGAAAAGATCAGTTTACAAACATAATTCAATATTTCTTTTGGAAATTCATCAATAATATCAAACCGCTACCGAAGGGAACATGAAAGAAGAGAGTAACAGGAGGATAAATTGAAATGATTCCAACTTCAGTGAACAAGTGTACAAATTTCATCCCTAAGATGAAAGAGAACTGAAATTATTGTCATTGTGTCTTTTGAATTCTGATATTAAATAAATTGTCAGAGATGTGTGTGGATGAATTCATCACATTTCAGTAATTCTTATTCTCTCTCTGGAGGAGAGAAATATTCTAGGACTACCAGTCTGAGAGCCTCCACTCTACAACTTACATGAAGGCTTGAGAGGTAAAATTTGACAAGTCCCTCATGATGCTGCACAGAGACTATGCAGACTCACTCACATGGATGATATAATTTTCACAGAATGAAAAGGAATGAGTATTTCTCTCTAAATTCTTATCCTCAGGTCTATTTCAGGGGTAATCATATCCTTGGCTCTTCCTTGTAAACCCATCAAATTTCCTGTTTACAAAAATACAAGGTTCTTTTAAGCTCCTTTTTCCTTTTTTGAAAATGATTTTAAAACAACAAAATGAATTGAGTAAAATATACAAGGGATGTTATGAGCAAATGAAACAATAAAACATGGAAAAGAATTAAGTTCAGTATTTGATATAAACATGTATTGAAATCCACAATAGATGGGGAAATCATAGAATAAATTAAACCAAGCAAAAAACGTACTGACTTAGATGATTCAACAATGAGATATATAAAAAAATGAACTAAATAAATAGAACAGAATGATAATGAGAACACTGAATATGCAAAATTCATGGGATATCATCAGACCATATACTTTAACTAATACAGAAAAGCAAATCAAATATCATATACATATATATATATATAAAATCATAAACACATTTGATTATTCTGAAATGCAAGGTTGGTTTAATAGTTATACATTAATCAACTTTTTATTACATATACTGCAAAAAGTAAAATAATCATGAGATTATCTCAACAGGTATGGAAAAGGTATTTTAAAATATCATCACATTTTGAAGACAAAAGATACTAGCAGGTTAGGAATAGAAAAAGATCCCTTATTTTTATATTTAAAAAGACTACAAAAGAAACAGACAACATTGTACTGCAATGTAAAATGTTGACATTCTCCTTCATACTGAGAATAATGCTAAGCAGTCCATAATATCACTCTGTTCAACCTCGTGCTGGAGGCCAAAGAACATATGTGATGGCTTTGAATTATGTGTATAAAGAATCAATGCTATTCTGTTCTGTGGGCATGAATCCACTGTAAATAGAACATTTTGATGGGGTTATCTTTAATTTGATGAGGTCAACTGAATCATGATTGGTCTCATCCTATTACTCAATATATTATGTATAAGCCATAGGGAAAAATTCATGGGAAAAGCAAGAAGTCAGAAGTTAAAGGAAACTGGAGAGCAAAGAGGAGACATGGCCAAGGGCATTACCACAAAACAAAAAAGCCAAGGACCAAGGATCACAGGCAGCCAGACCCAGAAGGCCGCGGTCATGGGGGAGGGAGCCTTGCTGAGGCCTGATTTTAGACTTCCCCACGGTCAATATCGTGAGCCAATCAATTCCTGTGTTTAAGCCAACCCATTGTACAGCACTGGAGATTTGTTTTAGAAGCCAGAACTCTAAAAGAGATGACTGAGATGAGAAAAAGTTAAAAGATAGAGACTGCTATGAAATGAATGAAACTATCATAATTTGTTGATGACACATTTTGCAAGTTGAAATTCCAGAATAACTTATTGGCACACTATTCAAAATAATAAGGTAATTTGAACACATAATCCTTATTAATGAATGATTTTATCACATGTCCAAAATAGTTTTAGAATGGAATTTAAAAGAATAGCTCTTAAATATAATTAAAAATACAATAAGTATGAAAAATCTAATGTAAGATGATACCTCTAGAAGACAATATAAAAACCCATTTTGACAAAGTATTGCAATTCCCAGTACATAAGAAACATTTATATATATGTTCAAAAAAAGATCTGCACAATAAATGTTCTAGCATCTCTATTTTTGATAGTCCTAAACCATAAAAAAGGTGCATGTCTAATGACTATAGATGGAACAAATAAATTGTTATATGGATACCGGGAATACTACACAGCTAGAATGATGAGTAAATTATGATGAGTATGAAGACAAATTTCAGAATGATAATGCAGTGAGAAAGAAGCCAATTCTATATTATTTCATTTAAAACTGTCAAAAACTGTCATAACATATTTGTAGTTTGCGATCAGCACATTGATTATCTTGGGAGTGAGGGTGGTAGTATAATTTGAAGGCAGTAGGGTTAAATTCTGCTTTTTAACCTGATAACAGTGACATGGATATGTTATCTTTGGGAGAACATTAGTTTAAAATATGTTAGACTTCAAAGAAACATCAGGTATAAGATCTAATCTAATTCCTTAAGAAAAAACAGTGCAGGTTTGGGTGAAGGTATGTCCCTTGAGGTTACTGAGTGGTAGGACACAGGTCAGGACTGGACTGGAATCTCATCTGGTTTGCTTGAACCAGTCCAAGTTTGATCACCAAACCCCAAATCATGGGGAACCCACAGCCCTGGTGAAACAAGGATCGTGGAACCCAAGGATGTTAATTGAAACCTTCTGAATTCCAGGTTAATTCTTCTTCTATCCACTCGTTTTGTTTTTGATTTGCCATGTGGAAGAGATTATGCCAAACATCCTCTGTCCAAATAGCTTATAAAATAAGGCTCCCTATTTTATCAGCTATTTGGGTAGAGGAGCAACTATGGAGAAAATAAATGCCTCTTGCAGCCTTGAATCTGGCTTCTGTGGGTGAACAACTTCATTCCAGACAGGGATCCAATTTATCACTGGGAAGATCATCAGCATCATGAAAGCCCCCAGGTGCACTTGCCAATCTAAGTACAGCCAAGAAACAAAGCTGGGGAGCTAAGACTGTTAGGACCCTCTCCAGGCCAGTGGGAAATATCACATGACAGATGATGATGGGGCAGGAATGATGCTGAGGATGTGACCACCTTCTTCATAAATGAAAAAAAAAGTTTCTATACATCTCAATTAACAGAATGATTAAATACTTATTTTAAAAGACTCATGACACTTTGGGGGAAAACATCCTCCTTGGTAATTTGCCCATTATCTATGGAAAACAATGTCACTAATAAGGAAAAGACCTGCTGATTGGTCAAATATTGGGACCTAGGGTGTAAAAGGCACAGAATTAAAGGAATCATCAGATTCTGGGAAACACCTCTGAACACGAGTCCCCTCCAACCCTGACACCATGACCTCCTGCTGCTCTCCCTGCTGCCAGCCCACCTGCTGCCAGTCCACCTGCTGTGGGTCCAGTTCTTGTGGGTCCAGCTGCTGCCAGCCTTGCTGCCGCCCACTCTGCTGTCAGACCACCTGCTGTAGGACCACTTGCCACCAGCCAACCTTTGTGACCAGCTGCTGCAGCCCTTCCTTTTGTAGCACTCCCTGCTGCCAGTCCACCTGCTGTGGGTCCAGTTCCTATGGCCAAACCTGCGGTGGGTCCAGCAGCTGTCAGCCTTGCTGCCGCCCCAGTTGCTGCTACACAACCTGCTGCCAGCCAGCTTGCAGTGGCCCCGTGTACTGCAGGAGAACCTGCTACCACCCAACATGCTGCTGCCTGCCTGGCTGCCAACCCCAGAGCTGCAGATCTACCTGTTGCCAGCCCTGCTGCCGCCCATCCTGCTGTCAGACCACCTGCTGTAGAACCACCTGCTGCCACCCCAGCTGCTGCAGCAGCCCTTGGTATGTGTCCAGTTGCTGTCAGCCTTCCTGTTGCTGATCAACTCACCAAAAACCACCAAGTGCACAGATCAACCTACTGTCAACTGACCCACCATTCCTGGGACAAAATCACTTCCTAGATTTTACTGACATCCAGCATGCTCTCAACAAAATGGAGTTATTCATCTGCATGTTTAAAAGCTTATGATTCAGCTTGATGAAGTGCAGACTATTTCACCCTAATTTGCATCTTCCTTATGTCTTCTGGATCATGTGTTACTTCTTATATTCACGACATGACTGAATGCCCTCAGCTTTCACTCTGAAGTCAAGAAATTCACCCACTGCCTCCAGTAACTTAAGCAAGCAAGTACTCAGAAATCTTTTCAGCAATTTCTTTAATTGATGCATAATCTTCTTAAACACATTTTATTTTTAATATACCCATGATTCTCTGTCCTGTTCTTTTCTTTTTATGTTCACTTTGAGTTGCCTGCCTAGAGGCAAGGAGACTTATCTATATGTTTCTAAATAAATTATCTACCATTATTAATTCATGCCTTTTTTTTCTTTTTATTGTACAGCCTTCTTGATATAGTGATTTATGTACATATCCCATAGGCTTTGTCTATTCTCTGCCTTATAAAAACCACCCAATAAATATTGACTCTCCAGTCAGATTAGAAAACTGAATGTGTAAAGTCATGTATGTAGAAATGCACAAACTCAGATCCAGAACTGGGTCTTCTGGCTCTGGTGGAGGTCTCTTACACTTCCATCTCAAGGTAAGTAGAAATGGTGCTGCAGACTGAGCATTAGCAAGATGCAGTATTGAACATCATCTTTAAAAAGGGAAGCACTATCCCTTGTATATTCAGGTAATCCTGAGGTGCGCAAAGGTCTTTACAGATCAGTCATCAGCAATGACGGCTTCATCTATCAGTGTGTATATTTACAAGATGTCCCAAGAACAGAAGACTTTCCTTGTCTCAGGCTCCTTCCTGTCTGTGATGCAATTCATCAGCTCAAATGTTTTGAGCCTAAGCACAGAAAAGTGATATAAAGGGACTTCTCTTTGGTCTGATGCAAACCAAATTCTTGTGTGACCTTTTTTCCAGCATGTCAGCAGATAAAAAGGAATTAAGTAAAACTAGCAAAACCTACTTGAGATGTTATGCTCCACCAACTTTGTCAGTTTGTCCTGATCAAAATATTATTTAGAAAATTAAGTAAGGACAAATCTTTAGGAGTCAAATTAGTGCAATGGTCATAGATGATTTTGATCAATCCGCAATCTGCTCCACCCAGGGAAAATATATACCTTCCTCTGTTTTTCCAGGTTAAATGAAAGCCTCTGAGGAAAATAAAAACTCAACTTTTCCATGGCAGCAAGTAATGGAGAAGAAAATCGACAAGAACCTGTGCATTCATCAGCGTTATGACAGATAGAAGGCTGGTGCTTTTAATTCGGAAGAAAGGGTGCTGCATAAAAATTTATTAAGGTAAAGTCTGATATACCTTGGGGGGAATGGAAGGGTTAGAGACCTTGGTCCCTCCTTGAAAGCAAAAGAAGTACCTGTGGTGAGATAACAGTAGTACAGATATGAGGGAAGCACACCATAATCCAAAGGCATGTGTCTGGAATTTTGAAGTCACAGCCATGAATCTGTACTTTCTACCAGCTGATTCCCAATGAAGGATGGGTGAATGAGATGAAGAATTAAAATTTCTGGGTTCAATCAATAAAAAATGCTTTTATGTGCCTCTAATGTATACAGATATATATACAGACATATTTTAAAGAAGCTTTAGATTACATAAATGTTATGTCAAATATATAGGAGATTCCCGTATACCCCACCTCCTCCCCCTTCCACACTTTCCCTGTTATCAACATCTTTCATTAGGGTGGCATGTTTCTTATCATTGGTGAATAAACATTGAAGCATTGCTTCTAACCATGGACTATACTTTACATTACACTTAACACTTTACATGCGCTATTGTATAGGTTTTGATAAAATCTATCCATCATTGCAATGTCATGTAAGAAAATTCCAATGTCCCTCAAATGCCCCATGTTACACCTATTCTTCCCTCTCCCTCCCCTCAGAATCTCTGATGGCCACTGCCTCTATATCAATGATATAAGTTCTTCCACTGCTAGAATAATAATAAGTCTGTTTTAGTTCATGTTTGCTTTCCCCCCTTATGTTTGCTAATTCCTCAATCTTGAGAATTTGGCATGGTGATGCTCACTGTTTCTGATTGAATGGGAGCTTAGATCCCATGGGGCAGATGGATAGAACTATCTCAATGGCAGTTATAGATACTCTCTGTTTTTTGGGATAGGCATTGTCCATCATCATCCTTTTGTTGGTTTTCCTGGGCAAGTCAAATGAACTGGAGTGTAGGTATTGCAACATTGGTGAAATTGAGGACTCAAACAGCATATGAACAGACCAAAGATTTAAGTCTCTGGGATATATATTTAACAAGTACAGTGCAAATTATAGGTTCAAATAAAAGGGAAAGAAGAGTCATGTGTAGGGAAATTATAAATGTGTCTAACTCTATTACACTGGGGAGCATATATTCTAAAGTAAGGCCGCTGACAGGGTGCTGAATTCCTGAGATTGTCTGCCCTGCCTATTGTGCCTATGCATCTCTAGAGTCCCCAGGAACCCCATTGTTTGAAGCCCTGTTTACTGTGGCAGTCAAAGAGATCTGCTGAGACAAGAATAAAAGTAACCTCTAGAATATCCTCCCAAATCACTTGGAACTCTTGAGACATAAAAATCACTTGTATTTAATATTTCCCCCTTTTGGCCAAGGTCTTTTTCCAAATGCATCACTAGTTGACAAATGTTAATATTCCTTTGGTCCCAGGGAGTCTTATCTCTGGGAGTCATGTCCCATGTTTCAAAGAAGTTTTAGTTACAGAAAAAAGGACATAGAAAATATCATGATAACCATATACTCAACCCCTTTCCTCTTTCCATTCTCCCCTACTGATAACAGTTTATATGTGGATGGTACATTTGTTACAATTGAAGTATAAATATTGAGTATTGTTACTAACCATGGTCAATGGGTTTACATTATAGTTTACATTTTGCACCATACATTTTTATAAGTTTCAGAAG
The DNA here is from genome assembly GCF_030445035.2 of Dasypus novemcinctus. NCBI lineage: Eukaryota > Metazoa > Chordata > Mammalia > Cingulata > Dasypodidae > Dasypus > Dasypus novemcinctus. The sequence goes on from NC_080693.1 coordinate 60,426,573, forward strand.
TGGATGTGGCTCAACTGACATATAGGAGGTCCAGGGTTCGATGCCCAGGGCCTCCTGGCCTGTGTGGTGAGCTGGCCCATGCACAGAGCTGCCATGTGCAAGGAATGCCACGTGTCCCTTGTGAAAGGAGTGCACCCCGCAAGGAGAGTCACTCTGAGTGACAAACATAGCCCGCCCAGGGGTGGAGCTGCTCACGCGGAGAGCTGACGCAGCAAGATGATGCAACAAAGAGACACAGATTCTTGGTACTGCCTGACAAGAATGCAAGTGGACACAGAAAAATACACAGCAAATGGACACAGAGAGCAGACAATTGGGGGTGGGGGGAAGGGGAGAGAAATAAATAAAACAAATCTTTATAAGTTTTGGCAAAATTTAAAATAGCCTGTATCCATCATTGCATGATCATGCAGAACAATTCAAATGCCCTAAAAATGCCCTATCTTCCATCTGTTCTATTCTTCCCTCTCTTTTCCCTCGGAATCTATGGACACCACTAAGTTTCAATTTTTGATGAATAAGGCTCATAGTTTCATGTAATAAAATTGAGAGCTTGACATATTGGTCTGTATTCTTTTATTAGGGACTGGCTATGTTCTCCGGAGATTCTTGCCCTTCTAATTGAGAACATAGCAGTTCTCCCAGGATAGGAGTTTAATATTGTCTTGTTTTTTGTGGGGGTCTCTACCCACTGAGATAACACACTGATGAGATGAACACTTTCATATTCCTGGAAGCATGCCCCTAGATGTGCTCCCTCCAGCATATCCCCCACCCTGATGACCCGCACCATAACCCTCCCCTGCCATATTTGCCAGAAGAACATTCCAGCCATTGTAGTTTTAACCACAGAACTACTCATACCCAGAGTTTACCTATTCCTTCCTCTAGCCCTCCCTCCAGTTCCATGGATAGTCCGACCCAGTTCCCCACCACTCCCCTTCACATTCCAGCACCACTGAACCCAATCACATCACTGCACCACTATCACCCCCATCTACTGTCCAACTACCCCCCTTCCATGTTATCATAGATTTTGCCCATATTGAGCATCAGCTCACCACCCTCTACTCGCTTTTATCTCCTGATAACCTAGCTTTTTAAGTCTGCTCAATGTGCTTAGGTCATATCAGTGAGGCCATGTAATATTGGTTCTTCAGTGACTGGTTTACTTCACTCAATGTAAGGTTTTCAAGATTAATCCATGTTCTCCTGTGTGATAATACTGCTTTCCTTCTTAAAGTTGAGTAATATTCTGTTGTGTATATATACCAAAATTTGCTTATCCATTCATCTCTTGATGGACACTTGAGTGCTTCCAACTTTTGGCAATAGTGAATAATGCTGCTATGATCATCAATGCACATGTATCTGTTTGTGCCCCTGCTTTCAATTCTTCTGGGTATATACCCAGAAGTGGGATGGCTGGATCATATGGCCACCAAACAATCCTCCACAATGGCTGCTCCATGCTACTTTCCCACCAGCAGTGTATGAGTGTTCCCTTTCCTCCATATTCTCTCCAATACTTGTAGTTCTGTTTTTTTAAATAGCCATTAGTCTAATAGCTGTAAGAAAATATCTCTTTGTAGTTTTTATTTGAATTTCCGTAATACCTAGTGATACTAAGCATCCTTTCATGTCCTTTTTAGCCATTTGTATTTCCTCTTAGAAGTGTCTATTCAAATCTCTAGCCCATTTTTTAAGTGGGTTGTTCATCTTTCATTTTCAAGATATAGGATTTCTTTATGTATGCTGGATATTAGGCCTTAATCGGATAAATGGCTACCAAAACGCTCAGTGGTCAAAACGGTGTGGTATTGGCAAAAGAAGACATATTGAACAATGGACCTGAATTGAGAGTTTTGATATAAATCTTAGCACATATATCAATGGATATTCAACAAGACCACCAAGACAACTCAACTGGGACAGAATGACCTCTTCAACAAATGGTGCTTAAAGACTTGAACTGGATATCTATATCCAAAAGAATGAGAGATGATCACCATCTTATGTACTATACAAAAATTAACTCGAGTGGATCAAAGACCTAATAATAAGAGCCAAGACTATAAAGCTCCTAGAAGATAGTATAGGAAAGCATTTAAGAGATCTTGGAGTAGGAAGTAGTTTCATAAACTACACCCAAAGGCAAGCAATGAAGATAAAATAGATAAATGGGATTGCCTCAAAATTCAAAATTTTATGCTTCAAGCTTCTTGACAAACTTTTGTTTGTCAAGAAAGTGAAAAGACAGACTACTATAATGTGTTTTAATCTCATCCACTGTGACTTTCATTCCCATATGGTATACATCAAAGATGTACTATTTAGTATCCCTCAGAGGACCCACCCATACCCCAACCTGCACATTTTTTTCCATGAGAGAATTAGATTACATGTTTTACCTCAAGTTTTTTAAAAATCTAACATATTTTAAACAAGATTCTCCCAAAGGTAACACACCCAAATCACTATTACCAGTTTAAGAAACAGAGTTCAACCCTACAGCCTTCAAATTATATGACCTCCCTCAGCCCCAAAATTAATCACTGTACTGACTTGCAAACTGTAACTAAGTTATGACTGTTTTTGACATTGTTATAAGTAAAACAAATAGAATTAACATCTTTCCCACTGCATTATCATTTTGATATTTGTACTCATCATAATTTATTCACCATTCTTGCTGTGTAATATACCCTTAGATCCATAAAATACACTTTATGTGCTCACTCTATAACCATTAGACGTGTGGTTTGTTTGAAGTTTAAGACTATTAAAAATAGTGATGCTAGAACATTTACTATGCAGCTCTTTTAGTAAGCATATAAAAAGGTTTCTATTGTATTGGGAGTAGCATTGCTTTTGTCAAAATGATGTTCTATACTGTCTTCTAGAAGTTCATATCATCTTATATTAGGGTTTCATATCTTTCTTATTTTTTATTGCATTATAGATGTCATCCTTTTAAATTCCATTCTAAACTTTTTTCTGACAATTGAAAAATTCATTTATACATAAGGGTTTTGTATTCAATTTCCCTTATTATTTCTAACAGTTTATCAGGAGGTCATTTTGGAATTTTAACTTGCACAGGTATATCATCAACAAATTATGATAGTTTCATTCATTTCACAGCAGTCTCTTTATCTTTTAATTTTTTTCTAATCTAGTCACAGTTTTAGATTTCTGTCTTCTAAAACAAGTATCAGATACCACACAATGGGCTGGCTTAAACTACATGAATTTATTGACTCATGATTTTGACATTTGAGGAAGCTTAAAATCAGACTTTAGCGAGGCAGAGCTTCCTCTCCCAAGACTGTGGTCTTCTGGGTCTGGCTGTCTGTGATCCTTTATCCTTTAGCCTTAGCCTTTTTTTTTTCCATGGCTAAGCACTTAACCATGTGTTTTCTTCTCTTTTACAGGTTCTTTTTTTAAATTTAATTTTCATTTTTGAATTATCTTTTTAAAAAGTTAATAGATCACACAAAATGTTACATTAAAAAATATAAGAGCTGGAAACGGACTTGGCCCAGTGGTTAGGGCGTCCCTCTACCACATGGGAGGTCCACGGTTCAAACCCCGGGCCTCCTTGACCCGTGTGGAGCTGGTCCATGCGCAGTGCTGATGCGTGCAAGGAGTGCCGTGCCACACAGGGGTGTCCCCTACGTAGGGGAGCCCCACGTGCAAGGAGTGTGCCCCGTAAGGAGAGCCGCCCAGCATGGGAAGGAAAGTGCAGCCTGCCCAGGAATGGCGCTGCCCACACTTCCCGTGCCGCTGACGACAACAGAAGCAGACAAAGAAACAAGATGCAGCAAATAGACACAGAGAACAGACAACCGGGGGAGGGGGGGCATTAAATAAATAAATCTTTAATATATATAAGAGTTTATATATATTATATATATATATTATATATATAATATATATAAGAGTTTCCCATATACCCCACTCACCACCACCCCACCTCAATCTTTTTTAAAAATTTCTATTTATTTCTCTCCCCTTTCCCCTCCCCACACCAGTTGTCTGTTCTCTGTGTCCATTTGCTTTGTGTTCTTCTGTGTCCACTTCTATTCTTGTCAGCGGCACCAGGAATCTGTGTCTTTTTTGTTGAGTCATTTTGCTGCAACAGCTCTCCATGTGTGTGGCGCCACTCCTGGGCAGGCTGAACTTCCTTTCATGCTGGGCAGCTCTCCTTACAGGGGACTCTCCTTGTATGTGGGGCTTTACACAGGGGACGCCCCTGCATGGCATGGCACTCCTTGCACGTATCAGCACTGTGCGTGGGCCAGCTCTACACTGGTCAGAAGGCCCTGAGTTTGAACCCTGGGCCTCCAATGTGGCTCTATCCATTGAGCCAAGTCTGCTTCCCTCAATCATTTTTTAAGCGTATTTTTTTGAAGATACATATCACAAAAAATGTTACATTAAAAAATATAAGAGGTTCCCATATACCCCACACCACACCCCACTCCTCCTACATCAACAACCTCTTTCATCATTGTGGCACATTCATTGCATTTGGTGAATACATTTTGGAGCACTGCTGCTCCACATGGATAATAGTTTACATTGTAGTTTACACTCTTCCCCAATGGCAGGATATATAATGTTCAGCATCTGTCCCTGCAATATCATTTAGGACAATTCCAAGTATCAAAAATGCCCCCACATCACATCTCTTCTTTCCTCTCAGTTCCCTCAGCAACTATGTGACCACTTTCTCCACATCAATGCTACAATTTCTTCCATTACTAGTCACAATAGTTCCATAATAGAATATCAGTAAGTCCACTCTAATCCATATTTTATTCCTCCATCCTGTGGACCCTGGGATGGTGATGTCCACTCCACCTCTATATCAAGAGAGGGCTTAGAATCCAGATGGATGGTGGATTCAATTCTCCTGCTTGCAGTTGTATGCACTCTCGGTTCCCTGGTGTGGTGGTTGACCATCTTCACCTCCCTGTTAGCTGACCTGGATAAGTCCAACAAATCAGAGAATAGGATTTGCAACTCTGCTAAGGTTCAGGGCCCAGCTGGCACATGGCCAGTCCAGAGATTCAAGTCTCCTGAGTATACACCAACCCTAGTACCAACCAGAGGTTCAGTAAAAGTGACAAAAGAGGTGTGTGTAGAAAGGTCACATCTGAGTCCAACTCCATCACACTCAGGAACACAAATTCCAAAGTAGGGCCCACTGACACGGCACTGAACTCCAGAGCCTTCTGCCATGGCCATAGAACCTGTGGGTCTCTGTAGCCTTTGGGAGAACCAGTACCTGGGTTATATCTACTTTGGCTGTCTCTGGGTTCCTGCTGAGGAGTGCATAAGTGTGACTCCTCCAATGATCTCCCAACTCTTTTTTGAAGACTCTTGGTCATATAAACTCATTTGTCTTTGCCATTTCTTCCTTTTATTCAAGGTCAAAAGGCAGTTTTTAACACGTGATCCTACATGTAGGCTAAGATACTCCCCTGCTCTGAGTTGACCCTTTTATTCAAGGTCTTTTTCTAGTTACATCACCAGTTAGTGATGGGTAGTAATCCCTTGGCACCAGGGAGGCTCATCCCGGGGAGTCATGTCCCATGCTGGGGGGAAGGTAATGTATTTACATGCTGAGTTTGACTTAGAGAGTGGTCACATTTGAGCAACTTGGAGGCTCTCAGGAGGTAACCCTTAGGCACCCTGCAGCTCTAGGCCTAGTTTATATTTCAGGCACACAGGCTCCTAAACATAGTCATCAGTATCAAAGGCTCATTATTGGACCATGCTTCCTTTTTGGTCTTTGCCGTTGCACTTGGGGGATTATTGTTGTTCCATTGGGGAATGTGACAGAGCTCCCTTGGGTAGGAACTCAGCACTCCTTCAGTTGTCATTTGTAACTCTGACTACTATGAAAATACCCAACATACATCCAAACATTTTTATGTACCCTATATACATGCCCTGGAAATCTCCCTCCCAACCACGTGCCCCCATCAATAACACCCACACCAGTGTTCCTCCCCTGCCATAGTTGAACATCTCTGTGTGTCCAAAATTTCTTCAAAAATGAAGCCTAATATATTGCCACATTCAATTAATAGGGAAATGAAATATAGTGATATGTTTAAATATTAGAAATAGAATACATACTAATTTAGAAAAACTAAAATAAAATTTAAAAATTGGGGTATTAAAAATAAAAAATATTATAAAACTTTGTTTTTGACATTTTGCCTTTCATCACTGTAATAGATGTTGCTCTGCATGTACAGTGACAAGGCACTTTCTTTCATTTCTTCCTCAGTGTCTACATCCTTTATTATTTTTTTTTCTAATTTTTAATTTTATCTTCAAAAAAGTTTTGGATCACAGTAATTCACATACACAATATATGGGACTCCCATATATCCAATATCAAACCCTTTTTCCCCTTCCCAAGCAATGATCTTTTTACATGTTCATGTTGTATTTGCTGCAGCTGATGTACAGATATTGAAACACAGCTATCAAACATGGTTCCCTTTTGGTTTACATTATGGTTTATATTTTAGACTGTACAATTTTCTAAAATTTAATTACCTTATGTTTTACATTATGATTTACATTTTATTCTATAGACTTTTATACATTTTTTATGTAATTTAACATGTCCTATATCCATCATTGCCTGATCTTGTGGAACACTTCCCTTGCCCCTCAGTTACCTTGCTTCCATCTATTTTCTACCTCTCTCCCCCTCCCCACAGGGTCCACAGTAACAATTAATCTTCACTATTTGAAGGACCAGATTTATAGATACTTGCAACAATGCTGAGTGCTTGACATACTAGACTACCCTAACCCATTAAGAGCCACCAATTCTCTCAAGAGACACAATTCCCCCTGTTTGAGAACATCAGGCCTCCCCAGGATATGGAGACACCTTCACACTCATTGTATGGGTCTTCATTCAATGATGTAACACATGATGACAAAATGAGCACTCACACACTCCCTAGAAGCCTGCCCCTGTGCCAGAAGCCCTCCCTTAAGCACCTTAAACAGGTAATCCTTACTTATTATATTTTCTAAAGAGTTTTCTCAACATTATAGTTTCAACCACATACCTGACAATCTCCCATGTTCAACTATTTCCCCCAGCCCTCTCCCCAATTCCTTGGGCCATCTGACCCATCCTCCCAACCCTAGCCCCGCTCAATCCCACAAAGCCCCACCCAAAGGTTTTGACTTCTGACTTCTTGCTTGTCCCATGGCTTTTTCTGTGAGGCTTCTCTATAATAGGATATTTACATCCTATTATAACAGGATAAGACCCTTCCCTATTCAGTTGGCCACATCTTAATTAAAGATAACCTCATCAAATACTCCTATTTACAGTGAGTTCATATCCACAGGAATGAATTAACATTGAGGTTTTTTGGTGCACTTAACTTCAAGCCATCACATTTATTCTTAGGCCCTCCAGCATGACATTATACAGAACAGTACCATGAAGAGCCTAGCATTATTTTCAATGTGAGGTATAAATTTCAACATTTTGTATTGCTATGATGTTGGCTGTTTCTTTTATAGTCTTGTGGGGAATTTTTCTATTCCTAACTTGCTAGGTTCTTTTGTCTTCAAAATATGATGATATCTCAAAATAACTTTTCCCTACTTATTGAGATCACCTCATGATTATTTTACTTTTTGCAGTAAATTTGATAAAAAGTTGATTAACGTTGAACTGTCAAACCAAACCAATAGTCAATGTGTTCATGATCATATGTATTTGATGCTGGATTTGATTTGCTTTATTATTTAAGATATATGATCTGATTATCTCCCATAAACTTTGGTATTCAGTGTTCTCAGTATCATTCTGTTGAATTTATTTGTTCATTTTTATATGCCTCATTGTTGAGTCATCTAAGTCAGTATTTTTTCCTAGGCTGCATTTCTTCTTTGATTTCCATCTACTGTGGATTTCACTATATGTTTATACCAAACCCTGAGCTTGATTCTTTTCCATATTTTTTGTGTTTCATTTGTTCAGAGACTCCCTTATATATTTTAGTGAATTTATTTGTCTTATTATAAATCAATTTCCAAAAAGGAAGTAGGAATTTAAAAGAAACTTATATTTTTGTACTTAGGAAATTTGATGGGGTTATAAGAGTCAAGCACATTATTACCTTCAAAATAACCCTGAGGTTAAGGAGTCAAAGTGAATTAATCATTCCTTTTCTTTCCTGTGAAAAACATAGCATCCCCTTGAATGAGTCTGCATAATATCTATGTAGAATCAAGAGGGACTTGTCAGATTTTACACCTTTCAAGCCTTCATGTAAATTACAGAGTGGAGGTTCTCAGGCTAGGTAGCCCTAGATTATTTCTCATCTCCAGAGAAAGTTTAAGAAGGTATTGAAATGTGCTGCAATTAGTCCACAATCATATCTGACAAATTGTTTAATATAGAATTCATAAGACTAAATAGCTATAATCTCGGTTGTCTCTTATACTAGTGGTAGAATTTCTATACTTGTTCACCGAAGTAGGAATCATTTGAATTTATCCTCATTCTCAGTGTTCATTCAAGTTCTCTAAATGAGTTTGCTATGAATGTGGCGAGATTTCCCATTCTCCTGTGACTCAGTTTGGTTTTGATGTTACCACCTGTATTGATGTTTCTGAAGATGCTCATGTGCCCATAAAATAAACTAGCAGTGCCACTGCAGTATGTGGGCTGGGGGAGCAACTGTTCTTTTACTCAGGTTCATTAGTGCACCTTGGAGCATTTCCAAGGAAAAAACTTACTAACAGATTGCTGATTTCACTTGTCTACTTTGAACTGAGGCAACAAAGTCCATACCAAATTTTTAAAATTAATATCCATTTCTATAAAAATACTATATTTCTCCTAGGAAAATAAATTAGTAATTGTCTTTATTCCTCAGCTGAAATAATAGAAAGAGGAACTTATGAGGACATGTAAGCATCAGCACTCTCATTGAAGGGAAGCTTGGGGAACATGTGCTTATGGATCACACGTTACAAACTGATGACACCAGATTATCACCTAATAAATAAACACATAAAGCTTGAGAGCCAAGGCAACTTCCTCAAGACAGACCTTCCCCACTGAGTTTTACATTTAGACTTTGGGAGTAAGAGGTGAGAATAATCCTGAGTTAATTGAAATTATGACTGTATTTCTGTGATGTGTCATATCCTAATTGGCTTTAAATGTCATTGCAAAAATAAATCCAATGAAAGCTTACACCAATATCTAGTATATGCCAGATTGAGTACTATGAAGGTGTTCTAGAGCCCAAAAACAGGAGAGAGAAGATCACCCTTGGAATGTGAAACTTAAAAATGATGTATAAGATTTCTTAGTCTGCCAAGGCATTGGGCTCAAGTTCATTCTTGCACACTGAGTTCCAGGATTGCTGAGCTAACTTTCCTTCCTTTTAGAGTGCTCCACAAAATGCTGAAGCTCGGCTGTGCATTTCTGTAATCTTTGCACCCAGATCCTTGCTGCTCCTTGTTCTGTTTCTTTTTGTTGTTAGGGAAGTTGTGGGAGAACAGACTAATCATCATAAAATATAGGATTCCCATCTGTCACCCTATTATTAACACTTTGAACTGATGTGTAAAGTTTGTTAAATTGATGACAATACAATTTTACAAATGTACTGTTAACTAAATTAGGGTTCACAGTTTGTGTAGGGCAGTTCTATGGGTTTTTAAAAATTCTATTACCATCTATATGACCCAACATTTCCCCCTTTTAACCATATTCAGAAATATGTATCAGTGCTCTCATTAATTCTCTGAATAGCAAGGATCGTGATATGTCAAAGATAGTTCCCAGTGCAGATTTTTAGGGGCTATAAGATTTGGGAGATAGAGAAGCAGATATTCAGAACCTGGGAAACACAAAGAGACATACACTTTCAATCAAAGTAGAGTCAACTTTTTAAAAAAGAATAACTGGATAAAGTTTTTACAAGCTTCTTAAGGAGGAACTAGATATGACATCAAGAAACCTACTGTAAATAACGTGAAAATTTTAAAAAATTTATCTGAAGTTTATTTTTAATAGACTTTTTCATTTATTTTTTAAAGATACAAAGATCATACAAAATGTTAATTAAAAAATATAAGAGGATCCCATATACCCTCATTCCCCACCCCACCCCCACTCCTCCCACATCACCAAACTTTTTCATCAATGTGGCACATTCATTGCATTTGATGAATACATTTTGGAGCACTGCTACACAGTATGGATTATTGTTTACATTGTAGTTTATGCTCTCTCCCAGTCCATTCAGTGAGTTATGGCAGGATACATAATGTCCTGCATCAGTCCTTGCAATATCATTCAAGACAACTCCAAATCCTGAAAATGCCCCCATGTCACACCTCTTCTTCCCTCTCCCTGCCCCAGTAACTCTCATGGTCACTGTCTCCACATATGATACAGTTTCTTCCATTGGTAGAGTCACAATAATTCTATTGTAGAATACCAGTAAATCCACTCTAATTCATATTTTATTTCTCCATCCTGAGGTCCCTGGGATGGTGATGTCCACTCTGCCTCTAAATCAAGTAGGGGTTTAGATCCCACATGGCTGATGGATGGAATTCTCCTGCTTGCAGTTGTAGACTCTCTTGGTTCCCTGGTGTGCTTGTTGACCATCTCCACCTCCCTGTTAGCCTACCTGGGCAAGTCCAATGACCCAGAGAGTAGGTGCAGCAACTCCGCTGAGGCTCAGGGCCGAGTCAGCACAATTGGTCCAGAGATTCAAGTCTCCCAAGCATACACCAACCCCACCACCAAACACAGGTTCAGTAAAAGTGACAGAAGAGGCATGTATAGAGAGGTCACATCTGAGTCCAACCCCATCACACTTAGGAGCACAAATTTCAAAGTAGGCCCACTGGCAAGGCACTGAACTTCAGAACCTTCTCTCATGACCATAAGACCTGGGTGTCTCCATAGCTCTCAGGGGCACCACTACTTGGGGTTGTATATACTTTGGCGTTCTCTGAGATCCTGCTGAGATATGCATAAGCACAACCCCTTTAATGACCTCCCAACTCACTTTGAAATCTCTTAGCTATATAAACTCTGTGTCTTTATCATTTCCTCCTTTTATTCAATGTCATTTTCTAGTTGCATCACCAACTGTTGCTTGGTAGAAATCCCTCAGCGCCAGGGAGGCTCATCCCTGGGAGTCATGTCCCATGCTGGGGGAAGGTAATGCATTTACATGCTGAGTGTAGCTTAGAGAGTAGTGGCCCCCTTTGAGCAACATGGAGGATCTCAGGAGGTAACTCTTAGGCACCCTGTGGCTCTAGGCCTAGTTGAAATATCAAGCACACAGGCTTATAAGCATAGTCATTCATATCAAGAGTGCATCATTGGACCATCCTTCTTCCAATGGTCTTTGCTCTTGCATTTAGGGGATTATAACTGCTCCATTGGGGAGTGTGACAGAGTTTCCCCAGAATGGAAACTCAGGACTCCCTCAGTTGTCATATGAAACTCTACCCATTATGTCAATACCCAATGAACATCTGAACATATATACCCTATATGCATGCCCTGGAGAACTCCCTCCCACCCATGTATCCCCCATCAATGACACCCTCCATCAGTGCTCCTCTCCTGCCATAGTTGAGCCCCTCTGTGGTCCAAAACATCTTCAAAAATAAAGTCTAATATATTTCCAAATTCAATTAATAGGAAAATGAGATAGTAATGATAGGTTTAAAGATTAGGAATAGAACACATAATAATTTAGGAAAACTAAAATAAAGTAAAAAATAAATTGGGGTATTAAAAAAATGAAAAATATCATAAAATTTTTTTTTATGTTTTGCCTTTCATCACTGTAATTAATTTTGCCCTGTATGTACAGTGGCAAGGCAATCTCTTCCATTTCTTCCTCAGTGTCTACATCTTTTTTCTTTTTTCTTTTGTCTTCAAAAAGGTTTTAAGTCACAGTAAAGTCACATATAGAATATAGAGGACTCCCTTATACTCAACATCAAACCCTTTTCCTCCTTCCCCAGCAATGATCTTTTTACATGTGGATGTTATATTTGCTGCAACTAATGTACAGATATTGAAACATAGCTACTAACCATGGTTCCATTATAGTTTACATTTTAGACTGTACACTTTTATAAATTTTTGGATACATTATGGTTTACATTATGGTTTACATTTTAGACTATATATTTTTTTAATTTTTTAATTCATTTTTTAAAAATGTTACATTAAAAAAATATGAGGTCCCATTCAACCCCACCGCCCCCACCCCCCACTCCCCCCACAGCAGAGGACTATATACTTTTATAAATTTTTGGTCAAATTTAACATGGCCTGTATCCATCATTGCAGGATCATGTAGAACACCTCCATTGCCCCCCAGTTACCCCTCTTGCAACTGTTCTATTCCTCTTACCCCCTCCCCTCAGGATCCACAGTGACAACCATGTTTCACTCCTTAAAGGACAAGATTCCTAGATACTTACAACAATGCTGAGAGCTTGACATATTAGCCTGTCCTCCCCCATTGGGAGGCACCCATGCTCTCAAGAGACACCCTCCCCTCTGTTTGAGAATATCAGGCCTCCCCAGGATGGGGGTATAACACTTTCCCACTCATTGTATGGGTCTCCACCCACTGATATAACACACTATGACATGAAGAGCACTCACACACTCCCTAGAAGTCTTCTCCATGTGCACCCTGTGCTGGATGCATCCCGTTGAACACCTTAAACCAGTAACCTTTCCTTATTATATTTTCTAAAAGGTTTTCTCAACATCAGAGTTTCAACCAAATACCCAAAAATCTCCCAAGTACACCTGCTCCCCCGCAGCCCTCCCCCCAATTCCGTGGACCATCTGACCATTTGACCCATCCTCCCAACCCTAGCCCCTCTCAAGCCTGCAAAGTCCAACCCAATAGTATCCCTATGCCCCTTCACTGCACAACTACTTACCTCCACTTTATCATAGATTTCACCTGTGTGGGCATTGGTTGGCTTCCTTCTTCTATCCACCCCCATTTCCTGTAAGCCCATCTTCCAGTCTCTGGCTCTCTGAGACAGCTTGATTTTCTTAATTCATATTAGAGAGGCCATGTTGTATTTTTATTTTTATTAAATTTTCTTTTTAAAAAAAGATACATAGATATTTTTAAAAATTTTGCATTAAAAAATATAATAGGTTTCCACATGACCCACACCCCATGCCCCCACTCCTCCCACATCAACAACCTCTTTCATCATTGTGGCACATTCATTGCATTCGGTGAATACATTTTGGAGCACTGCTGCACCACATGGATTATAGTTTACATTGTAGTTTACACTCTCCCCCAATACATTCAGTGGTTTATGGCAGGCTATATAAATGTTCAGCATCTGTCCTTGCAATATCATTTAGGACAAGGTCATGTAGTATTTGTCCTCAATGCCTGGCTTGCTTTACTCAACATAAGGTCCTCAAGATTCATCCATGTTATCACATGTGTTAGTACTGTATTCCTTCTTACAGTTGAGTAGTATTCCATTGTATGTATATACCACATTTTGGTTATCCATTCATCTGTTGATGGGCATTTGGGTTGATTTGAACTTTTGGCAATAGTGAATAATGCTGCTATGAACATTGGTGTGCATACATTGGTACATGTCCTTGTTTTCAGTTCTTCTGGATATATACCCAGCATGGAATTGCTGGGTCATATGGCAAATCTATAGCTAGATTTTTGAGGAACTGTCATACTGTCCTCCACAATGGCTGGATCCTTCTACATTTTTATTAGTAGTAGATGAGGGTTCCCATTCCTCCACATCCTCTCCAACACTTGTAGTCCTCTGTATTTTTAATTGCTGCCAGTCTAATTGGTGTAAGATGGTATCTCATTATAGTTTTTTTAAATCATTTTTAAAATTAAAGTTAACAGATCACAAGGAATTTTACATTAAAAAACATTTTAAAAAAATGAGGTTCCTATATAACCTATTCCCCACCCCTACCACATCATTTTTGTAAATTGTATTTTTTTGGGGATACATACACCACACACAAAAAAGTTACACTAAAAAATATAAGAGGTTCCTGTATACCCCCCACCACCCCATTCCACTCCTCCCACACCAACAACCTCCAACATCATTGCAGTACACTCATCACATTCGGTGAACAGATTTTGGGGCACTACTGCACTATACAGATAATAGTTTACCCTGTAGTTCGCACTCTCCCCCAGTATGTTCAATGGGTTATGGCAGGATATATAAAGTCCAGCATCTGACCCTGCACTATCATTAAGGACAACTCAAAATCCCAAAAATGCCTGCACATCACATCTCTTCTACCCTCTCCCTGCCCTCAGCAACTACTGTGGCCACTTTCTCCACCTTGATGCTAAAATTTCTTCTATTACTCGTCACAATAGTTTTATAGTAGAATATCAGTAAGTCCACTCTAGTCCATATTTTATTCCTCAGTTCTGTGGACCCTGGTATGGTGATGTCCTCTCCACCTCTAGATCAAGAGGGGGCTTAGATTCCACATAGATGATGGATGTAATTCCTCTGCTTACAGTTGTAGGCACTCTTGATTCCCTGGTGTGGCAGTTGACCATCTTCACCTGCCGGTTAACTGACCTGGGTAAGACCAATGAACCAGAGAGTAGGAGTCGCCACTCTGCTGAGGCTCAGGGCCCAGCTGGCACATGGGCAGTCCAGAGATCCAAGTCTCCTGAGTATGAACCATCCCTAGCACCAACCACAGGTTCAGTGAAAGTGACAGAAGAGGCATGTGTAGAAAAGTCACATCAGAGTCCAGCTCCGTCACATTCAGGAGAACCATTTTCAAAGTAGGACCCTCTGACATGGCACAGAGCTCCAAATCCATCTTCCATGACTACAAGCCCTGTGGATCTCCATAGCCTTCAGGAGAACCAGTACCTAGGGTTGAATCTACTTTGGCTTTTTCTGGGGTCCTGTTGAGGTGTGCAAAAGAGTGACCCCTCTGATCACCTACTGACTCTTTTTGGAAGGCTCTTAGTCATATCAACTCATTTGTCTTTGCCATTTCCCCCTTTTACTCAAGGTCAAAGAGCAGTTTTTAACATTTGATCCAACATGTAGGCTGAGATATTCTGCTGATCTGAGTTGACCCTTTTATTTGTGGTCTCTTTGTAGTTGCTTCTCCAGTTAGTGATTGGTAATGATCCCTCAGTGTCAGGGAGGCTTATCCCCAGGAGTCATGTCCCACATTGGGGGAAAGGTAATGCCTTTACATACTGAGTTTGTCTTAGAGAGTGACCACATTTGAGCAACATGGAGGCTCTCAGGAGGTAATTCTTAGGCATCCTACAGCTCTAGACCTAGTTCATATTTCAAGCACACATGCTCCTAAGCATAGTCATCAGTATCAAGGGCTCATTATTGGACCGTCCTTCCTTGTTGATCTTGGCTGTTGCCCTTGAGGGATTATTGTTGTTCTATTGGGGAATGTGACAGAGCTCC
The DNA here is from genome assembly GCF_030445035.2 of Dasypus novemcinctus. Classification (NCBI taxonomy): domain Eukaryota; kingdom Metazoa; phylum Chordata; class Mammalia; order Cingulata; family Dasypodidae; genus Dasypus; species Dasypus novemcinctus. The sequence continues at coordinate 60,442,119 of NC_080693.1, forward strand.
CTGGGTGGGAACTCAGCACTCCCTCAGTTGACGTTTGTAACTGTAACTACTATAAAAATACCCCCACATATATCCTAACATTTTTATGTTCCCTATATACATGCCCTGGAGAATTCCCCCACCGACATGCCCCCCACCAGTAACACCCCACACCAGAGTTCCTCCCCTGCCATAGTTGAACCTCTCTGTGGTCCAAAATTTCTTCAATAATGAATCCTAATATATTGAAATTGACATACAGTGATGGGTTTAAAGTTTAGAAATAGAATACATAGTAATTCAGAAATACTAAAATAAAAATAAATTGGTGTATTAATAAAATGAAAAATATTATAAAGCTTTGTTTCTAAAGTTTTGCCTTTCATCACTGTAATAGGTATTGCTCTCTCATTGTAGTTTTGATTTGTACTTCCCTAATAGCTAGTGATGCTGAGCATCTTTTCAGGTACTTTTTATCCATTCGTATTTTTTCTTTGGAGAAGCGTCTGTTCAAATCTCTTGCCCGTTTTTAAAATGGGTTGTTCGCTTTTTTATTTTTGAGATATAGTATTGCTTTATATATGCTAGATATTAGGCTCCCATCAGATATATGGTTACCAAATATTTTCTCTCATTGGGTAGGCTGTCTTTTTGCTTTCTTGATAAACTCCTTTGAGGTACAAAAGGCTTTAATTTTGAGGAGGTCCCATTTATTTATTTTTTCTTTCACTGCTCGTGCTTTGGGTGTGAAGTTCATGAAGCCACTTCCTATTACAAGGTCCAGTAGTTGCTTCCCTACATTGTCTTCCAAAGTTTTTATGGTCTTGGCTCTTATATTTAGATCTTTGATCCATCCTGAGTTGATTTTTGCATAAGGTGTGAAATGATAATCCTCTCTCATTCTTTTGTATATGAATATCCAGTTCTCCAAGCAACATTTGATTAATGTGAAATTAACTTTGCATTCTCTGCTTGAATCAACATTTTAGTAAAATGTATAGATTAAGAATTGAATGTGCATTTAGTCATTTAAAATTATTTCTGTAGTTGCAGTTGTATTTCATTAAGTCCTAAACCAAAAGATCCCTGAAGTTGTTACTACAGTTGGCTAACCAAACTGTACACAGAGAGTATCTTTGACTCTTTCAAAGGGAGATTTTGGACCTAGAAGAGTACACAGTCAAAGAGTTGTGTTTCTTAGAAAATGCCACTTTAGGTTGATGTCTTTAGTTTTAACTTCCTGTAAAGAAAAGGTCAAATTATTTGATATGTTAAAATAATGAATTAGTTAAAAGCAACAGAACCAACTATGAGACCCCTGAAGGGTGGGACCTTGAGCTCTTAATTAGGGCTTTGTTTTTGATTCTGAAAAACGTTGCTTCCTGGCATCCAGGAGTTAGAGAATGCTCCTTTCATCTTCTTTGTCAAAACTAATTTTTGATGCCTACTTAAATGAGAAGTTGTAGCTGAACGAGAGGGTTTCGTCCTCGCTCAGGCCCAAGAGTCGGGGGGGCTTGCTCCTGCCGAACCACCGGCGGGGGGTGCCCCAAGAGGGAGCACCGGTTCTCCAGGTGTGGGGGACGCGCGGTTGGGGAAAAACCACGGAGACCGCTTGAGCGCAAGAACAGGTCTGCTTTATTGCGGAAGTACACTTAGCTATATAGGGTTGGGTAGAGGGAGGGGCGTGATGAAGGGAGGGTTGGCTAAGGGGTGGCTGTGGACAGGCTGAAGCTGATGGATAGACCTGAGGTAAGCAGTTACTGGGGAAGAGGGCAGATTGTGGGTTGGCAATATGGGCGGGACTGGCAGGAAGGGCGGTTGGGGGCTGAAAGGGGAGGAGGGGCGGAGAAAGGCGGCAACAATTGCTCCTTTTGTTTTATTTATTTATTTTTTTTTTATTTTTTATTTTTTATTTTTTTTATTGACTTTGTAATAATATTACATTAAAAATATATATGTGAGGTCCCATTCAACCCCACCCCCCCCACCCCCCCTCTCCCCCCCCCCCCAACAACACTCGTTCATCTTTGGGCACCTCTGCACCTCATATACATTGGTTCACATCATGGCCCATACTCTCCTCTATTCCATCATGTAGGCCCTGTGAGGATTTACAATGTCCGGTGATTACCTCTGAAGCACCATCCAGGGCAGCTCCATGTCCCGAAGACGCCTCCACCTCTCATCTCTTCCTGCCTTTCCCCATACCCTTTGTCCATTATGTCCACTTTTCCCAATCCAATGCCACCTCTTCTATGTGGACACTGGATTGGTTGTGTCCATTGCACCTTTATGTCAAGAGGAGGCTCAGATTCCACCTGGATGCTGGATGCAATCCTCCCATTTTCAGTTGTAATCACTCTAGGCTCCATGGTGTGGTGGTTGTCCTTCTTCACCTCCATCTTAGCTGAGTGTGGTAAGTCCAATAAATCAGATTGTAGGTGCTGGAGTCTGTTGAGGCTCAGGATCTGGCTATCACATTGTCAGTCCAGAGATTCAAATCCCCTAAATATATCTTAAACCCCAACATTAACTGCACCTCCAGCACATTAGCATGAAAGTCTTATGGAGGGAGATCCCATCTGAGTCCAGATTCATCACACATAAACACCATTTCCAAAGAGGGGCCATCTGCCCTGGTAGTTAACCCCATCGGCCATGACCATAACTCCCATGGGTCTCTTTAGCCCTCAAAGGAACCAATATCTGGGGGTTGTATCTGCTTTATCTGTCTCTCTGACTCTGCTCAGTTGTGCATGAGGGCAAACCTTCTGCCAGCCTCCAGACTCTTTTTTAGAAACTCGTAGCCATATAAACTCATTTCTCCTTTCCATTTCCCCCTTACTTTAGGTCAAACAGCATTTTAAAGTCATGGTATTTTATGTAGACATGGATATTCTGCTGATCCGCATTGAACCTTCCGTATAAGGTCATTTTCCAGTTGCATCATCAGTTGGTAGTTGATAGTGGTCCCTCGTTGCCAGGGAGGCTCATCCCCGGGTGTCATGTCCCACGCTGGGGGGAAGGCATTGCATTTACATGCTGAGTTTGGCTTCGAGACTGGCCACATTTGAGTAACATGAAGGCTGACAGAAGGAAATTCCCAGGCACAAAGTTGCTCTAGGCCTTGTTATTATTTTGGGTTTATCAGCTCACAAGCATAGTCATTAGTATCAGGGGCTCACTGTTGAACCCTCACTCCCTCCCGGTCCCCACCACTGTACCTGGGAGACTGTCGCTGCTCCCCTAGGGACCACGACAGAGCACCACTGGCTGGGATCCCAGTACCCCCCCTACTGTGGTTTTTAATTGTTGCCACTATGAGTATATCCCAACATTACCATGCACCCTGGACATATGTTCTGTACAGCTCCCTGTCAGTCATATATCATCTGTCATTGGTATCCCATACCAGTATCCCTCCATTGCCATTGTTGAAACACTCTGTGATCCAGAACTCCCCGAAATTTGAAGCCCAATATAATGTCATGGTCCCTTACTAGGGAATGGCATATAGCGATGAGTTTAAAGGATAGATAAAGAACTTAGATAAAGTTAGATAAAGAACTTAGATAAAGAATGTTGACTTGAAAAAATTCCACATCCTATTTTTTTCTTTTCCCCCCCCCCCCCCCAATTATTCAGCTTTTCTTCACAGGAGTCCTAGACCACAGCAATGTATATATATAATATACAGCACTCCCACACATCCACCAGAAAACCTTTTCCCTTCCACAGTGATACTCTTACGCCCTATTCATATCATATTTACTTAAAGTGATGTACAGAGTCTGAGACATTAGCTTTCTAACAAGGTGACATCTGTATTTACATTATGGTGCATACTTTAGGATACACAGTTCTTTACATTTTTAGTTATCCTATGTTTTACATTATGGTTTACATTATCAGTCTGTCATCTCCTATATGTTATGGTGTAATATTACATGTTTTATATCCATCCTTGTGTACTCTCAAGAAACTCCTCTCTTACCCCCCATTTACTTTGGTTCCACACATTTAACGTCCATTTTCCCTTCCACCTTAGTGCCCTCAGTGATAGCCAACCTCCGTTTCCTGAGGAGCCACTTCCAGAGATAGATGGAATAGTGTTCAGGGCCTAACTTACTCAACTGCCCCAATGCCCTGGGAGCCACCCTTTCTCTCGAGGGATACAGTTCCCTCTATTGGATGGCATTAGTCCTCCCCAGGATGTGGGTCCACCCCCACTCTCACTACTTGGGTTTCTACCCCATGGTGTCACCCACTCTGGCAGAATGAGCATTTAGACATTCCCCAGGAGCCCGTCCTGCATCAGACCCTCCCCTCCGAGCATTCTAAACAGGTAACCCTCTTTATTATATTTTGATATGATTTTCTCGGCATTTTACTCTCCACCAACACCTGACCCTCTCCTGGTTCGTATGCTACCCCTCCCTCCCCCCACTTTTGGGCAACGTTACCCACCCGTCCCTCCCCAGCCACCCTCAAACCCGCAAAGCCCCAAGCAAAGGCAACCCCTTGCCCCCCTTTTATCTCTTCTTTGTGTTCATACTTACCACCATCTCGTCTTAAATTCCACCCCTGCAGACATCGGCTCATATCCTTCCTCCACCCTCCGATTTCCTGCAAGCCTATCGTTCAGTCTCTTGCTATCTAGGGCAGCTTGTTTATTTCATATCATTGAGGTCATGTAGTATTTGTCCTTCAATGTCTGGGTTGCTTCACTCAACATAAGGTTCTCAAGATTCATCCATGTTATCACATGTGTTTGTAGTGTGTTTGTTCTTACAGCCGAGTATTATTCCATTGTGTGTATATACCACATTTTATTGATCCACTCATCTGTTGATGGGCATTTGGGTTGATTCCAACTTTTGGCAATAGTGAACAATGCTGCTATAAACATTGGTGTACATATATTGGTTTGTGTTCTTGTTTTCAGTTCTGCTGGGTATATTCCCAGCAGTGGTATTGCTGGGTCATATGGCAAATCTATGGCTAGTTTTTTGAGAAACCGCCATACTGTTCTCCAGAATGGTTGGATCCTTCTGCATTCCCACCAGCAGTGGATGAGTGTTCCCCTTCCTTCACATCCTCTCCAGCACTTGTATTCTTCTGTTTTTTTCATAGCTGCCAATCTTATGGGTGTAAGATGGTATCTCATTGTGGTTTTGATTTGCATTTCCCTGATAGCTAGAGATTTGGAACATTTTTTCATGTGCTTTCTTGCCATTTGTATTTCTTCTTCGGAGAAGTGTCTGTTTAAGTCTTTTTGCCATTTTTTAAATGGATTGTTTATCTTTTTATTTTCAAGATGTAGGAGTTCTTTATATATGCAAGTTATAAGTTTCTTATCAGATATATGATTGCCAAATATTTTCTCCCACTGTGTGGGCTCCCTTTTTACTTTCTTGACAAACTCCTTTGAGGTGCAGAAGGCTTTAATTTTGAGGAAGTCCCATTTATCTATTAGTTCTTTTGCTGCTCGTGCTTTTGGTGAGATATTCATAAATCCATTACCTATTACAAGGTCCTGTAGATGTTTCCCTACACTGCTTTCTAAGGTTTTTATGGTCTTGGCTTTTATATTTAGGTCTTTGATCCATCTTGAGTTGATCTTTGTATAAGGTGTGAGATGGTAATCCTCTTTCATTCTTCTACATATGGCTATCCAGTTCTCCAGACACCATTTGTTGAATAGGCCACTCTCTCCCAGTTGAGAGGGTTTGGTGGCTTTATCGAATATTATGTGGTTGTATATGTGAGGTTCTATATCAGAGCTTTCAATTCGATTCCATTGGTCTATATGTCTCTCCTTATGCCAATACCATGCTGTTTTCACCACCGTAGCTTTATAGTATGTTTTGAAGTCAGGTAGTGTGATTCCTCCAATTTCGTTTTTCTTTTTCAGTATGTCTTTGGCTATTCGGGGTCTCTTTCCTTTCCAAATAAATTTCATAGTTAGTTTTTCTAGTTCCTTAAAGAAGGCTGCATTGATTTTTATTGGGATTGCATTGAATGTGTAGATCAATTTTGGTAGGATAGACATCTTAATAATGTTCAGTCTTCCTATCCATGAACAAGGAATAGTCTTCCATTTATTTAGGTCTTCTTTGATTTCCTTGAACAATCTTGTATAGTTCTCAGTGTATAAGTTCTTTACCTCTTTAGTTAAATTTATTCCTAAGTATTTGATTTTTTTATTTACTATTGTGAATGGTATTTGTTTCTTGATTTCCTCCTGATCTTGCTCATTATTGGTGTACAGAAATGCTACTGATTTTTGCGCATTGATCTTATAACCTGCGACTTTACTAAACTCATTTATGAGTTCTAGAATCTTCGTTGTAGATCTCTCAGGGTTTTCTATGTACAGGATCATGTCATCTGCAAATAATGAAATTTTGACTTCTTCCTTTCCAATTTGAATGCCTTTTATTTCTGGTTCTTGCCTCAGTGCTCGAGCAAGTACTTCTAAGACAATGTTAAATAGGAGCGGCGACAGTGGGCATCCTTGTCTTGTTCCTGAGTTTAGAGGGAAGGAGTCTAGGATTTCTCCATTGTAAACAATATTGGCTTTAGGTTTTTCATATATACTCTTTATCATGTTCAAAAAATTTCCTTGTATTCCAATCATTTGGAGTGTTTTTATCAAGAAAGGGTGCTGTATTTTGTCAAATGCTTTTTCTGCATCAATAGATATAATCATGTGATTTTTTTCCTTCAATCTGTTTATATGGTGTATTACATTGATTGATTTTCTTATGTTGAACCATCCTTGCATACCTGGGATGAATCCCACTTGGTCGTGGTGTATAATTCGTTTAATGTGTTGTTGAATACGATTAGCAAGTATTTTGTTAAGTATTTTTGCGTCTAGGTTCATTAGAGAAATTGGTCTGTAATTTTCCTTTCTTGTGATGTCTTTGTTTGGCTTTGGTACTAGGGTAATGTTGGCATCATAGAAGGAGTTGGGTAATGTTCTTTCTGTTTCGATGGTTTGGAATAGTTTCAGCAGGATTGGTGTCAGTTCTTTCCGGAATGTTTTATAGAATTCACCTGTGAAGCCATCTGGCCCTGGGCTCTTCTTAGTTGGGAGATTTTTAATAACTGATTCTATCTCTCTGCTTGTGATTGGTTTGTTAAGATCATCAATTTCTTCTTTTGTCAATATGGGCTGTTTATGTGTTTCTAGGAATTTGTCCATTTCCTCTAGATTGTCATTTTTGTTGGAATATAGTTTTTCAAAATATCCTCTTATGATAGTCTTTATTTCTGTGGGGTCAGTGGTGATATCGCCTTTCTCATTTCTTATTTTGTGTATTTGCATCTTCTCTCTTTTTTTCTTTGTTAGTGTTGCTAAAGGTTTGTCAATTTTGTTAATCTTCTCAAAAAACCAGCTCTTGGTCTTGTTTATCTGTTCAAGTGCTTTCTTATTTTCTATTTCATTTAGTTCTGCTCTTATCTTTGTTATTTCCTTCCTTCTTCTTCCTGTTGGGTTACTTTGTTGTTGTTTTTCTAATTCCTTCAAATGTGCAGTTAGTTCTTCAATTTTTGCTCTTTCTTCTTTTTTGATATATGAATTTATGGCTATAAACTTCCCTCTCAGTACTGCTTTTGCTGCATCCCATAAATTTTGGTATGTTGTGTTATCATTATCATTTGTTTCAAGGTAGTCATTGATTTCTTTTGAGATTTCCTCTTTGACCCACTGTTTTTCTAAGAGTGTGTTGTTTAATTTCCAAATCGTGGTGTGAAATCTGGGCTTCTTTCCCTTGCAAATCTCCAGCTTGACTCCACTGTGGTCAGAGATAATGTTTTGTATGATTTCAATCTTTCTGAATTCGTTCAGCCTTTCTTTGTGGCCTAGCATATGATCTATCTTGGAGAATGATCCATGTGCGCTTGAGAAAAATGTATATCCTGCTGTGTTTGGGTGTAGCGATCTATATATGTCTATTAGATCGAGCTCCTCTAATATACTATTCAGATGTTTTGTGTCTTTGGTGATTCTCTTTTGAGATGTTCTGTCCAGAATTGATAGTGGTGTATTAAAATCCCCCACTATAATTGTAGATGTATCTATTCTTTCACTTAGTTTTTCCAGCGTTTGCCTGACGTATTTAGAGGCACCCTTGTTAGGGGCATAGATATTTATGATTGTTCGATCTTCTTGACAGATTTTCCCTTTGACTAAAATGTAGTATCCTTCTTTGTCTCTCACAATTGTTTCACATTTAAAGTCTATTTTGTCTGATATTAATATAGCTACTCCTGCCTTTTTTTGGTTATTGTTAGCTTGTATGATTGTTTTCCAGCCTTTCACTTTCAATCTCCATGCGTCTCTGGGTCTAAGATGTGTCTCTTGTAGACAGCATATGGATGGGTCATATTTCCTTATCCAGTGTCCCAGTCTGAATCTTTTGATAGGTGAGTTTAATCCATTGACATTCAGTGTTATTACTATCAAGGAATTATTTGTGTTAGCCATATTTTGATTGGATTTGTGTTTGTCATATTTTGTTTGTATATTTTTTTTTGTCTTTTTTGTTGTTGTTGTTGGTCTTATACTCTCCTCCAACTTTGCCTTTCCTGTTTTTTCCTTTCTTCCTGCAGAACTCCCTTTAGAATTTCTTGAAGGGGAGGTTTCTTGTTGGTATACTCTTTCAGTTTCTGTTTGTCTGCGAATATTTTGAACTCTCCATCATGTTTGAATGCTAGTTTAGCTGGATAGAGTATTCTTGGTTGGAAATTTTTTTCCTTTAGTACCTTGACTATATCATACCACTGTCTTCTTGCCTCCATGGTTTCAGAAGAGAAATCAGCACTTAATCTAATTGAGCTTCCCTTGTATGTGATGGTTTTCTTTTCTCTTGCTGCTTTTAGGATCTTCTCTTTGTCTTGAGCATTGGATAATTTGACAAGTATATGTCTTGGGGTGGGCCTGTTGGGGTTTATGACTTGTGGAGTGCGCTGTGCTTCTTGGATATGTACATCTGTCTCTTTCAGTAGATTTGGGAAGTTTTCAGTCATTATTTCCTGCAACACTCTTTCTGACCCCTTTCCCTTCTCTTCACCTTCTGGAATGCCTATAATACGTATGTTTGAGCGTTTTGCATTGTCATTCAGGTCCCTAAATCCTAATTGGATTTTTTCTATCTTCTTATTGACCCCTTCTACTATCTGTTTGATTTCTGATGTACTGTCTTCCACATCACTAATTCTCTGCTCTGTCTCTTCTAGTCTGCTGATATTTGCTGCAAGTGTATTTTTGATTTCTTGAACTGTGGTGTTCATTCCCATCATATCTGTTATGTTTTTGCGTATGTCTGCAATTTCCCCTCCAAGTGATGTCTTCATGTTGTTAACCTCTTTCATTACTGCATCAAATTTGTCGGTGATAAATGTTCTGAGATCTTTCATTGCTTGTGCCAAGTTTTGCTCCCCTTCGTGATTATTGGTTTGTTGATTGGATTCAGCCATGTTTTCCTGATTATTGGTTTGGTTCGTAGATTTTTGTTGCTTTCTGGTCATCTCTTTATTTTGACGAATTTAATCAGTTCCTTAGCTTCTTTGTCTGCTCTTGGAGGTTAATTAGTTGTTATTTTTGCACAGGTGTTATATCTTCTCTTTGTCACTTTTTTCTTCTTATTCTAGTTACTTGTTGTTGGTTAAGTTCAATTTAGAGGAAAGTATTAGTGTTGGGGAAAGGCAATTGTGTAAGCAAGGGAAAAGTGTAAAGTTGTATTGGTGATGTATGTTAATAAAGCAGGAATATGAGATCTGGAAGGATGGAGGTTAGATTCATGTAGATTGTATAGAGTTATAGCTGTAGGTAGAGTACCTTTTATGAAGTTGATGACTGAATTTGGGAGGAATATGGTATGAACTACACAGCTATTGTTTTCATGAGAGAGGGAAAAAGAAAAGAAAGGTAATAGTTTCAAGAGTGGATAATAGACAGAAAACAGAACAAAGGTATTAGAAATTAAGAGTTAGACACTTTGTGGATCAAAGAACGGGAGGTGGGGGGTGGAATATAGGAGAGACAGTAGATGATAGTGGATATCAAGATGCAGGGGAAGGGGGATAGTGTAGGTAGCCTAAATCAGTTCACACAGAAATGGGGCAGTGGAGGATGGGAAAACCCAGCAAATGTGAGGTGTTCCCTGTAGCACCTATTGTATACTTGAATTAAAGTAAAAATAAGTGGAAGATGAGGGACAAGAGGGAAAGAGAAAACCGAAAAAAAAACAAACAAACAAAAAAAACAAACTAATTATAATAAAGAAAAAAGAAAGGCAAGAAGAAAGGAAGAAAGAAAAAGAGGATGGGCAAACGGTGGGGAACGGATAGGGAGAAGAGAGATACAGGTACACACGTGTCACAATTGCAACACTATCTAAAACAACAACTTCCCCCCGCTTTGCCCTAAAACCCCCCCGTCTGTCTGCCCAAATGGGTCTGCAAGCACCTCCCTTCCCACAAACCCCCAATAGGCCGCCCAGGGCCCACGAACTCCCCAGTACTGCAGATGCTCAAAAAAAAAAAAAAAAAAAAAAAAATTAAGTAAAAACCCCTCCGCAGGCCCGGCTCCGCCCGCCGCGGAGGCTTGGACCGGCTCTGCCCGGCTCCTCACGCCGCCTTGGCCTGGCCTGGCTCCGCCCAGCTCCGCTCGCTACAGCGGCCCAGCCGGCTCCGGCATCCACCTCCCGCCACCGCGGCCTGGACCGGCCCTGCCCGGCTCCGTACCCGCCCCGGCCTGACCCGGGCCTGCCCGGCTCCAAACGCTACCGCGGCCCGCAGCCGGGGCCTGCACCGGCCCCGCCCGGCTCCAAGCGCTACCGCGGCCCGCAGCCGGGGCCTGCACCGGCCCCGCCCGGCTCCAAGCGCTACCGCGGCCCGCAGCCGGGGCCTGCACCGGCCCCGCCCGGCTCCAAGCGCTACCGCGGCCCGCAGCCGGGGCCTGCACCGGCCCCGCCCGGCTCCAAGCGCTACCGCGGCCCGCAGCCGGGGCCTGCACCGGCCCCGCCCGGCTCCAAGCGCTACCGCGGCCCGCAGCCGGGGCCTGCACCGGCCCCGCCCGGCTCCAAGCGCTACCGCGGCCCGCAGCCGGGGCCTGCACCGGCCCCGCCCGGCTCCAAGCGCTACCGCGGCCCGCAGCCGGGGCCTGCACCGGCCCCGCCCGGCTCCAAGCGCTACCGCGGCCCGCAGCCGGGGCCTGCACCGGCCCCGCCCGGCTCCAAGCGCTACCGCGGCCCGCAGCCGGGGCCTGCACCGGCCCCGCCCGGCTCCAAACGCTACCGCGGCCCGGCCCGGCCTGGCTCAGCCCCACCGAGCGGGGCTAGATGCCTCGTCTCCGCCTACCCAAGAAGGGAATCCTCTGCAGGTAGCTGGGATCTCCGTGTATATTTCACAGACGAATCCTCTCTGTTACCTTCCCTCCAAATCGATGTCCAGACACCTCCGGACCAGCAAAAATCCCGAAACAATCCGGTCCCAAAGAGTCTCCAACGCCGCCCAGCCAATTCCCTGCAGAAGACTCTAACAGGGATGTTCACTCAGCCGCCATCTTGCCCCCGGTTTGCTCCTTTTGTTTTAAAAAGAAATAGAGGCAACAAGTTTTGGTGCGCACTGTGGGTGTGAATAACTCGGCGTGCGCAGCAACAAAAGACAAGGATTATGAGGAGGAGGAGGAAAAGGAGGTTATAAGGACGGGTACTGGAATAGGACGAGGGGTGGGGGGAGACCACGAGGACCGGCTGGCCGTGAGCGGACGACATAGCATCTGGCCAGGACGCATGTGCCCGCCATTAGGGTCGGCGCACGCCGGTGCCTGGCGGGTGCCGAGCCTTGCCAGCGAAACGGGCTCGTGATGTCCCCGGACCCCCCGCCCGAGGGGGAGGAACAGTTGGGGAGAAGTGAGGGGAGGAAGACAAGAAGCTATAGGCGTGCGGTCTGGAGTAGGTGGTGCGGGCGGAAGGGGCGAGGTGGACAGCTGGGGGGGGACTCAGCGGTGGCGAGGTGTTGGTAGTGGACTTGTACAAAGGAGCTGAACACTGCATTGGCTTGATCTTTGGCAAGGTGGACTATCCTTCTGATGGCCCAGGGGCCCACAGTGAGGGCTAAGAGGATAATGATAAGGGGGCCTAGGAATGGGAGCAGGTACGGGTGGAGAGAGATAGGTAATATCTTGATCGACCGCCTGCCGGAGGGCAAGGGCGGCAATCCCCGTGCCTGCTCCAGCGAGACCTAAAAGGGTGGCGACGGGAGGGGGCTGGGGTACAGAGTAGGGGGTAAGCGAGGCTTGGGGTTGTGGGAGCTAGGGAGGCAGTGGCGAGGGGGGTGCCGGGCGAAGGAGCGGGCGAGGTGGAGCGGGGCAGAGAAGGGGGCTGTGCCTTTGGAGGATTGAAAATCTGATTTGGGCCCACTGGGGTGGAACGTGTGGGAATTGGCTCCTTTTTTATAGTGATAATGGCACCGTAATCGTAGCCTACTGCATACAGGTGGGCTCCCCACATGCGGCCTCGTAACCAGAGGTCGGAGTTGGGGTCTTTGACTGTGAGTGTGATGGTGTTCCATCGAGTAGCATTACGCTGGAGAGTGAGGTATGGGTCTTTGTTAGGGGCGCTGGGCCATCCGTGGGCGATGGTTTCGCACCCCCAGGAAGGACAGTAATAGTGCGTTGGGTCATGGCATCCTCTGGCGGAGGATGGGCACATGTAGAAACCTGTGGCAGCGGGGTTGTGTCCCCCCACTCATAAGACGGAAGGTTCGTGCGTCCAGTGAGGTTGGCAACATCAGTAGTGAAAGAGGGGGCAGAGGCGGTTACGTTCGAGGCGAGGAGCCTTTTTTGTTGCCAGAGGGAGAGGGTCCAATTGAAGGGCTGGTGACTCGGGTTGGCAGTGGCTGGGAGAGCGAGGGAAGCCAGGACAAAGAGAATGGCTGCGAGGCTGTGTAGAGGCATCATCTGACGGTGCGGCATCTGTGGAGAAAACTCCTCGCTCTCCACACTTGGCGAGCGGGCAGCATGAGGGGGGTAAGGAGAGCGGGGTAAGGGTCTGAAACGTTTTAAGAAGGGGCGTTCCTTGATGATGGCTGGTGCTGGATCCGGGTGAACGGGGCGACCTCTGGGCCGTATCCACTGTCAATGTTATCTCTCACCGAAGGCATAGGGTGCTGATCGTTCGGTGGAACTAGTGGGTCAGTGGCAGGCCAGATGCAGCGCCCAGGAATCCAGAGCGGCTGCGACTCAGACTCTGGAAAGACACAAGCAAAGCCCCTCCCCTGCGCTAGGAGGGGAGCTGGATCTTGCCAACGATTTGTGGCAGGGTCTTTCCAATGGACAAAGGGAACTTGCGAGGGCTGCCACATGGGTCCCCAGTGCTTATGGGTGTGGGAGAGTCCATGGTCATCGAAGGTTAGGAGATTGTGATGAATGAGGCAGGCAGTCACGACGTCGGCGGGGGCCTTGTGGGGAGAGGAGGCCCTTTCTTTTTGAATGAGTAGCTTGAGCTGTTGGTGAGTGCGCTCGACGATTCCTTGCCCCTGTGGATTGTATGGAATGCCAAAATGATGCATGATGTGATACATCTGCACGAAGCTGGCGAAGGCGGCACTGTGATATGCTGGTCCGTTGTCTGTCTTGAGATCCCATGGAATTCCCATGAACAAAATAGCTTGGCGAAGCACCTGGACGCAGTGTTTAGCACTTTCCCCTGTAAGGGGGACTGCATAGCACAGATGTGAAAAGGTGTCAATTGCCATATGAAGATATTTGAGGCGGCCAAATGCACTGAAATGAGTGACATCTAATTGCCACCTTGAGTTTGGGCGGAGGCCGCGGGGGTTAACACCCTGAGGCTGCAAAGGCCCAAGTGGCAACAATGGCGCGCAAGTCTGGCACGCACGCACAAGGTGTTTGCAAGTTTCAATGGGTAAGTCGGGGAAGAGCTTCCGGATGGACCGCGCGGAGAAGTGGAATTGGGAATGCAGGAGCTTGGCTTGATTAACAAAGTCTCCAAGTCGCGGCCCGTCGGCAGGGCTTTCATGGAGGAGGACTGGGTTTACCTGGCGGCTGGACACAGAAGCATCAGCGAGGTCATTCCCTTGAGCCAGCGGTCCTGGTAGGCCAGAGTGGCTTCTGATATGAGCAATGAACCAAGGCTGCTGCCTCGCCTCAAGCAGTCGCTGTACGAAGGCGAGCGCTCGGTCAATGTTTGAGTCACTCGGTAAGAAGGTGGCAAGCGGGGGAGGCTGCGGCACACTTGAAGGGTGTATAGGCTGTCAGTGAAGATGTTGAGAGACTGGTTTGGGTGGAGGTTAAGGACTGCAGCGACGGCTAGAAGCTCACCTACTTGAACAGAGAAGTCATTTGTGAACAGCAGTTGCTGTGGCTCAGGATTTCCAGGAGTGTATATAATGGCTGCAAATGCCGTTTTTGAGGCATCTGTGAAGGCAGTGATGGCTGAGGGGATTGGGTTCCGCGCGGGCAATGGATGGAACGGGTTGGAAAACGCCAATTGAGACATTCCCTGCAGCAATCGGTGATGAGGATAGTGGTTGTCAAAGGAGCCGCGAAAGAGCTCTATTAGGCTTTGCATTTGGGCATTGTTCATGATGAGAGAGGTAACTTCTTTGGCATCTAAAGGCCAGACAATGGTGTGTGGCGGAATACCATACGTTTGTATGGAGAGAAGTACTAGGTCAGTGGCCAACGCGATCCAGGCTCTTATGAAAGGGCAGATTTTTGGGAGCTTGCTTTTTGACGTATGAAGAAAGAGGAGGGGGCCATCTTGCCACAAGAGACCCGTGGGAGTGACCGGCGTCGGCAGAACTAAAGCCAAAATTAGAAGGTCAGGGGAGAACCGCTCTAGGCAGCATTGCTGCAGAGCGGCGCTGACCTGTTGGACGGCTTCTCGGGCAGCGGGGGTGATGGTGATGCTGCGAGTGGCTGCAGTTGGTGGGCTATCCTTGGTCTGCAAGAGCTCGAAGAGGGGCTGCATTTGCGCTGTTGTGATGGGAAGCGCCGAGCGAAGCCAGTTGATTTGCCCGCAAAGTTGCTGGAGCTCGGTTAGCGTCATCCTAATCAGAAAGGTGGATTTTTGGGCTTGCGGGTTAGATGAACCGATGAAAATGAAAGCCTAGGAATTGAAAAGGAGGCTGGAGGTTTATTTTGTCAGGCTGCACGGTAAGCCCGAGGCTGGAGAGGTTTGTTATTATTGCCGAGAGCAGATCATTGAGGAGCGCACTGGAGCTCGCTGCTAAAAGGAGGTCGTCCATGTAGTGGAGGATGTATGTGTGCTCAGGATTGAACTTGGAGCGCAGCGGCTCAACAGCATGGTTGACATACAGTTGGCACATAGTCGGGCTGTTGCGCATGCCTTGAGGCAATACTCGCCACTGAAATCGCTGAGCTGCGCCTTGGTTGTTGATGCGCGGAACTGTGAACGCGAATCGTGGACAGTCCCGGGGGTGAAGAGAAATAGAGAAAAAGCAGTCCTTGATGTCGATGGTCGCCGCGTGAAAATGCTGGGGGACTGCAGTGGGATGCGGGCATCCTGGCTGAGGTGATCCCATTGGCTTGATATGCTTGTTGATTTCGCGGAGATCGTGGAGAAGGCGGTATTTGCCAGTGCTCTTTTTGCTGATGACAAAGACTGGTGAATTGTAGGGACTAGTGGATGACTCTATGTGCCCTGCTTGTAGCTGCTCTTTGACGAGGGCAGAGAGAGCCTGCAATTTGTGAGCTGGCAAGGGCCACTGCTCGACCCAGATGGGCTCCTCTGTGTCCCATTCCAGAGGGATAGGGTCAGGTTTTGAGATAGGAGCAGTGGCCCCTAGAAGGGGGGGGCAGCGCAGCTGAGAAGGCTTCTGTGGTGATTCGGGCCTTTAGCTGGCTGAGGACATCTCTCCCCCATAAGATGGTTTGGACAGACGAAAGGACGAGTGGGCGAATTTGGCCTTCGTGGCCTTCTCGGTTGCTCCAATGCAGAGGCTGGGATGTTTTCCAGGAGGTGGCGGCCCCAGTGGCGCCGATGACTTGAGGGCCGGTTTCTAGGGGCCAGTGATTGAACGCAGCGACTTCAAAAGGAACACAGGAGACTTCAGGGCCGGAATCCAGAAGCCCATCAAGCCATTGCCCATTAATCTTAAGCTCTAATGAGGGTTTCTGGCGGCGTGTGATGGGCATTGTCCACATTATGGCTTGGGAATTTTTCTGGGGGCCTCTTGGGGGTGGGGCTGAGGCCTGCCCCGCTGGAAGTTTAAAGGCTGCTGGGAACCTTGGGTGGAACGGCAGTCGCAGGCCCAGTGATATCCTTTCCCACAACGCGGACATGGCGTAGAAGGGCCCCTTGGCCGTCGCATCGGCGGGTCTGAGCGAGGCGCTGGGCCTGGCTGGGAGCACTCGCGGACGAAGTGGCCAGGCTGGCCGCACCGAAAGCAGACGGAAGTGGGGGCGGATGAAACAGCCATGGCAGAGGCAAAGGCAGCGGTGAGTGTTTTGACTTGTGGGTCGACGTCACGGCAAGCAAGGACCCATTCGTGCAGAGCTTTGTCGCGTATGGGAAGGACCACGGCCCGGAAAGGCGCGAGGCACCCGTCTATGATAAGTTCTTTGGCCAGCGCAAACTGGGCATCCTCGCTGGAAATCTTTCACTGACAGGCTTCCAGGACGCGGGCGACAAACGTTGGGAAAGTCTCATTGGAGTCTTGAAGCAGCTGCGCGAGTTTGGTGGGCTGCTTAGTGGAGACTAGAGAGAAAGATCGCTGGACGAGGACTTTTACCCAGTGCCAAAACCCTGGGTCAATTTGAAGGTAAGAAGGAGGGTCTGCATAATTGTTGGTCCCCGTGTATGCATCAGAGGGATCGAGGACGCCAGCTTGGGCATTCTCCACAATTTGTCAGTCAACAGCCACTTGGTAATGGGCACGCCATTCAATAAATTGACCCGGCGTCAGGATGGCGTGGGCTAGTGCAATCCAGTCATATGGGAGAACGAGTTGAGTCCCCAACTCCTCAAGTAGTTGCTGCGCATAAGGGCTGCCAATTCCGTCTTCCTTTACAGCTTTGCGGAGGGTCCTGACCTCTTCCACTGTAAAGGGTAGCCAAGTTTGGGGTCACTGCGGCGTGGGCTGCGGATTTAGTGGATACAGCTGGGGGGTTTGAGAAGACGTGACACCGGGGATTGATGGAGCAGCCAAGGCAGGTGAAGGACTATTGCCGTACGGCAGCGGCAAGGGATAAGTGGAACACGGGTGAGAAAATGGCGGCTTAGCGGCTTCCGGGTGACAACAAGATGGCGGCGGGACCCTTCCGGGTGCCGGCAAAGATGGCGAAGCTGCGACATCCGGCAGCGGACAAGATGGAGCGAGGGGTGCTTCCGGTTTAGTGGAAGATGGCAACCACGCAGTTTCCGGGCCCGAACCGGATGTTGATTGGGCAGGAAGAGGCGGGTAGAGGCGGGAGGAGGAGGACACTGGCGGAGAAGAAGCCGGATGTGCGCCATCTTGGGCAGAAGTGGGGGAAGAAGGCGGAAGTCCGCCATATTGGGGAGTGGCAGGAGTGGTTTCTGTCTGCTGCGGGGAGCTCGGGCGGGGAGGTTCGCGCTCGAGAGTGGCAGCAAGTTGGTTAGACAGAGAGTCAGTGTCGGCGGGCTCATCGGGATCACAGTCTAGAGGCCGTTTGGGAGAAGCTTCATAAATGGCTTCGGTCGGAGCGCCAAGGAGACAGGCGCGAATGGCAACGAGAACGGGTAAGAGGCCTGCTGGGAAAGTGCGTTTCTCGTGCTCCATGGCGGAGGTGACTCGATCTATGAGTCGCGAGTATGTGTCCGGGCTCCAGAGTTGGCAGGTGGCGAGCCACGGATTAAAAGGGAGCAAGAGATCCCAGTACTTTTGGAGCTGCCGCAAGGAGACAGGGACTCCATTGGCATCGAGCAGGGCAGCGAGGGCTCTGACTTGCGGTGCCTGACGCAATGACAAAGAGGCGCCCATGACGGGATAGGGACGGGACGACGGCGAGGGGTCCCTTGGGGCTCGTCCGGGCGAGGGGTCCCTACCTGGAGAGGAGGACGATCACAGCAGCAGCAGCAGCAGAGAGGGGCCGGGGGAGGAGCCGCCACGTTGGGCGCCAGTTGTAGCTGAGCGAGAGGGTTTCGTCCTCGCTCAGGCCCAAGAGTCGGGGGGGCTTGCTCCTGCCGAACCACCGGCGGGGGGTGCCCCAAGAGGGAGCACCGGTTCTCCAGGCGTGGGGGACGCGCGGTTGGGGAAAAACCACGGAGACCGCTTGAGCGCAAGAACAGGTCTGCTTTATTGCGGAAGTACACTTAGCTATATAGGGTTGGGTAGAGGGAGGGGCGTGATGAAGGGAGGGTTGGCTAAGGGGCGGCTGTGGACAGGCTGAAGCTGATGGATAGACCTGAGGTAAGCAGTTACTGGGGAAGAGGGCAGATTGTGGGTTGGCAATATGGGCGGGACTGGCGGGAAGGGCGGTGGGGGCTGAAAGGGGAGGAGGGGCGGAGAAAGGCGGCAACAAGAAGTCATTTTTTTGTTGTTGTTATTTTGTTTATCAATTGCACTGCTCTAACCACCCAGAAGGAGTATGGACTGTTCTTGAATATATTATTTATGCAAGTTAAAATCACTTTTGCTATTATGGCAGGTATGTAAACCACTAATAAATATGCTGTTTTTACTCCCTCTTTTATTCCCATTAAAACTGGTATAAAACAGTATAAAGGCTTGTATTATAAGTAGTCACTTACAAAAGCATCTGGATCTAAATAGTTTCTTCATTATTTCTAAAGGAACATTTTCTGTTTTGCTTCAACTATGATTCCAGGAAGGAAAGCTTTTCTCAGTTTTGGGAGTAAAGTTTTAAGTGATTAAAAATAGTCAAAGATGCAGGAGGTCTGCATTTTGAATGAGTATAGTAATGTATAAAAGCTGTTCTTCATAAGGTTTTTGCCTAGTATATTAGACTGTTCCCCAGGGGAGGGTTTGCTTTTAATTGCATGAATTCTCCAGGGCTAGGTTAAAAATTATTAATGAATTTCTTACTCAGTGAAATGTTAAAGGTTTCAGGCATCATAGCTGCTTCTATATTAAAAAACCAACGAAATTTTTGTGAATGTACAAAAATGAAATCATTCTAGGACCATGCTATGCAAATGTGGTTGGAGAACCACATCAGCGTCACCTAGGAGCTGTTTAAAAATTCACAGTCCCAGGGGACACAGTTCATGTATCCCCTTGGCTTTATAGTCTGTGCTTTCCTTTCATGGGAGAGAGAGAATTTCAGACTTTTCAAACATTTAAAAATATTCAATACTTCTTTTTTTCTGTGCCTTTTAAGGCTTCTGGATGCTATTCGATCTTTTCAAAAGATGTGTAACTATAGTTTTCAAGATATTTTAAGGAGAAAATCACATTTAGACCATGGGAGCCTTGCAAAACTAATTGTATTTTATGCAAATCCAATTAATGGGATGCAGAATTCAAATTCAAGTGAATATTTGTATTCATTTTTATAGTTTTTGCTGGTTTCTAATCTGAAAACAGAACAGACCAAGTAGAAGTAGGTTACTACAACACGAAAAACTGATGTCTAAGACTGGCTGTTGGTTTCGGTTACAAGTTCAAGATCTTTTTTTTTTTTTTTTTTTTTTTTTTTATTGACTTTGTAATAATATTACATTAAAAATATATATGTGAGGTCCCATTCAACCCCACCCCCCCCACCCCCCCTCTCCCCCCCCAACAACACTCGTTCCCATCGTCATGACATATCCATCGGATTTGGTAAGTACATCTTTGGGCACCTCTGCACCTCATAGACAATGGTCCACATCAAGATCTTAACTTTTATATGATAAAGTACTTGAACTTTTGAAACAGCATAATGGTTTGGTATGACTTCCTTACTACAGTACAGTGGTTATGGAAATTTGATCCCTGGATGGTTAGCATTGCTTAGGAACTTGTAAGAAATGCAGGTCCTCAGGTCCCATCCCAGACATACTGTAAATAAAGAACACTAGGTATGGAGTCCGGCAATCTGTGGTTTAACAAGCCATCCAAGGAGGTTCTGGTATAGGGGTTCTGATGTAGTAAATTTTCCATCACTAGTTTGAATTTATGTATGATCAAGTTGAAATTGTGTGAATGTTGGAAATGGAACACTAAAATAATGAAACTCAACCCTTTTGGCTGAAGACAAATGCATCTAAGACCAAGCCCATGAATTACACAGAAATTATGTAATTTATGGCTGATGTAGTTTGAAGTTATTGCACACAGTATACTTGGCTGTTTTCTTTGTATGTTTGAAGGATTATTTATAAACTTTGTATAACCTTAAACTTTCTACAAAACTAGAATTTTTTATCAGTATGCAAGCTCACAAGGGAGAAATAAAAACTTGTTTGCCTTCTAAAAAAAAAAAAAAGAGGCTTATCTCTCCCCCTGAAGGTGCTACACAATGCGATTACAACGGACAAATACATTCTGCTATTTATATGCTGACAATTTCCATATAGATATCTTCGGCCAGATCAAACTCTAGGTTTGTATATCCAATTTCCCACTCAATAGCACCACTTGACCATCTTATACACATTCTAATTTCAGGGTGTCTAAAATTATCTCCAGATCTTTTATCCTCAAACCACTTCTACCCAGACCATTCCTCATCTCTGGTGATGATAAGTGCATCTTTCCAGTTACTCAGGCTCCATACTTTGGACTTTCTGACACTTTTCTTACTTTTCAAATCATATTGAATCCATCCAGACAACTTGTTGACTTTATATTAAAATATATGCAGAGTTTAACCACTTTCCTCTGCTTTTTCCATTATCACCTGGGTCCAAGCCATACACATCTGCTACTGGATAATTGCAATTGCCCCTCACTAGTTTCCCTGCTGCCACTCTTACCCACTGCAGTCCATTTATAACACAGCAGCTAGATGAATCTCTTCAACATGGAAATCAAACCATGTCACTCTGTATTTAGTGTTCTTTTATATTATATTTATGTAAACTTCATAAGGGCAATGATCTTTTTTATTTTTGTTAATTTCTGTATCATAAGCTCCTAATACAATGCCTGGCATGAAGTATGCCTATGTCTGAAAGAATGAATAGTCATTCTCGGAAGAGAGCACTGACACTTGGAGAAGTAGCTTATTTGTCCAATATCTCACTGAGAGTGGCAGAATTTAAATTAGGTCTTTGAACTCCAGTCTCATGTTATTTTCACTATCTTCTGCTTCCTAAACCAAAAGATCCCTGAAGTTGTTACTACTGTTGGCTAACCAAACTGTACACAGAGAGTATCTTTGACTCTTTCAAAGGGAGATTTTGGACCTAGAAGAGTACACAGTCAAAGAGTTGAATGACAAGGTCTCTAACCTTCTATTACTCCCAAGCCAGTATCAGGGTTTACCCTAATGAATGCTTTGTAGCATCTTTTCTTCACAATTAAAAGCACCAAAATTCTGTCATAACTCTAATGAATGCACATGTTCTACTTTTTCTTCAACAATACTTGTTTCCACTGAAAACATGAGTTTTCCTCTTCCTCATTTTCTTTCATTTTACCTGAAAAAAAAAGAGGAGGAATACTTTCTCTTTGGTGGTACAGATTGTGGATCAATCAAAATCAGACATGCCCATTGCATTAATTTCAATCCTGGAGATTTGTTCTTACTTAATTTTGTAAATAATGTTTTGAACAGGACAAACTGACATAAAGTTGGTGGAACACAATATCTCATGTGGGTTTTCAGGGTTTTATTTAATGTGTTCAGAACTAAGAAATCACACAAGAATTTGATTTGCATGAGACCAAGGAGAATTCCCTTTAGATCAGCTCTCTGTGCTTAGCATAATAAGGATTCTTGAGATATTTGAGTGGATAAATTGCATCAGTGTTGGAGGAGCCTGAAACAAGGGAAGTCTCCCTCTCTTGGAAGATCTCATAAATATACCCACTGGTGGAGTAAGCCATCACTGCTGCTCACTGTGCTGAGGGAAAATGATCTGTGAAGACCTTACCAGAATATTTGAAGGATAATATTTCCCTGTTTAACAATGAGTTTCAATAGTGCATCTTGCTAATGCTTGGTCTGCAACACCGTTTCTCCTTACCTTGAGATGGAAGTGTAAGAGACCTCCACCAGAAACGGAAGAGTCAGTTCTGGATCTGAGTTTGTGCATTTTTACATACATGACTTTACACAGTTAATTTTCAGATTTGAAGGGGGAGGTAGTATTTCCTGGGTCGTTTTTATGATGTAGAGAATAGATAATACCTATGTGGAAATAATATCTCCATGAGCCCACATGCTGCAAAGTCACTGCTAGTTCATTTTACGGGCACTAAGCCCCTTCCACAGTTTTAGTCTTCTGGCTTCTAAAATCAATACCATAATGGGTTGGCTTAAACAATGGGAATTTATTAGCTCAACAGTTATTATTTCTTTGCCAAATGGAATTCAAAAAATTAAATGTAGAACTCCAGATACCTCAGATGTAATTTCTGAACTAATGCCTTCATTGAACACAAGACCTAAGCTCCCTGACTGCAAGTAAACAGGGTTAAAACTGGAGTGTTCAACTTGTCCAATTTGACAGAGACTGTCCTAGTTTTAACACTGAAAATCCCACATCCAGGGAAACCCCCAGCTTTGGGCAAACTGGGATGATTTGTCACATCAGGTTGTAAATTGATCGATACTTTCTGAATTCTGGTATAATTATTCTTCTTCTTCTATCCACCTGCTTTGCTTCTGCTTTGCCATATGAAAGGTGTATGCCAAGTATTTTCTACCCAAATATCTTTCATAGAATGGCATTCATTGATGGAGTAAGTTGCCACAGAGAAAGGTAAATTCTTGTTGCAGCCTTGAATCAGGCTTTTGTGGATGAATATTCTTGAATGCAGGCAGGGATCCAATTTTTCACTGGGAACATACCAGCATCATGTACGCCGCCAGGTGCACTTGCAAATCTAAGTACAGCCAAAGAAACCAAGCTGGGGATTGACGACTGTAAGGACCCTCCCCAGCCAGCGACAACTATCACGTGACAGATGATGACAGAACAGGAATGTTCTGAGGATATGACCGCCTTCCTTATGTCTAAAAACAATTCTATGAACTCTCTTAATTAAGAGAACGATTAAACACTTACATTGAACAGAAGCAAAACATCAGGAAAAACTTCCTCCTTGACAATGTGCTTTGCATCTAAGGAAACAATGTCAACAACAACAAGAAATAGACCTGCCTATCAGTCCAAATATTGGAGGCCAGTGTATAAAAGATGCAGAATTAAAGGAGCCATCAGATTCTGGGAAAAACCTCTGAACACGAGCCCCCTCCACCCTGATGCCATGACCTCCTGCTGCTCTCCCTGCTGCCAGCCCACCTGCTGCCAGTCCACCTGCTGTGGGTCCAGTTCTTGTGGGTCCAGCTGCTGCCAGCCTTGCTGCCGCCCACTGTGCTGTCAGACCACCTGCAGTAGGGCCACCTGCTGCCAGCCAACCTGTGTGACCAGCTGCTGCAGCCCTTCCTTTTGCAGCACTCCCTGCTGCCAGGCTACCAGCAGTGGATCCAGCTCCTGTGGCCAAATCTGCTGTGGATCCAGCTGCTACCAGCCTTGCTGCCACCCCAGTTGCTGCTACACAACCTCCTGCCAGCCAGCTTGCAGTGGCCCTGTGTACTGCCAGAGAACCTGCTACCATCCAACATGCTGCTGCCTGCCTGGCTGCCAACACCAGAGCTGCGGATCCAGCTGCTGCCAGCCTTGCTGCCACCCATCCTGCTGTCAGACCACCTGCTGTAGAACCAGCTGCTGCCACCCCAGCTGCTGCAGCAGCCCTTGCTGTGTGTCCAGTTGCTGTCAGCCTTCCTGCTGCTGATCAACTGGCCAAAAACCACCAAGTGCACAGACCAACCTTCTATCAACTGACCCGTCATTCCCACAAAACCACTTTCTAGACTTTACTGACATCCAGCATGCTCTCAACAAAATGGAGTTATTCATCTGCATGTTTAAAAGCTTATAAATCAGCTTGATGGAGTGTGGACTATTTCACCCTGACTTCTTTTCCTTATATTATCTGGATTGTGTGTTACTTCTTATATTCACATGATTGAATGTCCTCAGCTTTCACTCTGACATCAAAAATTCACCCACTACCTCAAGTAACTTAAGCAAACAAGTGTTCATAGCTCTTTTCATAGACTTCTCTAATTGATCCATAATCTTCATAATCATTTTGCTTTTAATATAGCCATGATTCTTGTGTCATGCTATCTTCTTTTTATGATCCTTTGACTTGCCTCCCTTGATGCAAGGAGTCTTATGTATACGTTTCTAAATAAATTCTCTACCATTCATCCAAATCAGTCATCCACATCATGTTTCCCTTTTGTTCTATAGCCTTTCTGATACAGAGATTTATAAACATTTATATATTTATAAATATGAGGTTTTACTGCCTCATAAAAACCTCCCAGTAAATATTGCCTCTCCCTTCAGACTTGAAAATTGACTTGTGTAAAGTCATGTGTGTAGAAATGCCCAAACTCAGATGGAGAACTGGGTCTTCTGGCTCTGGTGGAGGTCTCTTAGACTTGCCTCTCAAGGTAAGGAGAAATGGTGCTGCAGATCAAGTGTTAGCAAGATGGATTTTTGAATTCCATTTGGCAAAGAAATAATAACTGTTGAATATCAGTTAATGTTTCCATGTACAAAGCTCTTTCCAAATCAGTTTTCAACACCTCAGTGAGCAACAATGATGTGAAAGGTATCAATGGCTATGTATAAGAGATCCCTTAACACAGGGTGACGTTGTTTGCCTCAGGCTCTTTCCACTCAGGGATGCCATTCACCGGCATCACATATTTTGAGACTCCACTTTATGTGAAGTTAGGGATGCTCATCTAAAGGGACCTGCTCCTTGGTCTCGAGCAAAAATTCAGTGTGACCCTCATCCAGCACATGTCGACGGATAAAGGAAATAAATAAAACAAGATATTGTGCTCCACCAACTGTCAGTCAGTTTGTCTTGGTGAAATCATTACTAAGAAAATTAAATAAGGAAAAATCATGACACACTGAAAACAGTGCAATGGGCATGAGTGATTTTGATCAATTCACAATCTCTAGACTGTCTAAGAAAACTAAACAACTGCCGTTGTTCTCTTGAGGTAAAAATGAAGTATTTGAGGGAAATAAAAGCTCATGTTTCCATAGGAAAAAAATAAATATGGAGAAAAAGTGGAAAAAACTGTGCACTCATCAGAGTTTTGACAGACAGAACACTGGTGCATTCTGTCATGAAGAAAAGATGCTACATAAGCATTCGTTAGTGTATAGTCTTGTACTGGCTTGGGAGTAATAGAAGGGCTAGAGACTTCAGAATTACCTCTGATGAGCAGCTAACTGTACATATATGAGGGGAGTACATCAGTATTTAAAAGTATTTGTCTCAACTTACTGGTGTTCTACTGGGGAACTCTTGTGATTAGTAAGGGAAGAAATTGTCGTAGTGATGTGGAGAGGTTGGCCACAGTGGCTGCTGATGGTAGGGATATGGAAGAAGAGATACGGTGTGGGGGCATTTTCAGGATTTGGAGTTGTCCTGGGTGGTGCTGCAGGGACGGATGCTGGATGTTCTGCGTCCTGCCATGGCTCACTGGGTGGACTGGGGGAGAGTGTGGATTGCAGTGTGGACCACTGTCCATGTGGTGCAGTGATACTCCAGAATGTATTCATCAGGTGCAGTGGATGTGCCATGATGATGGAAGAGGTTGTTGAAGTGGGAGGGGTGGGATGGGTGGGGTGGGGAGTATATGGGGACCTCATTTTTTTTAATGTAACATTTAAAAGAAAATAAAGAAGAAAAAAAAGAAAAAATTAAAAAAATAAAAGTATGTGTCTGGAAGGCTTTGAGGAGACAGCCAAGAGTCTAAACTTTCTACTTGCTGATTCCCAATGAGGGATGTGGTCAATAAGATGAAGAATTAAAATGTTCTGGTTTTCCACTGCTCACAAGATATTGGACTAGATGCTCTGTATAGATTATCTCAAATTCTTAAAGAAGCTGGCAAGGTAGGTATTAATATCTCCCTTTTAGAGATGAGGAAATCAAGGGTAAGAGAGTTAAAGTAATGCCATAGTATGGTTTCTCCCATGTGCAATGCCAAGAAAAAGATTCAAGTTTAAGAAATTTATTTGGGAAGTGCAGATTACACTGTTAAGGAATTGGGAATGTGACACAGGGAAAATTACACTATCAAGCAGGCCATCACAGTGGAGAACTGAAGTTTCAACGTGAATGGAAGCTATCAGATAGTGTAAAACACAAAGTTTGGAATTATTCTACTGGGGTCTTTAAAGTCAACTCTCCAAAAATATGGGTTTGTGTTTTTCTCAGCAAGATATACACAGGGCACATGACTTTGTACACTTGTTTAAAAAGGGCTGTTAGGAGGAGAGGTGCAGATATTGGAAGATGGAAGATAATCCGAATACACCAAGATATAAGATACTTGGGTGGGTAATCAAAACATAATGCAGAATACAAATTTTCCTCCATACAGATCGAGTCACACACCATGTTAACTTACCCCAATTTGTTTTTCATATTCAAAATCATGTATACAATTTTTTGAAAAATAAGGAATAAGAAATAAAGGAAGATGAAGGGGAAGAGAAGTAAAGGAGGAGTCGAAGAAATATTAATAGGCGGAAGTGGGGACAGAGGGAAGGTGAGTGGGAGGAAAAATGGTAGACTGGAAGGAAGGAAGGAAGAAAGGAAGGAAGGAAGAAAGAAAGAAAGGAGGGAGGGAAGAGGAAGGAGGTAAGGAGAGAGGAAGAGAAGGAAGGACAGAAGGAATGAAGGAAGGCAGGCACAAAGGCAGGCAGGCAAGAGATACTGTGAAACATTCTACAATTACTGCTACTATGTCAACATTTCCATCTGTGCATCTCCTTACCCTAAACTACTTCCAATAGTGACTAGCTCCAAACCCTGTTAAGAAACACACACTCATGTTTTACAATATCTTCAACCAGGTTAATGTAAACTTTGCTAATCTTGAAGCCCTTGTTTTTCTATAAGGTGATGTTATATAAATTGACTCTTTTATGACATTTTTAAGGTTCACATTCAAAGGGCAATCCTTTCTCTCTTCTTTGTGGTTCTATAGCACTTTCATAGTGCCAAACTGTGACCTATCCAAGATGTTAGTGGAAGAGTTCATTGGGTTCATTTATGCCATGTCATTTAAGAGCCAGCTAGGGTATTATAAATTGTACATGTTTAATTATATATTCAGGGGAAGCAGACTTGGCCCAACGGATAGGGCATCCACCTACCACATGGGAGATCCGTGGTTCAAACCCCGGGCCTCCTTGACCCGTGTGGAGCTGGCCCATGTGCAGTGCTGATGCACACAAGGAGTGCCGTGCCACGCAGGGATCCCCCGCGTAGGGGGAGTGGTACTCCCCCTATATGTACCAGAAGTGCGCCCTGTAAGGAGAGCCGCCCAGCATGAAAGAAAGTGCAGCCTGCCCAAGAATGGCGCTGCACACACGGAGAGCTGATGCAACAAGATGATGCAACAAAAAGAAATACAGATTCCCGGTGCACTGATAAGGATAGACTTGATCACAGAAGAGCACACAGCTAATGGACACAGAGAGAAGACAACTGGGGGTGAAGGGGAGAGAAATAAATAAAAAATAAATCTTTAAAAATAGTAATAATTATTATTATATATTCAGGTAACTCACAGTATTTCCCAGTTCTTACTTCCATGTTCTAAATGTAAAACTCAGTGGCATAGGTAAGTCTTTAGAAAGTGGCCTTCGTTCTCACATTTTATGTGTTTGTTTATTAGTTGATAATCTGGAATCATTGGCTTGTAAGGAGTGATCCACCAACCACACTTTTTCCCACAGTTACACTTCAATGAATTATACTGCGTTACTGGTCATGAAGTGATACCCTCTGTCTATGATTTGAGTTGAGTGATAAGGACAATTCATGACTAACCTTCTTCAGAAAAACAAATTTGTGCATAAATGATCAAGAATTAATTTCAGAAAATTGTACCAGACTTTGTTGTCTCTGATAAAGAGAATCACAAAGATCAACTATTGGATACTAGTTTTTCCATGGAATTCCCCCAAGGCAATTACTCAGAAAGAAATCCTTGAGCTGTTCTAATATACCTGTCTAAAAGGAAACTGCTGTACACTGAGGTAACACTTCAGTAGCATTACTAGTTTGTTTTATGTGCCTTCAGAAAAATCAATAGAAACATTAACATCAAAACCAAACTGAGTCACAGGAGAATGGGGAATCTTGCCACATTCAAGGCTAACTCATTTAGAGAACAGGAAAGGAAAGACTAAGAAAAGGAGAATAAATTCAAATGATTCCCATTTTAGTGCACAAGTGTACAGATTTCACCACTTTTATGAAAGAGAACTGAAATTATCATTATGTAGTGTAATGAATTCTGATATTAAAAAAACTTGTCAGAGACGTGTGTGGACAAATAGGATCACATTTCAGTAATTCTTAGTCTCTCTGGAGGAGGGAAATAATCTTGGATGACCCAACCCGAGATCCTCCACTCTGTTACTTACGTGAAGGGTTGAGAGGTAAAATCTGACAAGATCTCATGATGCTGCACAGAGACTATGCAGACTCACTCATGTGGATGCTACAATTTTCACAGAAGGATAAGGAATGAGTATTTCCCTCTAAATTCTTATCCTCAGGGCTATTTCAGAGGTAATCATATCCTTGGCTCTTCCTTGTAACCCTATCGAATTTCCTGTTTATAAAAATACAAGTTTCTTTTAAATTCCTTCTTTCTTTTTTGAAAATGATTTTAAATAATAGAAGTGAATGCTGTAAAATGCACAAGGGAGGTTACGAGCAAATGATACAATAAAACATGAAAAAGAATCAAGCTCAGTATTTGATATAAACATAGTAAAATCCACAACAGATGGGGAAATCATAGAAGAAATGCAGCCAAGGAAAAAGTACCAACTTAGAAGACTCAACAATGAGATTTATAAAAAATGAACACAAATAAGTAGAATGGAATGATAATGAGAACACCGAATATCAAAATTCATGGAATATCATCGGACTGTATAGTTTAATAATAAGGCAAAGCAAATCCAGCATCATATACATGAAATCATAAACATTTGATTATTCTGAAATGCAAGGTTGGTTTAACAGTTGAACATTAACCAACTTTTTATCACATTTACTGCAAAAAGTAAAACAATCATGCGATTATCTCAAAAGGTATGGAAATGGAGTTTGTTGCTTGTTGTCATATAAGTTACATGTTGCTGCTTGTTGTCACGTAGACTGGGGTATATAGAGAGCCCCTTGTAAACAATAAAGTTGTCTGAGGAGTCATTACTCGCAGACCCCCTGATCCCAGTTCGCTCGTTCTTGTTCTTTGTTTCCTTCCCCCTTTTCTCTTTCTTTCATTCCTGATACCCTTCAGGTCCAAATCTCCAACATCTGGTGCCCAACGTATTTCTGACACATGAGAATTTTTGTCTAAATTGTATTAATGTTTGAAATTCTTTGGTTCTTTGTTATGTGGCCATGTTGTGACAATTGGAAACTCTAAAGGGAGAAACTTTTAAAACTAATTCATATGAAAACAGTGGCCTTCTAACACTTTAAAGAATCACTGTGAATGAATATGATAAATCTGCCTGCTGGTTCCAATTAAATCCATTTTCTAGATGTTCTGTAAATTTAATTTTGAATAGTCGTTATCAGTTTTTGAGTGTATAGCTTTCATAGTAGCATCTTTCTGACTAAATATTTGTAATTGATTCCACTAGCAACTTCAAATTAAGAACAAAATAAGATGTTTATACTTTATCTTATTTCAATATCATTGATTAATACTCATAATGCTTTGCTTTATTGATGCTATTTTAAATTACAAAAATTCTTTAGTTCTTTCACATTGAAAACTGTAAGTTCAGAGGTTTTGATTTTGGTCTTGTCTTTAAAGTGAAAAAATTAAATAAAATAACCAGCAGATGTATATTTTTTTAAAAAGGTATGGAAATGTATTTTCAAATAGCATCACATTTTGAAGACAAAAGATCCTAGTAAGTTAGGAATAGAAAAAGCACCTTTATTCTGATATTTAAAAAGACTGAAAGAAACAGACAACATCGTACTACAATGTAAAACGTTGAAATTATCCTTCATACTGAGAATAATGCAAAGTTGTCCATAAGAGCATTCTGCTCAACATCGTGCTGGAAGTCAGAGTCTATGTGATGGCTTGGAACTCCAGGCTGTGTATAAAAAGTCTCAATGTTATTCCTAGAAATAGGATATTTTGACAAGGTTATCTTCAATTAGGTGAGGCCAACTGAATTAGGAAGGGTCTTATCCTGTTCCTGGACACACTATAGAGAAGCCACAGAGAAAAAGCCACGGGAGAAGCAAGAAGTAAAAAATCAGAGGAACCCTGAAGAGGAAAGAGAAGCCACGGCCAAGGACATTGCCATGAAACAAAAAAGCCAAGGACCAAGGATCACAGACAGCCAGACCCAGAAGGCCACAGTCTTTGGAGAGGAAGCATTGCCTTGCTGATTTTAGACTTTCCCAAAGGTCAAAATCTTGAGCCAATAAATTCTTGTGTTTAAGCCAACCCATTGTACAGTACTGGAGATTTGCTTTAGAAGGCAGAATTCTGAAACTGTTGACGGGGATGAGAAAAAATTAAAAGATAAAGAGACTGCTATTTTCAATTGCCCTAAATTGCAGACAGCGCACATGTCTAATGACTATAGAGTGAACAAACAAATGGTTATATGGATAAAGGAAATACTATACAGCTAGGATGATGAGTAAATTATGATGAGTACAAGGACAAATCTCAGAATGATAATGCAGTGAGAAAGAAGCTAATTCTAAATTATTTCATTTAAAACAATGTTAAAAAGTGTCATAACATATTTGTAGTTTGAAAGTCAGTATGGTGATTATCTTGGGGGTGAAGATGGTAATATAATCTGAAGACAATAGGGTTAAATTCTGTTTATTAACCTGATAACTGTGACATGGGTGTGATAGCTTTGGGAAAATATTAGTTTAAAATATGATAGACTTCAAAGAAACACCTGGTATAAGATCTAATCTAATTCACTCATGACAATAAAAGGGCAGGCTGGGGTCTGGGTGGGTACATGAGGTTACTGAGTGGTAGGACACAAGCCAGGATGAAAGTGGAATCTCATCTGGTTTGCTTAAACCAGTCCAAGTTTGATCACCAAAGCCCCACATCATGGAACCCACAGACCTGGTGAAACAAGGATGGTGGAACCCAAGAGTGTTAATTGAAACTTTCTGAATTCCAGGATAATTCTTCTTCTTCTATCCACTTGTTTAGCTTCTTCTTTGCCATGTGGAAGAGATTATGCCAAACACCCTCTATCCAAATATCTTTGATAAAATTGGGATATGTAGTGGAATAGTTACTACAGAGAAAATAAATGCCTGTTGCAGACTTGAATTGGGTTTCTGTGGGTTAACAAACTTGGGTCCAGACAGGGAATATATCATCATCAGGCATGCCCCCAGGTGTACATGCCAACTTAAGTACAGCCAAAGGAACCAAGCTGGGAAGTGACGATCATTAGGACCCTCCCCAGGCCAGTGGAAACTATCACATGACAGATGAGGAGGAGGAGGTGACCACCTTCCTCATAACTGAAAGTAGTTTCATACATATCTCAATTAAGAAAATGATTAAACACTTACTTTGAAAAAATTAATTATTAATGTGAAGAACATCCTCCTTGGTAATTTGTCATTATCTATGGGAAACAACATCAATAATAAGGAAAAGACGTGCTGATTAGTCAAAGATTGGGGACCCAGCTGCCAGCCTACCTGCTGTGGGTCCAGTTCTTGTGGGTCCAGCTGCTGCCAGCCTTGCTGCCGCCACTCTGCTGTCAGACAACCGGCTGTAGGACCGCCTGCTGCCAGCCAACCTGTGTGACCAGCTGTTACCGCCCTTCCTGCTGCACTACTTCCTGCTGCCAGGCCACCTGCTGTGGGTCCAGCTCCTGTGGCCAAACCTGTGGTGGGTACAGCTGCTGCCAACCTTGCTGCTGCACAGCCTGCTGCCAGCCAGCTTGCAGTGGCCCTGTGTACTACCGAGAACCTGTTACCACCCAACATGCTGCTGCCTGCCTGGCTGCCAACCCCAGAGCTGTGGACCAGCTGCTGCCAGCCCTGCTGCCGCCTCTCCTGCTGTCAGACTACCTGCTACAGAACCACCTGCTGCTGCCCCAGCTGCTACAGCAGCCCTTGCTGTGTGTCCAGTTGCTGTCAGCCTTCCTGATGCTGATCAACTTGCAAAAAACCACCAAGTGCACAGATCAACCTGCTATCAACTGTCCTACCATTCCTGGGACAAAATCTCTTCCTAGACTTCACCAACATCCAGCATGCTCTCAACAAAATGGAGTTATTCATCTGCATGTTTAAAAGCTTGTGCATCAGCTTGACGGAGTGCAGACTATTTCACCCTGATTCGTTTCTTCCTTATGTCTTCTGGATTGTGTGTTACTTCTTATATTCACAACGTGACTGAATGTCCTCAGCTTTCACTCTGAAGTCAAGAAATTCACCCACTACCTCCATGAAACTTAAGCAAACAAGTTCTCATAACTCTTTTCAGAGATTTTTTAAATTGATGCATAATCTTCATAATCACATTCTATTTTTTAATATACCTATGATTGTTGTGTCATGCTCTCTACTTTTTATGTTCACTTTGAGTGGCCTCCCTAAGGCAAGAAGACTTACCTATATGTTTCTAAATAAATTCAATACCATTATTCATCCATATCATGTTTACCTTTTGTTTACAGCTTTCCTGATATAGGGATTTATATACATATCCTATAGGTTTTATCTATTCTTTGCCTCATAAAAACCACCCACTAAATATTGACTCTCTCTCCAGATTAGAAAACTGAATGTGTAAAGTCATGTATGTAGAAATGCACAAACTAAGATCCAGAACTGGGTCCTCTAGCTCTGGTGGAGGTCTCCTACACTTCCATCTCAAGGTAAGTAGAAATGGTGCTGCAGACCAAGCATTAGCAAGATGCACTATTGGATGGGATCTTTAACTAGGGAAGTACCATCCCTCAAATATTCACAAAGGTGTGCACAAAGGTCTTCACAGGCCAGTTTCCCTCAGCACAGTAAGCAGCAATGCTGGCTTCATCTATCAGTGGGTATATTTACGAGATCTCCCGGGACAGGCAGTTCCCTTGTCTCAGGCTGCTCCTGACACTGAAGGAATTCATCAGCTGAAATGTTTTGAGAATCTATATCATCCTAAGTGCAGAGAAGTGATCCAAAGGGCCTTCATTTTCTCTAAGGGAAATCAAATTCTTGTGTTACCTTTCCCCGAGCACATGTCAGCAAATAAAAAGGAATTAAGTAAAACCAGCAAAACCTACTTGAGATGTTATGCTCCATCAACTGTCAGTTTGTCCTGATCAAAACATTATTTAGAAAATCAAGTAAGGACAAATCCTTAGGAGTCAAATTAGAGCAATGGGCATGAAAGATTTTGATCAATCTGCAATCTACTCCACCTGGGGTGAAAATATACCCTCTGCTTTTTCAGGTAAAATGAAAGCCTCTGAGGAAAATAAAAATTCAAGTTTTCAGTGGAAGCAAGTAATGGAGAAGAAAAAGGACAAGAACCTGTGCATTCATCAGTGTTATGACAGACAGAAGGCTGGTGCTTTTAACTGGAAAGAAAGGATGCTCCATAAGAATTCATAGGGGAAGCGGATTTGGCCCAACAGGTAGGGCATCTGCCTCCCACATGGGAGATCCAAGGTTCATACCCAGGGCCTCCTGACCCGTGTGATGAGCTGGCCCACGTGCAGTGCTGATGTGCACAAGGAGTGCTGTGACACACAGGGGTGTCCCCCGTATAGGGGAGCCCCATGCACAAGGAGTGTGCCCATAAGGAGAGCTGCCCAATGCAAAAAAAGCGCAGCCTGAGCTGGAATGGCACAGCACACGTGGAGAGCTGACACAGCAAGATGACACAACAAAAAGAAACACAGATTCCCGGTGCCACTGACAAGAATAGAAGCTGACACAGAAGAATACACAGCAAATGGACACAGAGAACAGACAACTGGGGCAGGCGGGAGGGGGGGGCGGGGGAGGAGAGAAGGGGGAGGAAAAATAAAGCAATTAAGTAAGAGTACAGGACTTGAACCTAGAGTCTCCAAACTGCCAGTCCAATGATCTTCTCATCCAACACCCTACTTTACAAATTTGGCAAGGATTTCAAAAACTCAATCCTTTGAAACGTTCCACAAAAAAAAGTTATTGTATATAAAATTGTTTAAAATAGATGGGCAGGAATAAAAACTACTAGAGGCGACTTCTTTTCTTCAAAGTGGGTCTAAAATCCTAAAATGTTTAAATTTTATGTCACCGATCAATGTCAAATGAATATAAGGTAAATAATGCTCACCTCTCTTTTTTCATTAACAAAAATTGTATTGAAATATATCATTCATTCATGAACATACATAAACAATAAGTGTATAGTAAAAGTTGTGAACTTGAGAAGTGGATGTGACTCGAGTGATTGGGCTTCCGCCTGTCGTATGGAGGACCCGGGTTCGATTCCTGGGGCCTCCTGGTGAAAAAAAAAAAGCATGTCTACGCAGTGAGCCGAGTGCCCGTGCAAGTGCCTGCATGGTGAGCCATGCCCGCACAGCAAGCCAGTGCTCACACAAGTGAGTCACGCA
Organism: Dasypus novemcinctus; assembly: GCF_030445035.2. Lineage (NCBI taxonomy): Eukaryota > Metazoa > Chordata > Mammalia > Cingulata > Dasypodidae > Dasypus > Dasypus novemcinctus. The sequence goes on from NC_080693.1 coordinate 60,476,987, forward strand.
GGAAGATGATGGTACAACAAAAGAGCGATGAAGGAAAAAGTCAAGGTGAGGCTCAACAGAAACCAGGAACTGAGGTGGCACAAGTAACAGGGAACCTCTCTCCACATCAGAGGTCCCCAGGATTGAATCCCAGTGAATCCTAAAGGAGAAAAACGGGAAGAGAAGACAAAACGAGAAATAGATACAGAAGAATATACAGCAAATGGACACAGACAGCAAAAACAGCAGGGCAGGGGGGAGGGGGAGATATAAAAAGCTTAAAAAAAAGTTGTGAATTCACAAAACAAACATGCATATCATCACACAGGGCTCCCATACATCACTCCACCAACGACACATTGCATTATTGTGAAGCATTTGTCGCAAACTATGAAAGAGCCTTGTCAAAATATTACTACTAACTATAGCCCATATCTTCCATTTGGTGTATTTTTCCCCAACCTACCCAATTATTAACACCCTGTATCAGTATTATATATTTATTATAATTCATGAAAGAATGTTCTCATATTTGTTAACTATAGTCCATCTTCCACCACAGGATTCCCTGTGTTGTACAGTCCCATCCTTTGTACAATCCTTTAAAAGTGTACACTCACAAGAAGCAAGATGGCAGCAGAGTAAGGAGCTCCTAGAATCAGCTTGTCCTACAGGGCAGTTAATAAACACCCAGAACTATCTAAAACACCTGTTAGGGGGCTCCAGGAGACCAGAAGAGCATCCTGCAACATCCTTGAAAGAATGGAAGGAGGAATCTGCCCATCTGCAGAGAAGATTCATAAGTAGAGCACTCCACACCCTGGAGAAACTGCACCCAGGATAAGTACATCTAGTAAGCCAGATGCCAAGACACCAACAAAAAATTACAGTCCACACCAAGAAACAGGAAGGTATGGCCCAGTTAAAGGAACAAGACAAGGCTCCAGATAACATAAAGGAACTGAGACAACTAATCATAGATATTTAGAAAAATCTTCTTAGTAAATTCAGTGAGATGGCTAAAGGGATTAAGGATATTAAGAAGACATTGGATGGGACTGTGTCAAAAGATTGGTGAAAATAAAATATGACAGAGAAAACTCAAATAGTCAGGAATAAACTTAACCAATGATGTAAAGTACTTATATTCAGAAAACTGCAACTCAATGTTAAAAAGAACATTCCATACTAATGGATTGGAAGACTAAATATCATTAAGATGTCAATTCTACTCAAATTGATATACAGATTCAATGCAATCCTGATAAAAATTCCACCAGCATTAAAAAAAAATTGAAAACACAATGATCAAATTTATTTGGAATGGTAAGGGGTCCTGAATAGCCAGAAACATCATAAAAAGGAAAAGCAAACCCTCATCTCTAGACTTTAAATCATATTACCTAACTATAGTAGTAAAAACAGCATGGTACTAGGGTTAAGACTGACACATAGACCAATGGAACCAAATTGACGGCTCAGATACAGACTCTCACAGGTATGGTCAAGTGATTTTTGACTAGCCTATCAAACCCACACAGCTCACAGCAGAACAGTCCATTCAACAAATGGTGCTGAAAGTACTGGATATCCATAGCCAAAAGAAGGAAAGAGGATCCCTATCTCACACCTTATTCAAAAATTAACTCAAAATGGATCAAAAACCTAAAAATAAAAGCAAGAACCATAAAACTTCTAGAAAAATTGTAGGAAAATATCTTCAAGACCTGATGGTAGGTGGTAGATTCTTAAAGGAGATAAGAGAAGGACTGAGATGGACTACTGATGTTTAATGTATGCAGAAGTTTTAATTAGCTTTACTGTAAAAGTGTGGAAATGTATAGAGTGGATGGTAACACATAGTGAGTAACAGCTAGTTCATAAATGGGGATGTGGCTGAAAAGGGTAGTCTGGGGATGTAAAAGATAATTGACAGAATGCTAGAGAATAATCTAGGAACTGAATAGCACAGTAAACCAAGAAGTAGATGAGAATTTTGGTTGGTGGTACAGATGCAAGATTGTGTCCTTTGTGAGCTAAAGCAAATGTACATCACTACTGCAGGGTGCTGGGAATGTGGAGAAGCATGGGAAACATACAACTGGAGTGACCTATGGACTGTGGTTAGCAGTAATAATATAATATTCTTGCATCTATGCCAACAATGTACTGTGTTCAGTAATGAAGCAGTATGGAAAATGTGAGCCAAAAGTACACTATGGATATGGTAACAATCAGATGATATTATCTTACCTGTAACAAATGTTCCACCACAGTGTGGTGTGCTGATAGAGGGGTGTTGTTTGGGAATTCTGCACATGTGCATGATTGTTTTATAAGTTTACGACTTCTATCATAAAAAATATATATTTAAAAATAATAATAGGGTGGTTTTGAGGAAAAACACACCAAATTTAAGATAAGGACTATAATTGGTAGTAAGATTTTGACAATATTCTTTCATAATTTGTAACAAACATCTCATGACAATGCAAGGTGTTGGTGGAGGGTTGATGTATGAGACCACTATGTAATGTTAGGTATGTTTGCTTTGTAAGTTCATAATTTTTACTATACACTTATTTGTTTATGTATGTTCATATATAAATGATATAAAGGTAACAATAACATTGGGAAGCAGATTTGGCTCAACTGACAGAGCATCCGCCTACCACATGAGAGGTCCATGGTTCAAACCCAGGGCCTCCTGACCCATGTGGTGAGCCAGCCCACACACAGTGCTGATGCACGCAAGGAGTGCCGTGCCATGCAGGGGTGTCCCCCATGTAGGGGAGCCCCATGCACAAGGAGTGTGCCCCATAATGAGAGCCGCCCCATGTGAAAAAAGTACAGCCTGCCCAGGAGTGGCACTACACACATGGAGAGCAGACACAGCAAGATGACACAACAAAAAAGAGACACATTTTCCCAGTGACACTGACAAGGATCCAAGCAGACACAGAAGAACACACACAGTGAATGGACAGAGAGAGCAGACAACAGGGAAGTGGGGGAGGGAATAAATAAAAAATAAATCTTAAAAAAAAATAAAGATAATAGTAACAGGATGGGTTGGGGGGAAATATTTTGCTTAGTAGTAATATTTTGACAATGTTCTTTAATCACTAGTTAAAAGATTTAGCAACAATGCAAGTTATTGGTGGTAGGGTGAGGTATAAGAGTCCTGTATGATGTTATATGTTCATTTTATAAGTTCACAACTATTATTATACACTTATTGTTTATGTATGAGTGTTATACTTCAATAAATTAATTTTAAAAATAGTGATGCTACATTTATTGTGCAGATCTTTTGGTGAATATATATAAACATTTCTGTTGTACTGTGATTTGCATTGCTTTTGTCAAAACTATGTTCTGTCTTCTAGAAGTCCACATCATCTTATATTAGATTTTTTCATATCTTTTTAGTTTTTTATTGTATTATAGATGCTTTCTTTTAAATTCCATTCTAAAATTATTTCTGACGTGAAAAATTCATTTATACATAAGGATTTTGTATTCAATCTCCCTTATTATTTCCAATAGTTCATCAGTAAGTTATTTTGGAATTTTAACCTGCACAGGTATATCATCAACAAATTATGGTAGTTTCATTCATTCCACAGCAGTCTCTTTATCTTTTAATTTTTTCTTATCCTAGTCACAGTTTAGAGTTCTGTCTTCTAAAATAAGTACCAGATACCATACAATGGACTGGCTCAAACTACGTGAATTTATTGGCTCTTGATTTTAAGCTTGGGAGAGTCTAAAATCAGGCTTCAGCAAAGCATTGCTTCTTTTCCAAGACTGTGGCATTCTGGTTCTGGCTGCCTGTGATACTTGGTCCTTGGCTTTTTTATTTCATGGCAAAGCACTTGGCCATGTCTTTTCTTTTCTCCTTCAGGTTTTTTGACTTCTGATTTCTTGTGTGTCCCATGGCTTTTCTCTGAGACTTCTCAGAGAAAAGGATAATGATAAGACCCTTTCTGATTCAGTTGGCCCCACCTTAATTAAAGATAACCTCATCAAACATTCCTATTTACTGTAAGTTCATAACCAGAGGAATGGATTAACATTGAGTGCTTTTGGTGCACAAAACTCCAAGCCATCACATCTACTCCTAGGCCCTCCAGCAAAACATTGAACAGAATGGTATCATGAAGAACCTAGCATTATTCTCAGCGTGAGGGATAAGCGTCAACATTTTACATTGCAGTATGATATTGGTTGTTTCTTTTGTAGCCTTTTTAAATATGAGAAGATGGAGGATTTTTCTATTCCTAACTTGTTAGGGTCTTTTGTCTTCAAAACATGATGATATTTTGAAATACCTTTTCCCTACCTATTGAGATAATCTAATGATTATGTTACTTTTTTGCAGTAAATGTCGTAAAAAGTTGATTAATGTTCAACTGTTAAACCAACTCTTAAACCAACCTTGCATTCAGAATAGTCAATGTGTTTATGATCATATGTTTTTGATGGTGGCTTTGATTTGCTTTATTACTTAAGATATATGATCTGATTATGTCCCATGAATTTTGGTAATTAGTGTTCTCAGTAACCTTCCATTCTATTTATTTGTTCATTTTTTATATGCCTCATTGTTGAGTCATCTAAGTAAGTACTTTTTTCCTGGGCTACCTTTCTTTTAAGATTTCCCCATCCACTGTGGATTTTACTACATGCTTATGCCAAATACTGATCTTAATTCTTTTTTTAAATATATTTTTTATTTATTTTTAAAAGATACATAGATCACACAAAATGTTAAATTAAAAAATATAGGAGATTCGCATATACCCCACTCCCCATACCCCCCAATTTTCCCACATCAACAACTTCTTTCATCAGTGTCTTATTTCATTGCATTTGATTAATACATTTTGGAGCACTGCTACACAGCATGGATTATAGTTTACATTGTAGATTACACTCTCCCCCAGTCCATTCAGTGGGTTATGGCAGGATAAATAATGCCTGCATCTGTCCCTGCAACATCATTCAGGGCAACTCCAAGTTCTGAAAATGTCCCCACATCACACCTCCTTTTCCCTCTCCCTCCCTTCAGCAACTCCAGTGGCCACTGTCTCCACATCAATGATACAATTTCTTTTTTTTTTTAACCCCTTAATATTTTTTATTTTTATTTTTATTTATTTTTTATTGACTTTGTAATAATATTACATTAAAAATATATATATATATGAGGTCCCATTCAACCCCACCACCCCCACCCCACCTCTCCCCCCCCCAGCAACACTCATTCCCATTATCATGACACATCCATTGCACTTGGTAAGCACATCCCTGGGCACCTCTGCACCTCATGGTCAATGGTCCACATCATGGCCCATACTCTCCCCCATTCCATCCAGTGGGCCCTGTGAGGATTTACAATGTCCGGTGACTGCCCCTGAAGCACCATCCAGGGCAGCTCCATGTCCCAAAGACACCTCCACTTCTCATCTCCTCCCACCTTTCCCCATACCCATCAGCCACCATGTCCACTTTTCCCAATTTCTTCCATTGCTAGAGTCACAATGATTCTATAGTAGAACACCAGTAAGTTCACTCTAATCCATGTTTTTTTCCTCCATCCTGAGGACCCTGGGATGGTGATGCCCACTCCACCTCTCAGTTAAGAGGGGACTTCAATCCCACACAGCCAGTGGATTGGACTCTTGTACCCGCAGCTGTAGACTCTCTTGGTTCCTTGGTGTGGTGGTCGCCCATCCTCACCTCTGTGTCAGCTGACCTGGGTAACTCCAATGAACTTGAGAGTAGGTGCTGCAACACTGCTGAGGCTCAGGTCCCAGCTGGCAAATGAATAGCCCAGAGATTCAAGTCTCTTGGGCATACACCAACCCCAGTGCCAACCATAGGTTCGATAAAAGAGACAGAAGATGCATGTGTAGAGAAGTCACATCTGAGTCTAATTCCATCACACTCAGGAGCGCAAATTCCAAAGTAGGGCCCACTGGCAAGGCACTGAATTCTGGAGACATCTGCCATGACCACAGGACCTGGGTGTCTCCATAGCTCTCAGTAACACCACTACCTGGGGCTGTATCTACTCTGGCTGTCTCTGAGATGCTGCTGAGTCAATTTGATTCTTTTCAATATTTTATTGTTACATTTGTTCAGAACCTCCTCATTTATTATAGTGAATTCATTTGTCTTATTTTAAATCAATTTCCAAAAAAGAAGAAAGAAGAAACTTATTTTTTTGTAAAGAGGAAATTCAATGGGGTTACAAGGAAGAGTCAAGTACATTATTACCTCTGAAATAACACAGAGGTTAAGGGGTCAGAGTGAATTAATTGCTTTCCTTTCTTGTGAAAAACGTAGCATACACGTAAGTGATTCTGCATAGCCTCTGTGTAGCCTGAAGAGGAACTTGTCAGATTTTACCCCTCATGCCTTCATGTAAGTTAGGGAGGGGAGGCTCTCAAGCTGAGTAGTCCTAGATTACTTCTCACCTCCAGAGATAGTTTAAGAAGATATTGCAATGTACAGCAGTTAGTCCACACACATCTCCGACAAGTTCTTTAATATCAGACTTCATAAGACTAAATAGCTATAATCTCAGTTGTCTTTTAAAATAGTGGTAAAATTTCTACCCTTGTTCACTGAAGTGGGAATCATTTGCATTTATCCCCCTGTTCTTACTCTCTTCTTTCATGTTCTCTAAATGAGTTAGCTGCGAATGTGGTGAGATTCCCCATTCTCCTGTGACTCAGTTTGGTTTTGATGTTAACACCTGTATTGACATTTCTGAAGGTGCTTATCTGCCCGTAAAATAACCTAGCAGTGCCTTTGCAGCATGTCCTCAGAGAGCAACTGTTCTTTTACACAGGTGAACGAGGGCACCCTGGAGGAATTCCTTGGAAATTTTTTTTACCGGATTGCTGATTTCTGTTGTCTACTCTGAAAAGAAGGAACAAAGACCAGACAATTTTTTGAAATTAATAGTTGGTTCTATAAAAGTATTATATTTCTCCAGGAAAATTAAATTAGTAATTGTCTTTATTCCTCAGCTGAAATAATAGAAAGAGGAACTTACGAGGACATGTAAGCATCAGCACACTCATTGAAGGGAAGCTTGGGGAACATGGGCTTAATGGATCACTCATTCCAAACTGATGATACCAGATTATCACCTAATAAATGAACACATAAAACTTGACAGCCAAGGCAACTTCTTTAAGAGAGATCTACCCAACTGAGTTTTACTTTTAGATTTGGAAGTAAGAGGTGGGAACAATCCTGAGTTAATTAAAATTATGACTAGATTTCTGTAATATCCTATCACAATTGTCTTTAAATGTCATTGCACAACTAAACCCAATGAAAGTTTATAAAAACATGTAGGATATGCCAAAATTTGGGAACTATGAAGTTGCTCTAGAATCCAAAAACTGGAAAGAGAAGATCACCCTGGAACATGAAACTTAAAAATGACATATAAGATTTCTTAGTCTGCCTTGGCATTGGGCCCAAGTTCATTCTTCCACACTGAGTCCCAGGATTGTTGAGGAGACCTTCCTTCCCTTTAGGGTGTTCCACAAAATGCTGAAGCTCTGCTGTGCATTTCTGTAATCTTTGCACCCAGAGCCCTGCTGCTCCTCTGTTTTGCATCTTTTTCTTTGTTAGAGAAGTTGTGGGTATACAAAACAATCATGCATATATCACCCTATTATTAACACACTTTGAATTGGTGTGTAACATTTGTTAAATTGATGACAGCACGATTTTACAAATTACTATTAACTATAGTTCATTGTTTAAATTAGGGTTCACTGCTTGTATAGGGCAGTTCTATGGAATTTTTTAAAATTCTCTTACTATTTATAGAACACATTTCCCCCTTTAACCATACTCAGAAATATGAATCAGTGCTCTTTTTAACTCTCTGAATAGCAACATCTGTGATATGCAAAAGACAGTTCCCAGTACAGATTTGTAGGGGCGAAAAGATTTGGGAGATACAGAAGGAGATATTCAGAATCTGGGAAACACAAGGAGACATACACTTTGGATCATAACAGAGTCAACTTTTTAAAAGGAATAGCTGGATAAAATTTTTACAGTCTTCTTAAGGAGGATTAGAAACTGACATCAGGAAACTCATGAATATAATTTGAATCTGTGCTTGAATTAACATTTTAGTAAAATTTATAGAGCGTTCAGAATAGTGTGTTTTTAGTCATTTAAAAAGATCTGCTGTTGCAGTTGTTCTTCATTAAGTCTAAAGCTGAAGGATCCCTGGAGCTGTTACTACAGTTGAATAAACGAACTAGACAGAGTATCTTTGACTCTTTCAAGGCAAGATTTTTGGGTTCAGAAAGGTACACAATCAGTGAGCTGTGATTCTTAGAAAATGTCATTTTAACAAGGCTTATCTTTCCCTCTGAAGGTGCTACACAATGCAATTGCAGTAGACAAATAGATTCTGCTATCTGTATGCTGACAATTCCCACATAGACATCTTCAGTCATACCAAACTCTAGATTGTATATCCAATTTCCCACTTAGCAGCCCCACTTGTCCTTCTTATACACATTCTAATGAGAGAGTCTAAAATGATCTCCAGATCTTACCTTCAAACCACTTCCACCCAAAGCCTTCCTCACCTCCGGTGATGATAACTGCATCTTTCCAGTTACTCAGGCTCCAAACTTTGGAGTCTCTGACACTTCTTACTTTTCAGATCATATTGAATCCATCCAGAAACGTTGTTGACTTTACATTAAAATATATGCAGAGTTTAACCATTTTCCTCTGTTTCCTCCACTACCACCTGGGTCCAAGCTACACACATCTGCTACTGGAAAATTGCAATTGCCCCTCACTGGTCTCCCTGATGCCACTCTTGCCCCATTGCAGTCCATTTGCAACACAGCAGTTGGATGAATCCCTTTAAGAGGAAATCAGACCATGTCACTCTGTATTTAGTTTTCTTTTATATTATATTTATGTAAACTCCATAAGGGCAATATCTTTTTATTTTTGTTAATTTATGCATCTTAATCTCGTGAAACAACTCCTGATACAAAGTCTGTGCCTATGTCTGAAACAAATGAATAGTCTTCTCAGAAGAGAACACTGACCCTTAGAGAGAAGTAGCTTATTTGTCCAATATCTCACTGAGAATGGCAGAACTTAAATTAGGTCTTTGAACACCAATCTCATGTTATTTTCACTATCCTCTGCTTCCTCCTAGACATGTCAACAGTGCCTTCATGATGGATGTCAGTATTTTCCTGGGGAAGGGTGTTACAAAGTCAAGTCCTGATTCTACCACTAAACAGGCAGAATCTGAGGACCACAGCATTTTCCCCACAGAAGGCAGGTGAACTAGATAATCCCTAAGGCCTATTTTAGAGCCAAATAAATCCAGTGATATTACCCAAAATGTTTCCCAAATCTTTAAAATTCTTAAACTGAAAAGTCATTTGGGGTATGGCAGAACAAGAGAGCCTATAATATCGGTTAATCTCCTTCTTAAATTCCCAAGTTCAGCCAAATCAAGTAAGTTTATTAAATGGAGAATATTTCATAGGTGTGGTTGCTAATTAGTGACATTAACCTCCATTGATACTCTAAGTTGTGATATGTGCAAATGTGGTTGTTTCGGTAAAGTTGAGTGTAGCATCTACCTATTTACATATTTATTTTAGGTCTTTGCTTTATGAAATCAAATCCATATTCAAACTAGTGATGCAATGGTTTAAGGTTTAAAACAAGTCTTTCTATGTTTTTGTTTTGTTTTTACTGTAAATATTCAACTTATGTTTATTTTGGGCAGAGTATACCTGCATCATCTTTTTTAAAAAATTAATTATTTTAATTGTACATTTTTAAGATACATAGATCACAAAAAAATGCTATATTAAAAAATGTAAGAGGTTCCCATATACCCCACAGCCCAGCCCACCTCCTTCTCCTCCCACATCAACAACCTCTTTTGTCATTGTGACACATTCATTGCGTTTGGTGCACTGCTGCACCAAACGGTTCATAGTTTACATTGTACTTTACACTCTCCCCCAGTACATTCAGGGGGTTGTGGCAGGATATATAACGTCCAACATCTGTCCCTGCAATATCATTTACGATACCTCCAAGTCCCAAAATTGCCCCCACATCAATCTATTCTTCCCTCTCCCTGTCCTCAGCAACTACCATGGCCACTTTCTCCACATCATTGATACAGCTCATTGTGTGTATATGTATGTATATATACATTGATATTTGTACATGTATTTGTACCCACATACAATGAGTTTTTGTCTCGAATATGTTTTCTCAACCCAAAGATCCCTTGACTCAGGCCAATCATGTCTATTATGGTCTTAATCTCCCCTTTTTCTTTTCCTGGTCCTTTTTTGTTTGTTTGGCTTATTTTTATGATACTCATTTTGCTCATACTATTTCTGTAATGGAAGGCTTTCCTTCCTTCTCTCTGACAATCCTAACCCACTACTTTTTAAGGATACAGTTTAGCTGTGAGAAGCCTCCTGACTCCTACATTTGAGTCTGAGCAATAATTGTCCCTTGGATTCCAGAAATTATGATTCTGTTATTTACCATTAATAAATGATAATTTGTCATTCTTGATTTGATTATTTGTTGCCATTCTCTTGTAGTAATATTAAAAATTATATAAAAGGGAGCTGAGCAAATTAATATAAAGCAACTTATGGAAAGTCAATGGCTTCAAGATAAACAAAATTTACTCTAGCCTGTTTGAGGATTTTGTAAAAAATATATGTATATTTCTTAAATGGGGTTGGGGATAGATACTCTTGCATATAGTTTAGGGTAAGAAGAGTCACAGAAGTAAATGCTGAACCCTCCAAGCATGCACCACCCAGGAGAGAAAGCCCTTACTCCTTGATTCTTCCAGATCCTAAAGTCAGAGCATATATTTTGACATGAATCCATGAGTACCACTAATTGGTCCATCTTTGATGCAAACCATATGAGAATGGAAGACCCAATGGATGAGATTAAAAGCAAATTAGAGGCGCACAATAGTAGACTTGAAATGATTGAAGCAAGAACTCTCTTTTTCACCCCATCCCTCATAGAGAATCAGCAGGTAGAAAGTTCAGGCTCTTAGCTGTCCCCTCAAAATTCCAGCCACAAGCTTTTGGAGTCAGGTGTGCTTCCCTCATACATGTACTGGTAGCTCATCACAGGTACTACTTTGGCTCCAGAGGAGGGACCAAGGTCTCTAACCCTTCTGTTACTCTCAAGCAGGTATCAGGTTTTACCTTAAAGAACACTTAGGTAGCAGCTTTTCACAATTTAAAGCACCTGTCTTTCATAAAGCTGATGAATGCACAGATTTTTTTACTTTTTTTTCAACATTACCTGTTTCCACTAAAAACATGTTTGTTTGTTTTTTTTCTTCTCCTCAGATGCTTTCATTTTACCAGAAAAACAGAGGAGGTATACTTTTTCTTTTGATGGTACAGATTGTGGATCAATCAAAATCATACATGCCAATTGCACTATTTCATTCCTAAAGATTTGTCCTTACTTAATTTTCTAAATAATGTTTTGATCAGGACAAACTGACTTAAAGTTGGTGAGCACAATATCTTAAGTAGGATTTGTAGGGTTTTACTTAATTCCTTTTTATCTGCTGACATATTTTCAGAAGAAAGTAGTCACACAAGAATTGGATTTGCATGTGACCAAAGAGAAGTCCCTTTAGATCACCTCTCTGTGCTTAGGATAATATGGATTCTCAAAACATTTCAGCTAATGAATTGCATCAGTGTATGGAAGGAGCCTGAGACAAGGAAAGTCTCCCTGTCTTAAAAGATCTTGTAAATATACTCACAATGGATTAATCCATGGTTGCTGCTTATTGAAGTGAGGGAAACTGATGTGTGAGGACCTTTGTGTACCAAACATTACCTGAATATTCAGGGGATAGTATTTCCATTTATAAAGATGAGTTTCAATAGTGCATCTTACTAACCCTCGGTCTGCAGCAACATTTCTACTTATGCTGAATTGGAAGTGTAGGAGACCTTCACCAGAACCAGAAGACCCAGTTCTCGATCTGAGTTTGTGCATTTCTACATACATGACTTTACACATCCATTTTTCTAATCTGATGGGAGAGTCAATATTTACTGGGTGGTTTTTATGAGACAAAGAATAGATAAAGCCTATGGGATATCTATAAAAATCCCTATATCAGAAAGGCTATACAACAAAGGGAAATACAATATGAAAGAATATTGCTAGAGAATTTATTGAGAAACATATAGGTAAGATTCCTTGCCTCTAGGGAGGCAACTCAAAGTGGACATAAACAGAAAAGATCAGGACAGAGAATCATGGGTATATTAAAATAAAATGTGATTATGAAGATTATGAAACAAAGTAGTTAGGGAAAGAGTTAGGAACACTTGTTTGCTTGAGTAAGTGGAGGTAATAGGTGAATTTCTTGACTTCAGAGTGAAAACTGAGGCCATTTAGTCATGTCGTGAATATAACAGGTAACACACAATCCAGAAGACATGAAGAAATGATTCGGGCTGAAATAGTCCACACTCCATTAAGCTGATTCACAAGCTTTAAACACCAGATGAATTACTCCATTTTGTTGAGAGCATGCTGGATGTCAGTAAAGTCTAGAAAGAAATTTTGTCCCAGGAAAGGTAGGTCAGTTGACAATAGGTTGTTCTGTGCACTTAGCGGTTTTCAGTGAGTTGATCAGCAGCAGGAAGGCTGACAGCAATTGGGCACAGAGCAAGGGCTGCTGCAGGAGCTGTGGCGGCAGCAGGTGGTTCTACAGCAGGTGGTCTGACAGCAAGAGGGGTGGCAGCTGGGCTGGCAGCAGCTGGATCCGCAGCTCTGGGGTTGGCAGCCAGGCAGGTAGCAGCACGTTGGGTGGTAGCAGGTTCTCCTGCAGTACACGGGGCCACTGCAAGCTGGCTGGCAGCAGGCTGTATAACAGCAACTGGGGTGGCAGCCGCTGGACCTGCCACAGGTTTGGCCACAGGAGCTGGACCCACAGCAAGAGGGCTGGCAGCAGGGAGTGCTGCAACAGGAAGGGTGGCAGCAGCTGGGCACACAGGTTGGCTGGCAGCAGGTGGTCCTACAACAGGTGGTCTGACAGCAGAGTGGGCGGCAGCAAGGCTGGAAGCAGCTGGACCCACAAGAACTGGACCCACAGCAGGTGGGCTGGCAGCAGGGAGAGCAGCAGGAGGTCATGGTGTCGGGTTGAAGGGGGTTCTTGTTCAGAGATGTTTCCCAGAATCTGATGACTCCTCTAATTCTGTGTCTTTTATGCCCTGGGCCCCAATATTTGACCAATCAGCAGGTCTTTCCCCTATTATTGACATTGTTTACCATAGATAGTGGGCAAATTATCAAAAAGAATGTTTTCCCCCAAAGTGTTATGAATCTTTTCAAAATAAGTGTTTAATCATTCTCTTAATTGAGATATGTATAGAAACTATTTTCAGTTATGAGGAAGGCGGTCACCTCCTCAGCATCATTCCTGCCCCATCGTCATCTGTCATGGGATAGTTCCTGCCGGCCTGGGGAGAGTCCTAAGAGTCATCACTTCCCAGCTTGGTTCCTTGGCTGTACTTAGATTGGCAAGTGCACCTGGGGGTGTGCATGATGCTTTTATGTTCCCAGTGACAAATTGGATCCCTGACTGAACCAAGTTTGTTCACCCACAGAAGCCCAATGCAAAGCTACAAAAGGCATTTATTTCCTCTGCAATATTGCTCCAAGGTGCACTAGTGCACCTGTGTAAAAGAACAATTGCTCCCTGAGCCCACACACTGCAAAAGCACTGCTAATTTTTTTATGGGCATGTAAGTACCTTCAGAAACATCAATACAGTCATGATCATCAAAACCAACTGAATCACAAGAAATGGGGGATCTTAACCACATTCACAGCTAACTCATTTAGAGAACATGAAAGAAGAGTAATAACAGTGGGATAAATTCAAATGATTCCCACTTCAATGAACAAGTGTAAAAATTTTACCACTATTATAAAAGACAACTGAGATTACACATATTTAGTCTTATGAATTCTGTCATTAACAGTTTGTTACTGTTAGGACTAATTGCAGCACATTTCAAAATCTTCTTAGACCTCTCTGGAGGTGAGGAATACTTAAGGGCTACCCAGGCTGTGAGCCTCCACTCTGTAACTTACATGAGGTCTTGAGAAGTAAAATCTGACAAGGCCTTCATGATGCTGCCTAGGGACTAGGCAGACACACTCATGTGGATGCCATGTTTTTCACAGGAAGGAAAAGGAGTGCTCTTATCCCCTCTAACCACTTATCCTCAGGACTATGGCGGAGATAATCCTATCCTCAACTCTGAATCCCTGCTGAATTTCTTATTTACAAAAATACGAGGTTTTTTTTTTAATGCTTTCTTCCTTTTTTGAAATCGATTTTAAAATAAGACAAATGAATTCCTTAAAATATACAAGGGAGGTTCTGAACAAATGAAATAATAAAACATGAAAAAGAATCAAGCTCAGTATTTGGTATAAACATGTAGGAAAATCCACACTCGATGGGGAAATCATAGGAGCAATGCAGCCAAGGAAAAAAGTACTGACTTAGATGATTCAATGATGAGGCATTTAAAAAATGAACAAATAAATAGAATGGAATGATACTGAGAAGACTGAATATCATAATTCATGGGATAAAATCAGAACGTATCTCTTAAATAATATAAACAAACCAAACCCAGCATCACATACATAGGCTCACAGCATGTTTGATATTTTTCTGTATATAAGGTTAAACATTTACTGCAAATAGTAAACAATCATGAGATTGTCTCAAGCAAAAAAAAAGCATTTTATAAACTTTACTACATTTTGAAGATAAAAGTCTTAGAAAATTAAGAATAGAATAAGTCCCCTTATTCTGATTTTTTAAAAGGCCACAAAGAGACAGCAAATATCATAGTGAAATGTGAAATGTTGAAATCTTTCCCTCATACTATCAATAATGACAGATGTCCATATACCATTCTGTCCAACATTGTACTGGATATCCAAAGAGTGCATGTGGTGGTTTGGAGTAATGTTCCTCAGAAAAATGTCTTAACCCAAGTCCATTCCTGTGGATATGAACCCATTGTAAATAGGATATTTTTATGAGGTTATCTTTAATTAAGGTGTGGCCAACTGAATCAGGATGGGTCTTAATAGGAATTACTGGACACATTATAGAAACAGCCACAGGAGAAGCAAAAAATAGGAAGTCAAGGAAACCTGAAGGAGGAAAGAGAAAACACAGTCCATTGCATTGACATGTGACCATCTTGAGAAATAAAAAGCATAACCTTGCAGAAAAAAATATCTAACAAACCACTCCTGCCCCTGCTTCTGTAAACCAACCTGTGAGAACATGGTCTTCGCAGGAGAATATCAAATGAACAACTCCTGTCCCCCACTTCTGTAAATTAGCCTGCGAAAGCACAGCCTTGCACCTGCATTCTGCTTCTGTAACCCCACTTGCAAAATTTCAGCTAGCAACGCATTAGCCAATGAGCAAAAGTCATGCTGATCCCACATAAAACCCTATATAAACCTATGAAAACTGAAAAACGGGGCTCAGAATTTGAAGATTGACTCTCCTCTGGGCCTGCATGTAATCTGTTCTCTGCCTCTCCAAGTGTCATCTTGGGTTTCTTCTGTGGTTCAGAACTCCTGACATTGCTGTAACAACCCCAAAGCCAAAGACCAAGGATTACCAGCAGCCAGACCCATAATGTCACAGTCTTTGGGAGGATACATTGCCTTGCTGTTACCTAATTTTGGATTTCTCAAAACTGTGAGCTAATAAATTTCCATTGTTTAAGCCAATCCATAATGGTATTGGTTTTAGCAACCAGGAAACTAGAACTGTGGACTAAGGTAAGGAAAAATTAAAAGATAAAGAGATTGCTATGAAATGAATGAAATTATGAAAATTGTAGAGGATATGACTGCATGTTAAAATTCCAAAATAATCTGTTATTAAACTCTTAGAAATAATAAGGGAATTTGATTACATGATCACTATATATAAGTGAATTTTTTCACACATCAGAAATTCTGTTTTAAAATGAAGGCACCTATAACAGAATAATAACTTAAAAGCCTAATAATAAATCTAAAGAATGATAGGACAGACTTTTAACAGGGCACTGTAAAACATTATTTTGACCAAGCAATTCTACTCCCAGCTGTATACCTACAAAATGTTTGTATATATTCACCAAAATATCTGTACGAAAATGTTCATAGCAGCACTATTTTTACTATTTTTATTGAGTATATCACTCATATATAAAAATACACTAGCAATAAATGTATAGTAAAAGTTGAAAACTTATGAAGCAAACATGCATAATATCATACAGGGCTCTCCTACCTCACCCCACTTCCCATACCTTCCATTGTTGTGAAACATTTTTAACAAATGATGAAAGAGCATCCTCAAAATATTACTAATAACCAAAGTATCTTATATTAGGTGTATCTGCCCCCAATCCACCCTATTATTTTTTTATATCATTCATACATAAACATACGTAAACAATAAGTGTTAGTAAAAGTTCTGAACTCACAAAACAAACATGCATAACATCACACAGAGGTCCCATATACCAACCTACTACTAATACCTTGCATTGTTGTGAGAAATTTGTTGCAAATTATGAAAGAATATCATCAAAATCTTACTACTAATTACAGTTCATATCTTACATTTGGCATATTTTTACCCCAACCCACACTTTTTTTTCCCTACTCTGTTTTTAATGCCTCTCCCCAAGATGGCTCCCTCATAGGTTTGCTTGTTGTTTTTGTTAATTGTTTATGCTCGTTGTCTGATCATTGTTTTTGATCAATGTCTGCTTGCTTCCTGCTTGTTGTTTGTTTGTGTTCTTTAGGAGGCACCAGGACCTCCCTTGTAGGAGGTCAAAAACTTGAGCCACATCCACTCCCCTATTATTTTTATTTATTTATTTTTTTAAAGATTTATTTATTTATTTAATTCCCCCCCCTCCCCGGTTGTCTGTTCTCTGTGTCTATTTGCTGCGTCTTGTTTCTTTGTCCGCTTCTGTTGTCAGCGGCACGGGAAGTGTGGGCGGCGCCATTCCTGGGCAGGCTGCACTTTCTTTCGCGCTGGGCGGCTTTCCTTATGGGTGCACTCCTTGCGTGTGGGGCTTCCTTACACGGGGGACACCCCCTGCGTGGTGCTGCACTCCTTGCGCGCATCAGCACTGTGCATGGGCCAGCTCCACACGGGTCAAGGAGGCCCAGGGTTTGAACCTCGGACCTCCCATGTGGTAGACGGACGCCCTAACCACTGGGCCAAAGTCCGTTTCCCCCTATTATTTTTTAAAATATATTTTTATTACATTTAATTAGTGAACTTACAAAACAATCATGCATATGTGTAGAATTTCCATATAATACCCCTTTATCAACATGCCACACCATGGTGGGACATTTGCTACAGATTATGAGATATTATCAACACACCATTACTGTCAACCACAGTCCATAGCGTATATTTGGCACACTTTTTTCCATACTCCCCCGTTATCGACACAGTACATCTTTGACTTATATGCATGAATTTCACAGTTTTGCCATAGCAGCAGTATTTTTAATAGTCTCAAACTCCAAATAACCCATGTCTAATTGACTTAGAGTAGACAAATAAATTGTTATACTGATTCAGTAGAATATTAAAAGCAAAGATGATGAATAAACTATGAAAACTACAAAGATAAGTCTTACAATCATAATGTAGCGAGACCACCCCAATGCTGTATTATTTCATTCATAGGATATTTTTTAAAAAGGCAAAACATATCTACAGTGTTGCAAGTCAATAGAGTGATTATCTTGATGACGGAGGGGGTTAATTTGGAGCTGGGAGAGTAAAATTCTATTTCTCAACCTGATAAAAGAGAACTGGGTGTGTTCACTTTGAGATAATGAAAGTTTTTAAAATGTTGGAGGGAGCAGAGGGAACTGAAGTGATTAGGCACCTTGCTCCCACATGGGAGACCCTGGGTTTGGTTCCCAGTGCCTCCTAAAAGAGCATGAGGGGCGCAAACTTGGCCCAATGCATAGGGCGTCCGCCTACCACATGGGAGGTCCAGGGTTCAAACCCCGGGCCTCCTTGACCAATGTGGAGCTGGCCCATGCGCGGTGCTGATGTGCGCAGAGAGTGCTGTGCCACGCAGGGGTGTCCCCAGCGTAGGGGAGCCCCACATGCAGGGAGTGCACCCCATAAGGAGAGCCGCCCAGCACAAAAAAAGTGCAGCCTGCCCAGGAGTGGTGCCACACACACGAAGAGCTGACACAACAAGATGACACAACAAAAAGAAACACAGATTCCCTGCGCCACTGACAAGAATACAAGCAGACACAGAAGAACACATAGTGAATGGACACAAAGAAGACAACTGGGGGGTGGGGGGTGGGGAAGAGGAGAGAAATAAATAAAAAATAAATCTTTAAAAAAAATAAAAATAAAAGAGCATGAGCACACAGTGAGCACACAGCAAGTATAAACAATGGGGGGGGGGAGAGAAATAAATCTTTATAAAAATAACTAAATAAGTAAAAATAAAAAATAAAATGTTAGAACAAAGATACCTCAGATGTCATTTCTGATCTTATGCCCTCATTGAACAAAAATCCAGAGTGGGTATCTCACCTGAGCTCATTGACTGCTAGTAAACAGGGTTAGGACTGGAGTGTTCAACTTGTCCAGTTTGCCAGAAACTGTCCCAGCATTAGCACTGAAAAATCACACGTCCGGGGAAGCCCCACAGCTTTGGGCAAACCAAGATGGTTTGTCACATCAAGATGTAAATTGACTGATACCTTCTGAATCACAGTATAATTATGCTCCCTTCTATCCACCTGCTTTACTTCTGTTTTGCCATATGAAAGGAGTATGCCAAGCATCTTCTACCAAAATATCTTTCATAGAATGGTAGACTAAATTTGCCACAGAGTAAGATAAATTCTTGTTGCAGTCTTGAATGAGGCTTCATTTGGTGAAAAGTCTTGGACAAAGGCAGGGAGCCAATTTGTCCCTGGGGTTGTATCAGTATCATGCATGCCCCTAGGTGTACTTGCCAATCTAGTACAGCCAAAGGAACAAAGTTGGGGACCAACGACTGTAAGGACCCTCCCCAGGCCAGCGGGAACTATCACATGACAGATGATGATGGGGCAGGAATGATGGTGAGGATGTGATCGCCGTCCTTAAGTCTGAAAAAGATTCTATGAATGCTTTAATTAGGAAAATGATTAAACACTAATTTTCAACAGAAGCAAAATGTCAGGAAAAAATTCCTCGTTGACAGTTCGCTCTGTATCTATGGAAAACAATATACACAACAAGGAATAGAACTGCATATTGGTCCAAATATTGAGACCTAGTATATAAAAGATGCAGAATTAAAGGAATCATCAGATTCTGGGAAACATCTCTGAACAGGAATCCCCTTCAACCCTGACACCATGACCTCCTGCTGCTCTCCCTGCTGCCAGCCCACCAGCTGTGGGTCCAGTTCTTGTGGGTCCAGCTGCTTCCAGCCTTGCTGCCGCCCACTCTGCTGTCAGACCACCTGCTGCCGGCCAACCTGTGTGCCCAGCTGCTGCCACCCTTCCTGTTGCAGCAATTCCTGCTGCCAGCCCACCAGCTGTGGGTCCAGTTCTTGTGGCCAAACCACCTGTGGGTCCAGCTGCTGCCAGCCTGACTGCTCCCACACTCGCTACTGCCTGCCTGGCTGCCAACCCCAGAGCTGCAAATCCAGCTGCTGCCAGCCCTGCTGCCACCCATCCTGCTGTCAGACCACTGCTGTAGAAACACGTGCAGCCACCCCAGCTACTGCAGCAGCTCTTGCTGTGTGTCCAGTTGCTGTCAGCCTTCCTGCTGCTGATCAACTTGCAAAAAACCACCAACTGCACAGACCAACCTTCTATCAACAGATCCACCATTCCTGGGACAAAATCTCTTTCTAGACTTACTGACAACCAGCATGCTCTCAATAAAATGGAGTTATTCATCAGCATGTTGAAAAGTTTATGAATCCGCCTGGTGGAGTGTGGACTCTTTTACCCTGATTACCTTCTTCCTCATGTCTTCTGGATTGTGTGTTACTTTTTATATTCACTACATGTCTGAATGTCCTCAGCTTTCACTCTGATGCCGAGAAATTCACCACTACCTCCAAGTAACTTAAGCAAACAAGTGCCCATAACTCTTTTGATAGGTTTCTGTAATTGATCCATCATCTACATAATCATTTTATTATTAATATAGCCATGATTCTTGTGTCATGATATCTTCTTTTTATGATCACTTTGACTTGCCTCCCTTGATGCAAGGGGTCTTATGCATTCGTTTCTAAACAAATTCTCTGCCATTCATCCTTATCAGTCATCCATATCATGTTTCACTTTTGTTGTATGGCCTTTCTGATATAGGGATTTATATACACATACCCCATACTTTATGAATTCTCTGGCCATAAAAACCATCCAGTAAATAGTGCCTCTCCCTTCTGATTTGAATATTCACTTGTGTAAAGTCATGTATGTAGAAATGCACCAACTTAGATCAAGAACTGGGTCTTCCATTTCTGGTGGAGGTCTCTTACACTTGCATCTCAAGGCAATGAGAAATGGTGCTACAGATCGAGCTCTAGTAAGATAGATTTTTTAAATTCCATTTTGGCAAAGAAATAATAACTGTTAGATATCAGTTAATGTTTCCATGTACAAAGCTCTTTCCAAATCAGTTTCCCACAACTCAGTGAGTATGAATGACATGAGAGGTATCAATGGCTATGTGTAAGAAATTCCGTAGCACAGGGAGACATCCTTTGTCTCAGGCTCTTTCCATGCACTCATGCCATTCACTGGCATCACATACTTGACACTCCACATTATGTGGTATTAGAGATGCTCTTCTAAAGGGACCTGTTCCATGGTCTTGTGCAAAACAAATTCTGTGTGACATCTTTCTTCCTAGCACATGTCAATGGATAAAAGGGAATAACTAAATGCCTGCTGATCCTAGACAAGATATTGTTCTCTAACAGCTTTCAATTTGCCTTGATCAAAGCATTACTAAGAAAATTAAGTAAGGATAAATCTTGACAACTGAAAACAGTACAATGTGCTTGTGTGATTTTGATCAATTCAAAATCTCTTGACCATCTAAGGAAACTAAACCACCACCTGTTTTCTTGAGGTAAAAAGGAAGTATCCAAGGGAAATAAAAAGCCCATCTGCATGGGAAACATATATTTGAGTATTAAAAAATGTGCACTCATCAGAGTTATGACAGACAGAAGGCTGATATTTTAGTGGTGAAGAAAAGATGCTACATAAGTATTCATTAGATTAAAGCCTGGTACTGGCTTGGGCATAAAAGAAGGGTAGAGACTTTAGAAGTATACCTCTGATGAGTTAACAGTATATGTAATGAGGGAAAAACACCATATCCAAAAGTGTATGTCTGGAAGGCTTTGAGGAGTCAGCCAAAAATCTGATCTTTCTACCTGCTGATTCAATGAGGGATGGGGTGAAGCAGGTGAAGAATGAAAATGTTCTGGGTTTTCCATTTCTCACTAGATATTGGACTAGATGTTCTGTATAGATAATCTCAAATTCTTGAAGAAGCTGGCATGGTAGATATTAATATCTCCCTTTTAGAGATGAGGAAATCAAAGCTAAGAGAGTTAAAGTAATGTCATGGTATAGTTTCTCCCATGTACAATGTCGAGAGGAAGATTCCAGTCAAAGTAATTCATTAGGAAAGTGGAGATTACACTGATAAGTAATTGGGAAAGTGGCACAGGGAAAATTACACTATGAAGCTGGCCATCACAGTGGGCAACTGAGGCTTAAACTTGAATGGAAGCTTTAAGATAATGTAAAACACAAAGTTTGAAACTATTCTTCTTGAGAAATTAGGAGGCTGGGGTTCTTAAAGCCAACTCCCCAAAATTTTGGGTTTACAGTTTTTCTGGTCAAGGTAAGCACAGGACACATGACTTTCTATACTTGCTTAAAAAGAGCTGTTAGGAAGAGAGGTGCAGATATTGGAAGATGGAAGATAATTCAAATACAACAAGATAAAATACATGGGTTGCTGATCAGAATATAATGTAGAATACAACTTTTCCTTCACAGTTTGAATCACATACCACGTTAGGCTTACTAAAAACTGTTTTTCCTATTCAAAGTCGTGTATACAATTTTTTAAAAATAAGAAGCAAGAAGTAGAGGAAGATAAAGAGGACAAGAAGGAGAGGAGGAGTTGAAGAAATAGACGGAAATGGGGAAGGAGAGAAGGTGACTGGGAGTTAAAAGATTTGACCGGAAAGAAGAAGGAAAGAAGGGAGGAAAGAAGGGAGGGATGGGGGATGGAATGAGCTAGAGAAAAAGAGAGAAAGCAAGAAAAGCAAGAAAGCAAGCAAACAAGCAAGGAAAGAGAAAGAAAGAAAAAAGGAAGGAAGGAAGGAAGGAAGGAAGGAAGGAAGGAAGGAAGGAAGGAAGGAAGGAAGGAAGGAAGGAAGGAAGGAAGGAAGGAAGGAAGGAAGGAAGGAAGGAAGGCAGACAAGCAAAAGATACTGTGAAACAAGCTACAGTTACTGCTGCTGTGGAAAGATGTAACTGAATTCATAATCTTCCACCTCTACTATCAGTTCTGTGTAAGGGTGTGCTTAATTGCAGGTGTCTTCCATTTCTCAGACTATATGAGGCCCCTAACATATCTATTTCCCCAAAATCTAGAATTTATGATCACTTGCAACATTATTATCATTCTCTCTACATCACAAGTGACTAAAATTATAATATGTTTAAAGAAAATTTCAGGGTGCCATGAAATTATGTTATCCATTCACTTGGGGATAAAAAGAAAACTGTCTTCCATAAGGCTTTCCAAGCTGGTTTTTATTATCTTGATAAACAAACCAGGGGCTGAACTTCATCCTTGCAGACTCAGCAATCTCATCTTTTCTTTCTTAAAATACTTTTATTAGAGAAGTTGTGAACTTACAAAACAATCATGTACATGTGCAGAATTCCCATACAACACCCCTCCACTGACACACTACACTGCTGTCAAACATTTGTTACAGAATATAAGATGTCATCAGACTCTTACTTCTATGGTCTAGAGCATGCATTTGGTATATTTTTACAATAACACCATATTATTAACACAGTACATCTTTGGTATTGATGCAAGAATATTAGAAAATTGGGCAATCTGATCTTATTTAAATATAATGTTAGCCATCTTGGTGGGCACAACTACTTAATGAAAGCCCCACAAAATTATTATGTTAATTTATTAATTTGAATTATTACAGTAATAACTGAAGTTACAAAAGGACTGGTCTTTATGACCAGTAATTTTTTCTATGCATGCATACTTAAAGAGAAATCAAATGACAGTCAGAAGGTAATTTTCTGAGCAAAGAGGCAAAAGTGGTATGCAACAAGCATGGAATATTTAGTGGCATCTCGTGTATTCATGTCAAACTACATGATCTGGCCTTAGACCTGGAGATTCAAGGAGCAATGGTCCCATCCCCTCAGTAGAGCTGGCCTAGACAGTGTCAACATTTCCACCTGTGCCTCTCCTTACCCTAAACTGCTTCCAAGATGACTAACACCTGCCCGTGTTAAGAAATACACATTCGACTTTTATAAAATCTTCAACCAGATTAATGTGAACTTTGCTAATCTTGAAGGCCTTGTTTTTCTATAAGGTGGCATTGTATAAATTGACTCTCTCTCTTTCATGACATTTTAAAGATTTACATTCAAAGGGCATTCTTCTCTATCTCCTTTGTGGTTCTATAGCACCTTCATAGTGCCAGACTGTAACCTATCCAAGATGTTAATGGAAGAGTTCATTGGGTTTCTTTATGCCATTCATTTAAGAGCCACCTGGGATATTATACATCATACATGTTTAATTATATATTCAGGTAAGTCACAATATTCCCAACTCTTACTTCCATGTTCTAAATGTAAAACTCAGTGGCATAGATAAGTCTTTAGAAAGTGGCCTTTGCGTTCACATTTTATGTGTTTGTTTGTTAGTTAATAAACTGGAAACATTGGTTTGGAAGTAATGATTCACCCCCCACCCTTTTTCCCACAGTTACCATTCAATGAGTTGTACTGCTGTTACTGGTAATGAAGTAATTTCCTCTGATGTGATATGAGTTGAAAGATAAGGACAATTCCTCATTAATGTTCTTCAGAAAAATTTCAGAAAATTGGACTGAACTTTGTTGCCTCTGATGAAGAGGAAAACAAAGATCAACTATTGGTTACTAATTTTTCCATGGAATTTCTCCAAGGCAATTACTCAAAAAGTAATACTTGAGCAGTTCTAATATACCTGCTGTACACTGAGCTAACGCTTCAATAGCATTACTAGTTTATTTTTTATGCCTTCAGAAACATCAATACAGACATTAATATCAAAACCAAACTGAGTCACACGAGAATGGGGAATCCTGACACATTCACAGCAAACTCATTTAGAGAACATGAAAGAAGAGAGTAAGATCAGGAAGTTAAATTCAAATGATTCTTAATTCAGTGCACAAGTGTACAAATTTCAACACTATTATGAAAGAGAACTGAGATTAATGGCATTTAGTCCTATAAATTCTGATATTAAACAAGTTGTCAGAGATGTGTGCAGACCAATTGCATCACATTTCAATAATTCTTATGGTGAGATATAATTAAGGATGATCCAGCCTTAGAGCCTCCACTCTGTAACTTGCATGAAGGCTTGAGAGGTAAAATCTGATGAGTCATTCATGATGCTGCACAGAGACAATGCAGACTCACTCATGTGGGTGCTACAATTTTCACAGAAGGAAAAGGAATGAGTATTTCCCTCTAACTCCTTTTCCTCAAGGCTATTTCAGAAGGAATCATATCCTTGACTCTTCCTTGTAACCACATTGAATTTCCTGTTGATAAAATTACAAGGTTATTTTAAATTCCCTCTTCCTTCTTTGAGAATGATTTTAAAATAAGACAAATGAATTCATTAAAGTATACATGGGATGTTATGAGCAAATAAAACAATAAAACAAAAAAGAATCAAGTTCAGGATATGATATAAACATGTAGTGAAATCCACAATAGATGGGGAAATCAAAGAAATGCAGCCAAGGAAAAAGTACTGACTAAGATGGCTCAACAATGAGACATAAAAAAATGAACACATTGGATATATGTTGAGTATTTTCATAGTAGTTACAGTTACAAATAAAAACTGAGGGAGTGCTGAGTTCCTACTTAGGGGAGCTCTATCACATTCCCCAATGGAACAGCAACAATCTCCAAGTACAATGGCAAAGACCAATGAAGAAGGATGGTCCAACAATGAGCCCTTGATACTGATGACTATGCTTAGGAGCCTGTGTGCCTGAAATATAAACCAGGCTTAGAACTGCAGTTACCTCCTGAGAGCCTCCATGTTGCTCAATTGTTGCCACTCTCCAAGCCAAATCAGCATGTAAATGCATTACCTTCCCCCCAGCATGGGACATGACTCCCCGGGATGAGCCTCCCTGGCCCTGAGGATTACTACCAATCACTAGCTGGTGATGCAACTAGAAAGAGGCCTTGGATAAAATGTTCAACTCAGAGCAGCAGAATATCTCAGCCTACATGTAGGATCATGTGTTAAAAACAGCTTTTTGACCTTGAATGAAAGGGAGGAATGGCAAAGACAAATGAGTTTATATGACTAAGAGTCTTCAAAAAAGATGGGAGATCTTCAGAGGGGTCGCACTTACACATACCTCAGCAGGACCCCAGAGACAGCTGAAGTATATACAACCCCAGGTACTTGTTCTCCTGAAGGCTATGAATACCCACAAGTTCTGTGGTCATGGCAGATGGCTCTGGAGTTCAGGGCCACATCAACGGGCCCTACTTTGGAATTTGTGCTCCTGAGTGTGATGGATTTGGACTCAGATGTGACCTCTCTACACATGCCTCTTCTGCCACTTTTACTGAACCTGTGGTTGGGCTAGGGTTGGTGTATACTCGGGAGACTTGAATCTCTGGACTGACCATGTGCCAGCTGTGCCCTGAGCCTCAGCAGAGCTGCAACTCCTACCCTCTGTTTCATTGGACTTACCCAGATCAACTAACAGGGAAGTGAAGATGGTTAACCACCACACCAGGGAACTGAGAGTACCTACAACTGTAAGCAGGAGAATTGCATCCATCATCCATGTAGAATCTAAGCCCCCTCTTGATATAGAGGTGTGAAGGGGACATCACCATTCCAGGGTCCACAGGATGGAAGAATAAAATATGGATTAGAGTGGACTTATTTATATTCTACTATGGAAATATTGTGACTAGTAATGAAAGAAATTCTAGCATTGATGTGGAGAAAGTGGTCATGGTAGTTGCTGAGGGTGGGGAAAGGAAGGGAGAGATGTGATGTGGGGGCATTTTTGGGACTTGGAGTTGTCCTAAATGATATTGCAGGGACTGATCCTGGACATTGTATACCCTGCCATAACTCACTGAATGTACTGGGGAGAGTGTAAGCTACAATGTAAACTATCATCCATGTGGTGCAGCAGTGCTCCAAAATGTATTCACCAATGCAATGAATATGACACAATGATGAGAGAGGTTGTTGATGTGGGAGGAGTGGGGTGGGGTATATGGGAACTTCTTATATTTTTTGAATATAACATTTTTTGTGATCTATATATCTTCAAAAATTACAATCAAAAAAATTGATGGGGGTGGGGAGTGGGGTATATGGGAATCTCTTATGTTTTTTAATGTAACATTTTTTGTGATCTATTTACTTTTAAAAAGATATTTAAAAAATAAAATAAAATTTTTTTAAAAAAATGAACACAAGCAAATAGAACAGAATGATGAGAACCCTGAATATCAAAATTCATGGGATATCATCAGACCATTTAGCTTAAATAATAAAGCAAAGCAAATCCAGCATCATATATAAATAATCATAAACACAATTGATTATTCTGAAATGCAAGGTTGGTTTAACAGTTGAACATTAACTTTTTATCACACTGACTACAAAAAGTAAAATAATCATGAGATTATCTCAACATGTATCGAAAAGATATGTTAAAATACAATCATGTTTTGAAGACAAAAGATCCTAGCTAGTTAGGAATAAAAAAAGCCCATTATTCTGATGGATGTGGCTCAAGTGATTGGGTTCCTGTCTATCATATAGCGTACCCAAAGTTCAGTCCCTGGGGCCTCCTGGTGAAAGGCAAGCTGGCCCATGGAGAGAACTGATATGAGCAGAGAGCTGGCCCACACGGAGTGCTGGCCTACACAGAATGCTGGCCCACAAAGGAGCACAGGCCCATGCAGGAGTTCTGGCCCACACAGAGAGCTGGCAAAGCAAGATGACACAACAGAAAGAGACATGGAGGAGAGACAAAAAGAGAGTAGCAGACTGGGGAGCTGAGGTGGCACAAGAGATTGAACACCTCTCTTCCACTCCAGAAGGTCCAAGAATCAGTCCTTGGTGCTACCTAAAGAGAAGACAAACAGAGAGAGAAGAACAAACAGAGAAGAAAGCGAGTGTAAAACAATGAGGTGGGTGAATAAATAAATAAAATAAAATCTTTTAAAAGGCTACAAAAGAAACAGAAAACATCATACTAAAATGTAAAATTTTAAAATTATCCTTCATACCAAGAATAATTCTAAGTTGTCCATAATATCATTCTGTTCAACCTCAGCTGGCAACCAAAGAGGATATGTGATAGCTTGGAGTCATGTGTGAAAAAGTCTTAATGATATTCCATTCTGTGGACCTAAACCCACCATAAATAGACATTTTGATGGGGTTATCTTTAATTATCTGTGGCCAACTGAATCAGAATGGGTCTTATCTTATATATTACTACACAAAATATAGAGAAGCCACAGAGAAAAAGCCATGGGAGAAGCAACAAGTCAGAAGTCAAAGGAACCTAGAGAGCAAAGAGAAGACATGGCCAAGAGCATTGCCATGAAACAAAAAGCCAAGGACCAAGGATCACAGACAGCCAGACCCAGAAGGCCACAGTCATGGAGAGGAAGCATTGCCTTGCTGAAGCCTGGTTTTAGACTTCTCCAAGGGTCAAACCCATTGTATGGTACCGGAGATGTCTTTTAGAAGCCAGAATTCTAAAACTGTTGACTGGGATGAGAAAAAATTAAAATATAAAAAGACCACTAATAAATGAATGAAATTACCATAATTTGTTGATGACACATTTGTGCAGGTTGAAATTCCAAAAGAGCCTCTTGACACACTATAGAAAAAAATAAGGGAGTTTGAACACAAAATCCTTATATATACATGGATTTTTTCACATGTCAGAAATAGTTATAGCATGGAATTTTAAAAGATAACATTTAAATAAAAATTAAAAAAATAAAATACGTATGAAAAAATCTAATGTAAGATGATAAGGACTTAAGACATTATAAAAACATGTTTTGACGAAGTAATGTAATTCCTGGTACATCAGAAATGTTACATATGTTCAAAAAAATCTGCACAATAAATGTTCTAGCATCACTATTTTTAATATTCCTAAACTACAAACAAAGCACATGTCTAATGACTATAGAGTGAACAAATAAATTGTTACATGGATACAAGGGAATACTGCACAGCTAGGATGATGACTAAATTATGATGAGAACAAAGACAAATCTCAGAATGATAGTGCAGTGAGAAAGAAGTCAATTCTATAGTATTTCACTTAAAACAATGTCAGAAACAGTCATAACTTTCATTCAATTTGCAAGTTAGTACAGTAATAATCTTGGGAGGTGAGTGGTAGCATAATTTGAGACCGTGGGCTTAAGTTCTGTTTAAAAACCTCATAATAGTGACATGGATGTGTTATCTTTGGGAGAATATTAGTTTAAAATATGTTAGAATTCAAAGAAACGTCAGGTATGTGATCTAATCTAACTCCCTCATGAAGAAAACCTGCAGGTTGGGTAACGAGTGTGTTCCTTGAGGTTACTGAGTGGTAGGACAAAAGTCAGGACTAGACTGGAATCTCATCTGGTTTGCCTGAACCAGACCAAGTTTGATCCCCAAAGCCCCATATCGTGGGGAAACCACAGCCCTAGTGAAACAAGGATGGTAGATCCCCAGGGTATTAATTGAAACTTTCTGAATTCCAGGGTGATTCTTCTTCTTCTGTCTCCTTGTTTTGCTTCTGATTAGCCATGTGGAAGAGATTATGCTAAACAACATCTACCCAAATATTTTTGATAAAATAGGGATTTGCCAGAGGAGTTGTTACAACAGAGAAAACAAATGCCTGTTGCAGCCTTGAATCAGGCTTCTGTGGGTGAACAAAGTTAGTTCCAGGCAGGGATCCAATTTTTCACTGTGAAAATATCAGCATCATGCACACCCCAGAAGCACTTGCCAATCTAAATACAGCCAAAGACAGAGGCAAGCTT
The DNA here is from genome assembly GCF_030445035.2 of Dasypus novemcinctus. Classification (NCBI taxonomy): domain Eukaryota; kingdom Metazoa; phylum Chordata; class Mammalia; order Cingulata; family Dasypodidae; genus Dasypus; species Dasypus novemcinctus. The sequence continues at coordinate 60,506,546 of NC_080693.1, forward strand.
CTAGGGATTATCTGAGTGCTCATTTTGACATAGTGTGTTATGTCATTGGGTGAACACCCATACAATGAGTGTGAAAGTGTACCCACATCTTGGGGAGACCTGATATTCCTAAAGGGAGGGAATTGTGTCCCTCAAGAGAATCACTGGTTCCCAATTAGTTAGAGCAGTCTAGTATGTCAATCTCTCAGCATTGTTGCAGTATATGTAAATCTGGTTCCTCAAGTAGTGAAGATTGAGTGTCGTGGTGTACCCTGAGGAAAGGGGGAGAGAGGAATAGCATGAATGGAAGCAGGGCAACTGGGGGGCAAAGGAAGTGCTCCACAAGATCATGCAATGATGGACATGTCAACTTACATCTAAAGTGTATAAAAGTCTATAAACTAAAATGTAAACTATAATGGAAAATGTAAGGAAACTAAACATTTAGAAATTTGCACAGTCTAAAATATAAACAATAATGTAAACCAAAATGGAACCATGTTTGATAGCTTTGTTTCAAAATTTGTACATTAGCTGCAGCAAATATAACATGAACATGTAAAAAGATCATTGCTGGGGAGAGGGGAAAAGGGTTTGATGTTGGATATCTGGGAGTCCCCTATATTGTGTATGTGAATTACTGTGAACTAAAACTTTTTAGAAGACAAAATTAAAATTTAGGAAAAAAAAAAAAGAAAGGATGTAGACACTGAGGAAGAAATGAAAGTGTCTTGCCAATGTACGTACAGGACAACACCTATTAGAGTGATGAAAGGCAAAATGTTAGAAACAAAGCTTTATAATATTTTTCATTTTATTTATATACCAATTTATTTTTACTTTATTTTATTTTATTTTTTGTTTGTTTTACCATATATCTCCTTTTCTTGGCTTTATTTATTTTTTTAATGTTACATTAAAAAAATATGCAGTCCCCATATACCCCCACCCCCTCATCCCACGCCTCCCATAACAACCTCCTCCATCATCATGGGATATTCATTGCACTTGATGAATATATCTCTGAGCACTGCTGCACCACATGGTCAATGGTCCACATTATAGTTTACACCCTCCCCCAGTCCACCCAGTGGGTCATGGGAGGATATACAATGTCCAGTAACTGTCCCTGCAGTACCACCCAGGACAACTCCAAGTCCTGAAAATGCCCCCATATCACATCTCTTCTTCCCACTCCCTACCCTCAGCAGCTACCATGGCCAATTTCTCCACATCACTGCTACATTTTCTTTGATTACTAATCACAATAGTTCATGAACAGAATATCAGTAAGTCCACTCTAATCTATACTCTATTCCTCCATCCTGTGGACCCTGGAATGGTTATGTCCACTCCATATCTATATCGAGAGGGGGCTTAGATTCCACATGGATGATGGATGCAATTCTACTGCTTTCAGTTGTAGGCACTCTTGGCTCTCTGGTGTGGTGGTTGACCTTCTTCACCTCCATGTTAGCCCAGCTGGGGTAAGTCCAATAAACCAGAGGGTAGGATTTGCAAATCTGTTGAGGCTTAGGGCCTGGTTATCACATCGACAGTTCAGAGATTCAGGTCCCCTGAGTATACACTAAACTCCAGCGCCAACCACAGGTCTGGTAAAAGTAACAGGAGAGGCTTATGAACAAAGATCACATCTGAGTCCAACTCTACCACACTCAGGAACACAAACTCCAAAGTAGAGCCAACTGACATGGCACTGAAGTCCATCTGCCATAACCATAGAACCTGTGGGTCTCTGTAGCCCTCAGAACCAATACCTGGGGTTGTATCTACTTTAGCTGTCTCTGGGACTCTGCTGAGGTGTGCATAAGGGTGACTCCTCTGATGACATCCCAGTTCTTCTTTGGAGACTCATAGCCATATAAACTCATTTGTCCTTTCCATTTCCCCCTTTTATTCAAGGTCAAAAAGCATTTTTAACTCCTGATATCACATATAGGCTGAGATATTCTGCTGGTCTGAGTTGACCCTTTTTCTCAAGGTCGTTTTCTAGTTACATCATCAGCTGGTACTTGATAGTAATCCCTCGGCACCATGGAGGCTCATCCCTGGGAGTCATGTCCCATGCTGGTGGGAAGGTAATGCATTTACATGCTGAGTTTGGCTTCGAGACTGGCCACATTTGAGCAATGTGGAGGCTCTCAAGAGGTAACTCTTAGGCACCCTGCAGCTCTAGACCTAGTTCTTAAGTCAGGCACACAGGCTCACAAGCGTAGTCATTAGTATCAAGGGCTCATTGTTGGACCATCCTTCTTTTTTGTTTTTGTTTTTCCTGTTGCACTTGAGAAATTTATTTTAGTATTTCTAAATTACTATGTATTCTATTTCTAAACTTTAAACCCATCACTCTATTTCAATTTCCTATTAATTGAATTTTGCAATATATCAGGATTCATTGTTGAAGAAGTTTTGGACCACAGAGAGGTTCAACTATGGCAGGGAAGGAACTCTGGTGTGGGGTGTTATTGATGGGGGAGCACATGGGTGGGGGGGGAGTTCTCCAGGGCATGTATATAGGGAACATAAATATGTTAGGATACATGTTGGGTATTTTTATAGTAGTTACAGTTAAAAATGTCAGCTGAGGGAGTGCTGAGTTCCCACCCAGGGAGATCTGTCACATTCTCCAATGGAACAACAATAATCCCTCAAGTGTAACAGCAAAGATCAACAAGGAAGGATGGTCCAATAATGAGCCCTTGATACTGATGACTATGCTTAGGAGCCTGTGTGCCTGAAATATGAACTAGGTCTAGAGCTGTAGGGTGCCTAAGAGTTACCTCCTGAGAGCCTAAATGTTGCTCAAATGTGGCCACTCTCTAAGCCAATCTCAGTATGTAAAGGCATTACCTTCCCCTAACATGGGGCATGACTCCTGGGGATGAGCCTCACTGGTGCTGAGGGATTGCTACCAATCACTAACTGGAGAAGCAACTACAAAGAGACCTTGAATAAAGGATCAACTCAGACCAGCAGAATATCTCTGCCTACATGTTGGATCAAGTGTTAAAAGCTGCTCTTTTACCTTGAGTAAAAGGGGGAAATGGCAAAGACAAATGAGTCGATATGGCTAAGAGTCTTCCAAAAAGAGTCAGGAGGTCATCAGAGGTGTTGCGCTTATGCACACCTCAGCAGGACCCCAGAAAAAGTCAAAGTAGATAGAACCCTAGGTACTGGTTCTCCTGAAGGCTACGGAGATCCACAGGGTATATAGTCATGGCAGATGGTTTTGGAGCTCTGTGCCATGTCAGAGGGCCCTCCTTTAGAATTTGTGCTCCTGAGTGTGATGGAGCTGGACTCAGATGTGATTTTTCTACACATGCCTCTTTTGTCACTTTTATCGAACCTGTGGTTGGCTCTAGGGATGGTCTATACTCAGGAGATTTGAATCTCTGGACTACCCACAGCTAGCTGGGCCCTGAGCAGCAGCAGAGTGGCAATTCCTACTCTCTAGTTTGTTGATCTTACCCAGGTCAGCTAACAGGGAGGTGGAGATAGTCAACCACCACCCTAGGGAATCAAGAGAGCCTACAACTGTAAGCAGAAGAATTGCATCCATCATCCATGTGGAATCTAAGCCCTCTCTTGCACTAGAAGTGGAGAGGACATCACCATCCCAGGTCCACAGAATGGAGGAATAAAATATGGACTAGAGTAGACTTACTGATATTCTACTATAAAACTATTGTGATGAGTAATAGAAGAAACTTTAGCATCGAGGTGGAGAAAGTGGCCACAGTGGTTGCTGAGGGCAGGGAGAGAGTGGAGAAGATGTGATATGTGGGCATTTTTGGGATTTTGAGTTGTCTTTAATGACAGTGCAGGGTCAGATGCTAGACTTTATATATCCTGCCATAGCCCACTGAATGTGCTGGGGGACAATGTGAACTACAGGGTGAACTCTTGTATGTGTGGTGCAGGAGTGCCCCAAGGTGTGTTCACCGAGTGCAATGAGTGTGCCACAATGATGAGGGAGGTTGTTGGTGTGGGAGGAGTGGGGTGGGGGGTGGGGGGTATACAGGAACCTCTTATATTTTTTAGTGTAACATTTTTTTTGTGATGTATCTATCTTCAAAAAACTACAATTTACAAAAATTATGCATGGGGGATGGGGAGTGGGTTATATGGGAACCTCTTATGTTTTTTTTAAATTTTTTTAATGTAACATTCCTTGTGATCTATTAACATTAATTTTTAAAAAAGAAAAATAAGTAAATAAATTTAATTAATTAATACAGCCAAAGGAACAAAGTGACGACTGTTAGGACCCACCACAGGCCAGTGGGAACTAGCACATGGCAGATGATGACAGGGCAGCTATGATGCTGAGGAGGTGACCACCTTCCTCATAACTGAAAGCAGTTTCTATACATATCTCAATGACGGGAATGATTAAACACTTACTTTGAAAAGAGTCACAACACTTTGGGGGAAAACATCCTCCTTGGTAGTTTGCCCACTATCTAAGGTAAACAGTGTCAATAATAGGGAAAAGACCTGCTGATTGGTCAAATATTGGGACCCAGGGTATAAAAGACACAGAATTAAAGGAGCCATCGGATTCTGGGAAACATCTCTGAACACGAGCCCCCTTTAACCCTGACACCATGACCTCCTGCTGCTCTCCCTGCTGCCAGCCCACCTGCTGTGGGTCCAGTTCTTGTGGGTCCAGCTGCTGCCAGCCTTGCTGCCGCCCACTCTGCTGTCAGACCACCTGCTGTAGGACCACCTACTGCCGGCCAACCTGTGTGACCAGCTGCTGCCAACCTTCCTGCTGCACCACTCCCTGCTGTCAGTCGACCCGCTGTGGGTCCAGCTCCTGTGGCCAAACCTGCAGTGAATCCACCTGCTGCTGCCCCAATCACTGCTACAGAACCTGCTGCGAGCCTGCTTGCAGTGGCCCCGTGTACTGCAGGAGAACCTGCTACCACCCAACATGCTGCTGCTTGCCTGGTTGCCAACCCCAGAGCTGCGGATCCAGCTGCCAGCCCTGCTGCCGCCCATCCTGCTGTCAGACCACCTGCTGCAGGACCACCTGCTGCCAGCCCAGCTTCTACAGCAGCCCTTGTTGTGCGTCCAGTTACTGTCAGCCTTCCTGCTGCTGATCAACTCGCCAAAGATCACCAAGTGCACAGACCAACCTACTGTCAACTGACCCAACTTTCCTGGGACAAAATTACTTCCTAGACTTTACTGACACCCAGCATGCTCTCAACAAAATGGAGTTATTCATCTGCATGTTAAAAAGCTTGTTAATGAGCTGGCTGAGGTGCAGAATATTTCACTCTAATTACCTTCTTCCTTATATCTTCTGGTTTATGTTTTACTTCTTATATTCATGACATGACTGAATGGCCTCAGCTCTTACTCTGACGTCAAGAAATTCACCCACTACTTCCATGGAACTTAAGCAAACAAGTGCTCATAACTCTTTTCATTGGTTTTTTTATTTGATCCTTAATCTTCATAATCATATTTTAAATTTTATATATCCATGATTCTCTGTTCTGATCTCTTCTTTTTATGATCACTTTGACTTGCCTCCCTCTCAATAAACTCTCATCATTATATCATGTTTCCCTTTTGTTGTACAGACTTCCTGATATAGGGATTTATATACATATCCCATAGGCATTATCTGTTCTCTGCCTCATAATAATCACCTAGAAAATTCACTTGTGTAAAGTCATGTATGTAAAAATGCCCAAACTCAGATCCAGAACTGGGTCTTCTGGCTCTGGTGGAGGTTTCTTACACTTCCATCTCAGTGTAAGTAGAAATGGTGCTGCAGATCGAGAGTTAGCAAGATGCACTATTGAACATCATCTTTAAAAAGAGAAGGACTAACCTTAAACATTCAGGTAATATTGTGGTACACAAAGGTCTTTGCAAATCAGTTTCCATGACCTAAGTGAGCAGTAATGATGGTTTAATCAAGCAGTGGGTAGACGAAGACACTGATGCAATTCATCAGCTCAAATATTTTGAGAATCTGTGTTGTCCTATGAACAGGGAGGTGATCTAAAGGGACTTCTCCTTGGTCTCGTGCAAATCAAATTCTTATATGACTTCTTTCTTCTGAGAAGTTGTTAGCAGATAAAAAGGAACTAAGTAAAACCTTGCAAAACCTACATGAGATATTGTGTTCCACCAATTTTAAGTCAGCTCTTCTGGATCAAAACATTATTTAGAAAATTAAGTAAGAACAGTGCTTTAGGATTGAAATTAAAGCTTTGTGGTCATGTATGATTTTCATCGATCTACAATCTGGTCCACCAAAGAGTAAGGATAACTTTTCTGCTTTTTCAGGTACAATGAAAGCATGTGAGGAAAATTAAAGCATTGTTTTTAGTGGAAACAAGTATTGTCGAAAAACAAATAGAAGAACCTGTGCATACATGAGAGTTATGACAGATAGGAGGCTGCTGCTTTTAATTGTGACGAAAGGAAGCTACACAAGCCTGATACTGACTTGACAGTAATAGAAGGTTCGGGGACTTTGTCCTTCCTTGAGAGCAAAAGAAGTATCTGTGATGACCTAACAGTACACATATGAGGGAAGCACACCAGAATCCAAAAGCATGTGTCGAACTTGTTCAGACAACCAAGAGTCTGAACTTTCTACCTGCTGATTACCAATGAAGTGATGGGTGAATGAGATGAGGAATCAAAATATTCTGGGTTCAACCAATTCAAATCTGCTGTTATCTGCCTCTAAAGTTTATATATATATATATATATATATATATATATATATATATATATACACACACACACACACACTTATTTTTAAAAATGCTTTATTACATAAATATTACATCAAATATATATGGGATTCCCATATATCCCCCCTGCCCACTCCCACACTTTGGCCCATTAACAACATCTTTTATTAGTGTGGCACACTTTTTATAATTGATGAACACACATTGAAGCATTGCTACAAACCATGGACTATAGTTTACATTATACTTAACACTTTGCAATGAATGCACTATTTTATAGGTTTTGAGAAAATGTATTATGTCCTGTATCTATCATTGCAATGTCAGGCAGAACAATCCAATGTCCCCCAAATGCCTCATTTTACCCCTATACATCCCTCTCCCTCCCCTCAGCAGCTCTGGTGGCTACTGCCTTGATATCAATAAGTTCTTTCACTGCTAGAATAACAAGTCTATTTTAGTCCATATTTGCATTCCCTCCATATGTTTGTTCATTTTTCAGTCTTGAGAATTTCAGTATGGTGATCCTCACTCTGTTTCTGATTGAGTGGGGGCTTAGTACTCATAGGGCAGATGGAGAGAACCGTCTTGCTTGCAGTTGCAGATACTCTGTTTTCTGGGTTAGCTGTTGTCCAGCATCATCCTTTTATTAGTTGTCCTGGGCAAGTCCAATGAATTAGAGAGTAGTGAGATTCAGGGCTGGTGAGATTCAGGGCTCAATGTACCCACCCTCCATGAAAACACCAAAAATTTAAGTCTCTGGGAATTATATTTAGTGAGTACAGTGCAAATTATAGGTTCAAATAGAAGGAGCAGAAAGGTATGTGTAGGGAAGTAATAAATGAGTCTAGCTCTGTTACATTGGGGAGGATATATTCTAAAGTAGGGCCCACTGACAGGGTGCTGAATTCCTGAGATTGTTCAGCTTTGCTTATATTGTCTAGATGTCTCCAGAGCCCACAGGAGCCCTGCTCTTTCAGGCACCTTGTACTGTGCAGTCAATGAGATTCTGCTAAGACGTGCATAAGAGTAACTTCTAGAATTACATCCCCATTCACTTTGAACTCTCTTAGCCATAAAAGCTCACTTGTATTTAATATTTCCCCCTTTGGTCAAGGTCTTTTTCCAAATGCATCACCAGTTGGCACTTGTTAATATTCCTTTGGTGGCATAGAGTCTCATCCCTGGGAGTCATGTTCCATGCTTCAAAGAAGCTTTGATAGCAGAAAGAAGACAGAAAATATAGGGGATTCCATACACCCAACCCCTTCCCTCTCTCCCACTTTCCCCTGATGCTAACATTATGTATGTGCATCGTACATTTGTAACAATTGGTGTATAAATAGTGAAACTTTGCTACTAACCATGGTCAGTGGTTTACATTATGGTTTACATTTTGCACGGTATACTTTTCAAGGTTTTGACAAAATTTAAAATGGACTACAACACAAGCCCTGTCTTCCATTCTACCCTCGCACTCCCCTCTGAACCTATGGTAACCACTAAGTTACAATTTTTGATGAATGAGGCTGATAGTTACATAGAATAATACTGAGAGCTTCACATTTTGGCCTGTTTTCTTTATTATGCACTGCCTATGTTCTCAAGAGATTCTTGCCCCTCTAATTGAGAATATAGCAGGACTCCCTAAGATGGGAGTTGAATATTTTCTTGTTTTTTGTGTGGCTCTCCACGCACTGAGATAACATACTATGACAAGATGAACACTTTCATATTCCATGAACACATGCCCTGGGGGTTTTTTCATGCATATCCTCCCACTCCCTATGACCTGCACCATAATCACTCACTGCATATTTGCCAAGAGAACTTTCCTGCCATTGTAGATTTAACCACAGACCTATTCATCCTCAGAGTTCACCTGGTCCATCGTCTAGCCCTTCCCCCAGTTTCATGGACAGTCCTTTCCAATCCCCCACTTTACTCCCCCTCACATTCCAGCACCATCAAACCCAATCACATCACTGCCTCACAATCACCCCCAACCACTGTCCAACCACCCCATTCCATCTTATTATAGATTTTGCCCATTTTGAGCATGTGCTCACCACCCTCTACTTCCTTTATCTCCTGATAACCTATCTTCCAGACTCTAGCTCAATGTGCTTAAGTCAGATCAACGAGGCCATGTAATATTTATCCTTCAGCGACTGGTTTACTTCACTCAACATAAGATCTTCAAGATTAATCCATGTTGGTCCATATGTTAATACAGCTTTTTCCTTCTTATAGCTGAGTAATACTCCATTGTAAGTATGTATCAAAATTTGCCTATCCATTTATCTGCTGATGGACACTTGAGTGCTTCCAACCTTTGGCAATAGTGAATAACGCCACTATGAACATTGGTGTGCATATATGTGTTTGTGTCCCTGCTTTCTATTCTTCTGGGTATATACCAGGCAGTGGGATTGCTGGATCATATGACAGCCAAATTGTCCTCCACAATGGCTGCACCATTCTACATTCCCACGAGCAGTGGATGAGTGTTCCCTTTCCTCCACATCTTCTCCAACACTTGTAGTTCTCTGTTTTTTAATAACCACAAGTCTGATCGTTGTAAGATGATATCTCATGGTAGTTTTGGTTTGAATTTCCGTAATAGCTAGTGATATTGAGCATCCTTTTATGTGCTTTTTAGTCATTTGTATTTCTTCTTTGGAAAAATGTCTAATCAAATCTTCTAGCCCATTTTTCAAATGGGTTGTTCATCTTTCATTTTTGAGATAAAGGATTTTTTAATGTATACTGGATATTAGACCTTTATCAGATAAATGGTTACCAAAACTCTCAATGGTGAAAACTGCATGGTATTGGCACAAAGATAGACACACTGAAAAAATGGAACTGAATTGAGAGCTCTGATATAAATCTTCACACATGTGATCAATGGATATTCAACAAGGCCACCACGCTTACTCAGTTGGGACAGAATGAACTCCTCTACAAATGGTGCTTAGAGAACTGGATATCCATATCCAAAGGAATGAGAGAGGATCACCATCTCATGCCCTATGAAAACATTAACTCGAGATGGATCAAAAACCTAAATATTAGAGCCAAGAACATAAAGCTCTTAGAAGATAAGGCAGGGAAGGATGTATAAGATCTTATAGTAGGAAATGGTTTCATAAACTACACCCAAAGGGTGAGCAATGAAAAATAAAAATTTTGTGCTTCAAGTTTCTTGACAAACTTTTGTGGCACAGCACTCCTTGTATGCGGCAGCACTGTGCCTGGGCCAACTCACCACACAGGTCAGGAGGCCCTGGGTATCGAACCCTGGACCCTCCATATGGTAGGTGAACGCTCTATCAGTTGAGCTACAACTGCTTCCCTACATTGCTTTTAAAAACATTGTTCTATACTGTCTTCTAGAAGACAGTATTATCTTAATTTAGATTTTTCTTTTTTAAATTTTTTACTGTATTATATATGATATCCTTTTAAATTTCAATCTAAAAATTATTTCTTACATGTGAAAAATTCATTTATACATAAGGATTTTCTATTCAATTTCCCTTAATATTTTTAAAAGTTTATCAGTAGGTCTTTTTGGAATTATTTTTAATATTTTTATTGCTTTTTTAATGAAATGTTACATTAAAAACTATGAGGTTCCCCCACTCTGCAACCCCCCCCCCACTCCTCCCACATCAACAACCTCTTTCATCAGTGTGGCACATTCATTGCATGTGATGAATACATTTTGGAGCACTGTTATACAGCATGGATTATAGTTTACATTGTAATTTACACTCTCCCCCAGTCCATTCAGTGGGTTATAGCAGGAAATATAATGCCCTGTATCTGTCCCTGCAATATCATTGAGAACCGCTCCAAGTCCTGAAGGTGCCCCCATATCATGCCACTTCTTCCCTCTTCCTGCCCTCAGCTTGGCCACTTTCTCCACATCAATGATATAATTTCTTCCATTGTAGGAATCACAATAATTCTATACTAGAATTCCAGCAAGTCTGCTCTAATCTGTATTTTATTCCTCAATCCTGAGGACCCTGGGATGGTGATGTCCAGTCCACCTCTAAACTGAGAGGGGGCTTAGATCCCACATAGCTGATGTGTGGGATTCTGCTGCTTGCAGCTGTACACTCTCTCAGTTCCTTGGTGTGGTGGTTGACCATCCTCACCTCCCGTTAGCTGACCTGGGTAAGTCCAATGAACTGGAGAATAGGTGTTGCAACTCTGCTGAGGCTCCAGGCCCAGCTGACACATGGACAGTCCAGAGATTCAAGTCTCCTGAGCATACACTAACCCCAGCACCAACCACAGGTTCAGTAGGTGGCAGAAGAGGCATGTGTAGAGAGGTCACATCTGAGTCCAAGTCCCTCACACTCAGGAGCACAAATTCCAAACTAGGGCCCACTGGCATGGCACTGAACTCCACAGCCATCTGCCATGACCGTAGGACCTGGGTGTCTCCATAGCCCTCAGGAACACCTCCACCTGGGATTGTATCTACTTCGGCTATCTCTGGGATCCTGCTGAGATGTGCATAAGTGCAACCACTCTGATGACCTCCTGACTCTTTTTGAAGTCCTTTAGCCTCTTTAATCTGCAAGGTATATCATCAACACATTATGGTCATTTCATTCATTTCACAGCATTTTCTTTATCTTTTAATTTTTTCTATACTAGTCTACAGTTTTAGAGATCTGGTTTCTAAAACAAGGAACAAGTACCATACAATGTGCTTGCTTAAAGTCCATAAATTTATTGACTCATAATTTTGACCCTTGGGGAAGTCTAAAATCAGGCTTCAGCAAGGCAATGCTTCCTCTCCCAAGACTGTGGCATTCTGGGTCTTGTTCCCTGTAATCCTTGGTCCTTGGCTTTTTGGTGTCATGCAATGCACTTTGCCATGTCTTCTCTTTCTTCCCTCAGGTTCTTTGACTTCTGACTTCTTGCTTGTCCCATGGCTTTTTCTCTGAAGCTTCTCTGTAATAAGATATTTATATCCTATTATAATAGAATAAGATCCTTCCTGAATCAGTTGGTCACAACTTAATAAAAGATAATCTCATCAAGTGTTCTTATTTACAGTGAGTTCATATCCAGAGGAATGGATTAGCTTTGAGTTCTTTCAGTGCACATAACTTGAAGTCATCACATCTACTCTTAGGCCCTCCAGCATCACATGGAACAGCACAATATCATGAAGAACCTAAATTATTCTCAGTGTGAAGGAAAGGTTCCAACTTTTTACATTGCAGTATGATATTGGCTATTTCTTTTGCAGCCTTTTAAAATATGAGAAGAGGTGAGGTTTTACTATTCCTAACTTGCTAGGGTCTTTTGTCTTCAAAATATGATGATATTTTAAAATACCTCTTCCCTACCTATTGAGATAATCTCATGACTATTTTACTTTTGGCAGTAAATATGATAAAAAATTGATTAATGTTCAACTGTTAAACAAATTTACACTCAGAATATTCAATGTGTTTCTGATCACATGTATTTGATGCTGAATTTGATTTGCTTTATTATTTAAGATAAATGATCTGATTATATCTCATGAATTTTGGCATTCAGTTTTCTCAGTATCATTCCATTTTTACATGTGTTCATTTTTATAAGCTTCATTGTTGAGTCATCTACATCAGTACTTTTTTCCTTGGTTGCATTTCTTCTGTGATTTCCCCATCTGTTGTGGATTTTACTACATGTTTATACCAAACACTGAGCTTGATTCTTACCCATATTTTGTTTTTTCATTTACTCAGAACCTCCCTCATTTACTTTAGTGATCTCATATGTCTTATTTTAAATTAATTTTTTCAAAAGGAAGAAGGAACTTAAAAGAAACTTGTATTTTTGTAAACAGGAAATTCAGTGAGGTTACAAGGAAGAGTCAGGTACATTATTACCTCCGAAATAGCCCTGAAGTTAAGGGATCGAAGTTAATTAATCATTCCTTTTCTTTCCTGAGAATAACGTAGCATCCCTGTGAGTCTGCATAGTCTCTGCAAAGCATCTTGAGGGACTTGTCAGATTTTACCTCTCAAGCCTTCATGTAATTAACAGAGTAGAGGCTCTCTGGTGGGGTAGTCCTAGGTTATTTCTCACCTTCAGAATAAATTTTAGAGGATATTGAATTATGCTTCAGTTAGTTCACACACATCTCTGACAAATTGCTTAATGTTAGAATTTATAAGACTAAACATGTATAATCTCAGTTGTCTTTTATAATAGTGGTAAAATTTCTGGACTTGTTCACAGAAATGGGAATCATTTGAATTTATCCCCCCTATTCTTACACTCGTCTTTCTTTTTTTTTTTATTTTTTAAATTTTTTAAATATTTATTTATTTATTTTTAATTAAAGATTTTCACTCTTCTTTCATGTTCTCTGAATGAGTTAGCTGTGAATGTGGCAAGATTCCCTATTTGTGCAAACCTAACTGTGACTCAGTTTGGTTTTGATGTTAACACCTGTATGATGTTTCTGAAGGTGTTTACATGCCCATAAAATATACTACAGTGCCTTTGCAATGAGTGGACTCAGGGAGAAACTGCTCTTTTACACTGGTGCACTAGTACACCTTGGAGGAATTCCTTGGAAAAAACTTTTAAGCCAGATTGCTGATTTCTGGTCTCTGCTTTAAACAGAGGCAACAATATCTAGAAGGTGAAACTTAAACAGAAATATAGGATTTCTTAGTCTGCCTAGACATTGGGCCCAAGTTCATTCTTACATACTGAGTCCCAGGATTGCTGAGCTAACTTTCCTTCCCTTTCGGGTGCTCCACAAAATGCTGAAGCTCTGCTGTGCATTTCTGTAATCTTTGCACCCAAAGCCCTGCTACTCCTCTGTTTTCTTTTTCCTTATTAGAGAAGTTGTGGGTATACAGAACAATCATGCATAAAATATAGGATTCCCATATGTCACCCTATTTTTAACATTTTGAATCGGTGTGTAACATTTGCTAAGTTGATAACAGCACAATTTTACATGTACTATTAACTAAAGTCCATGGTTTAAATTAGGGTTGACTGATTGTGTAGGCAGTTCTATGGATTAAAAAAAAATTCTATTACCATCATACAACCCAATATTTCTCCCTTTTAACCAAATTCAGAAATATGTACCAGTACTCTTATTAATTCTCTGAATAGTAAGGGCTGTAGTATGTCAAAGACAGTTCCCAATGCAGATTTGTAGGGGCTGGAAGATTTGGGGAGATATAGGCAGATATTTAGAATCTGGGGAACACAAAGAGATTTAGAATCTGGAAAACACAAAGAGACATATACTTTGGATCAAAACAGAGTCAAGTGTTTTAAAGGAATGACTGGAAAAAAATTTTACAAGCTTCTTAAGGAGGACCTAGAAACTGACATCAGGAGACCCACAATAAATAATTTGAAATTAATTTTGTATTTGTGCTTGAATCTACATTTTAGTAAAATGTGTAGGGTATTCATAAGAGAGTGTGCTTTTAGTCATTTAAAATTATTTCTGATACAAGACACACAGAGGAGAGAAAATAAGAAGGCTTAGCCGAACAGAGATTGAGCTGGCTCAAGAGAGTAATCGCCTCTCTCCCCCTCCAAAAGGCCTCAGAATTGGTTCCCGGAGACACCTAATGAGAATACAAGCAGGCACAGAAGAACACACAGCAAATGGACACAGAGAGCAGACGATGAGGGGAACGGGGGGGGGGGGGGTTGGGATGGGGCGGGGTGGAGTGGGGAATAAATAAAATAAATCTTTTTTAAAAAATGATATAAGAGGGAACTCAGAAAATTAATTCAGAGGCACCTTGTGGAAAAATAATGGCTTCAAGAATAGCAAAGTTTACTCTAGCCTGTTTGAGGATTTTGTAAAAAATATCTGTGTATTTCTTAAACAGGGCTGGGGTAGACTCTCTGGCATATAGTTTAGGGTGAGATGAGGCACAGAAGTAACTGCTGAACCCTCCCAACATGCACTACCCAGGGAAGAAGGCCTTTGTTCCTTGAGTCCTCCAGATCCTAAAGTCAGAGCATGTATTTTGACATGAATTTGTGAGATCCCTAAATGGTCCATCCTGGATGCATACCATATGAGAATGAAAGAGCCAGTGGATGAAATTAAAAGCACATTAGAGGCACACAACTGCAGCATTGAATTGACTGGATCCAGAACATTTTAATTCTTTATCTTATTCACCCCATCCCTCATCAAGAATCAACAGGTAGAAAGTTCAGACTCAAGGCTGTCTCCTCAGAGTTCTAGACACATGTTTTTGGAGTCAGGTTAGCTTTCCTCATATATGTAGTGGTAGCTCATCACAGGTACATCTTTGGCTCTCAAGGAGGGACCAAGGTCTCTAATCCTTTTGTTACTCTTAAGCAAGAATTAAGCTTTACCCTAATGAATGCTTATATAGCATCGTTTCTTCACAATTAAAAGCACCAGCCTTCTGTATGTCAAAACTCTGAAAATGCACAAGTTTGTTCACCCGCAGAATGTCGATGCAAAGCTAAAAAAGGCATTTATTTCCTCTGCAGTACCAACTCCACCTCTTAGTAGAACACTTTTTTAAATCCATAAAACTGCCCTACACAAACAGTGAATCCTAATTTAAACCATAAACTATAGTTATAAGTATATTTATACAATTGTGCTGTCATCAGACTCACAAACCTTACACACCAATGTAATGTCTTCCATAACTTCTTCTTTCTATTAATTGAACTGAGTAAAAAAGACAATTCCTAATTTATTTTCCCATAATAAATATATTTTTATAGAAATGAGTGAATATTCATTTCAAAAAACTGGTCTGGACTTTGTTGCCTCTATTCAAAACAGACAACATGAAAGGGCCAAATGAAAGGCACATGACAAGCATCTTCTACTCAAATACTTTTGATAGAATGGAATTCACTGGTGGAGTAAGTTGCCACAGAAAAAGATGTACTATTATTGCAACCTTGAGTCAGGCTTCTTTGGGTGAACACTCCTGGACCCAGGCAGGGATCCAATTTGTCACTGGGAACATATCAGGTGCACTCGTCAATCTGTGTACAGCCAAAGGAACAAAGCTGAGAAGCAACAACTGTTAGGACCCTCCACAGGCCAGTGGAAATGATCACATGACAGAAGAGGACAGAAGAGGAATGGTGCTGAGGATGTGACTGCCTTCCTTATGTCTGAAAAAAATTCTATGAATGCTCTTAATTTAGAAAATGATTAAACACTTAATTTCAACAGATACAAAACATCAAGAAAAACTTCCTCCTTGACAATTTGCTCTGTATCTATGGAAAACAATGGCAACAACAACAAGAAATAGATCTGCCTATTGGTCCAAATACTGGGACACTGTGTATAAAAGACACAAAATTAAAGGAGCCATCAGATTCTGGGAAATACCTCTGAACACGAGTCCCCTCCAACTCTGACACCATGACCTCCTGCTGCTCTCCCTGCTGGCAGCCCACCTGCTGCCAGCCCACCTGCTATGGGTCCAGTTCTTGTGGGTCCAACTGCGGCCAGCCTTGTTGCCGCCCACTCTGCTGTCAGACCACCTGCTGTAGGACTACCTGCTGCCAGCCAACCTGTGTGACCAGCTGCTGCCGCCCTTCCTGTTGCAGCACTCCCTGCTGCCAGCCCACCTGTTGTGGGTCCAGCTCCTGTGGCCAAACTTGTGGTAGGTACAGCTGCTGCCACCCCAGTTGCTGCTACACAACCTGCTGCCAGCCAGCTTGCAGTGGCCCTGTGTACTGCTGGAGAACGTGCTACCACCCAACATGCTGCTGCCTGCCTGGCTGCCAACCCCAGAGCTTTGGATCCAGCTGCTGCCAGCCCTGCTGCCGCCCCTCCTGCTGTCAGACCACCTGCTGTAGAACCACCTGCTGCAGCAGCCCTTGCTGTGTGTCCAATTGCTGTCAGCCTTCCTGCTGCTGATCAACTGGCCAAAAACCACCAAGTGCACAGACCAACTCTCTTATCAACTGACCTACCATTCCTGGGACGAAATCTCTTCCTAGACGTTACTGACACACAGCATGCTCTCAAGAAAATGGAATTATTCATCAGCATGTTTAAAAGCTTCTGAATCTAGCTTGATGGATTGTGGACAGTTTCACCCGGATTCCTTTCTTCCTTATGTCTTTTGGATTGTGTGTTACTGCCATGACTGAATGTCCTCAGCCTCCATATTGACGTCAAGAAATTCACCACTGGGAAGGAGACTTGGCCCAGTGGTTAGGGCATCCATCTACCACATGGGAGGTCTGCGGTTCAAACCCCAGGCCTCCTTGACCCGTGTGGAGCTGGCCCATGTGCAGTGCTGATGCGTGCAAGGAGTGCCGTGCCACGCAGGGGTGTCCCCTGCATAGGGTGGGGGGCGGGCTGTGGGGTGGTGTGGGGGTAAGGGGAGAGAAATAAATAAATAAATAAATAAATCTTTTAAAATAAATAAATTCTCTGTCATTCATCCATATCAGTCATCCATATCATGTTTCCCTTTCACTGTATGGCCTTTCTGATATAGGGATTATACATATCTCATAAGCATTATGTATTCACTGCCTCATAAAAGCTACCCAGTAAATACTGCCTCTCCCTTCTGATTTGAAAACTGACTTGTTTGAAGTCATGTTTGTAGAAATGCACAAACTCAGATCTAGAACTGGGTCTTCTGGCTCTGGTGGAGGTTTCTTACACTTCCATCTCAGTGTAAGGAGAAATGATGCTGCAGGCCGAGCACTAGCAGGGGAACAATGACTTTTGAATTCCATTTTAGCAAGAGAAATAACAACTCTTGGATATCAGTTAATGTTTCCACATACAAAGCTCTTTCCAAATCAGTTTCCAACACATCAGTGAGTAACAAGGTTGTGAAAGTTATCAGTGGCTATGGGTAACATATTCCCTTAACACAGGGAGACATTCTTTGTCTCAGGCTCTTCCACACATGGATGCCATTAACCGGCATCTCACATTTTGAGATTCCACTTTCTGTGGAGTTACAGGGATGTTCATCTAAAGGGACCTGCTCCTTTGTCTCTTGCAAATCAAATTCGGTGTGGCATCCTTTATCCTAGCACATGTCGATGGATAAAAAGAAATAAATAAATCCCTGCTGATCCCAGACAAGATAATATTCTCTACCAACTTTCAGTCAATTTGTCTTGATCAAAGCATCACTAAGAAATCAAGTAAGGACAAACCTTGATGACTGAAAACAGTACAATGTGTCTGTGTGACTTTGATTGATTGACAATCTCTAGACAGTCTGAATTAACTAAACTACCACCTCTGTTTTCTTGAGGTAGAAAGGAAGTATCTGACAGAAATAAAAGCTCATGTTTGCATGGGAAACGTATATTTGAGGAGAAAAAGTAGAAAAAATTGTGCACTCATGAGGTTTATGACAGAGAGAAGGGTGTTTTAGCCATGAAGTGAAGATGCTACAAAAGCATTCATTAGGATAAAGCCTGAGAGTGACGTTGGTATAATGGAAGGGTAGAGACTTTAAAGTATCTCTGATGAGCTAATGGTATTTGTATAAGGGGAAAACACCATATCCAGAATTGTGTGCCTGGAAGGCTTTGAGGAGTCAGTCAAGAATCTGAACTTTCTCAATGAGGGATACAGTGAATAAGGTGAAGAATCAAAATGTTCTGAGTTGTCCTTTGCTCACAAGGTATTGGACTAGATATTCTGTATAGATAATCTCAAATTCTTGAAGAAGCTGGCATGGTAGGTATTAATATCCCCCTTTTAGAGATGAGGGAATCAAAGCTAAGAGAGTTAAAGTAATGTCATGGCATGGTTTCTCCTATGTGCAATGCCGAAAAAAAGATTCAAGTCAAAGATTATTAGGGAAATGCAGATAACACTGTTAAGGAATTTGGAAAGTGGCACAGGGAAAATTGCACTATCAAGCTGGCTATCACAGTGGACAACTGAAGCTTAAACTTGAATGGAAGCTATCGGATAATGTAGAACACAAAGTTTAGAATTATTCTTCTTGAGGAGTTAGGGACCTGGGGTTCTTAAAGCCAACTCTCAAATATTTAGTGTTTAGTATTTTTCTCTGTAAGATATGCACAGGACACATGACTTTCTGCACTTGCTTTAAAAAAGCTGTTAGGAAGAGAGGTGCAGATATTGGAAGATGGAAGACAATCCAAGTACAAGATATAAGACCCCGGGCCTCCTTGACCCGTGTGGAGCTGGCCATGCGCAGCGCTGATGCGCGCAAGGAGTGCCGTGCCACGCAGGGGTGTCCCCCGCGTGGGGGAGCCCCACGCGCAAGGAGTGCGCCCCGTAAGGAGAGCCGCCCAGCGTGAAAAGAAAAGAGCAGCCTGCCCAGGAATGGCGCCGCCCACACTTCCCGAGCCGCTGACGACAACAGAAGCGGACAAAGAAACAAGATGCAGCAAATAGACACCAAGAACAGACAACCAGGGGAGGGGGGGAAATTAAATAAATAAATAAATCTTTAAAAAAAAAAAAAAAAAAAAAAAAAAAAAAGATCCATGAGTGGGTGATCAGAATATAATGTAGAAAACAGCATTTCCTTCACATTGTTTGACTTGCATACCACCTTAAGCCTACTAAAACCTGTTTTTTCCTATTCAAAGTCGTGTAGAAAATTTTTTTAAAAAAGAAGTAAGAAGTAGAGGAAGATAAAGAGGAGGAGAAGAGAGGAGGAGTCAAAGAAATAGACAGAAGTGAGGCAAGAAGGAAGGTGACTGGGAGTTAAAAGGTTAGACCAGAAAAAGAAGGAAGGAAGAAGGAAAGAAAGAAGAGAGGGAAGGAGGGAGGGAGGGAGAAGGGATGAAGGGTGGGAGAGAAAAAGAAAGCAAGAAAAGCAAGTAATCAAGCAAGCAAGAGGAAGGAAGGAAGGAGGGAAGGAAGGAAGGAAGGAAGGAAGGAAGGAAGGAAGGAAGGAAGGAAGGAAGGAAGGAAGGAAGGAAGGAAGGAAGGAAGGAAGGAAGGAAGGAAGGAAGGAAGGAAGGAAGGAAGGAAGGAAGACAAGCAAAAGATACTGTGAAACAAGCTACAGTTACTGCTGCTGTGGAAAGGTGTAACTGAATTCATAATCCTCCACCTCTACTACTAGTTCTGTGTAAGGGTGTGCTTAACTGCAGGTATCTTCCATTTCTCAGACTATATGAGGCCCCTAACATATCTGTCTCCCCAAAATCTAGAATTTATGATCACTTGCAACACTCTTATCATTCTCTCTACATCACAAGCATCTAATAGCATAATATTTTTAAAGAAAATTTCAGGTTGCCATGAAATTATGTTATCCATTCACTTGGGGATAAAAAGAAAACTGTCTTCAATAAGGTTTTCCAAGTTGGTTTTATTATCTTGATAAACATACCAGGGGTTGAACTTCATCCTTGCAGACTCAGCAATCTCATCTTTTCTTTCTTAAAATATTTTTATTAGAGAAGTTGTGAACTTACAAAACAATCATGTACATGTGCAGAATTCCCATACAACACCCCTTCACCGACACATACATTACTGTCAAACATTTGTTGCAGAATATGAGATGTCATCAGATGCTTACCTCTATGGTCTAGAGCATACATTTGGTATATTTTTTCCTTAGCACCCTATTATTAATACAGTACATCTTTGGTATTGATGCAAGAATATTAGAAAATTGGGCAATCTGGTCTTATTTATATGCAATAAGTTAGCCCTCTTGGTGGGCGCAACTACTAAATGAAAGCCCCACAAAATTATTATGTCAATCTATTAATTTGAATTATTACAGTAATAACTGAAGTTACAAAAGGACTGGTCTTTATGACCAGTAATTTTTTTCTATTTTTGTATACTTTAAGAGAAATCAAATGACAGTCAGAAGGTAATTTTCTGAGCAAAGAGGCAAAAGTGGTATACAACAAGCATGGAATGTTTAGTGGCATCTCATGTATTCATGTCAAACTTCATGATCTGGCCTTAGAACCTGGAGATTCAAGGAGCAATGGTCCCATTCCCTCAGCAGAGCTGGCCTAGACAGTGTCAACATTTCCACCTGTGCCTCTCCTTGCCCTAAACTACTTCCAAGATGACTAGTACCTGCCCCTATTAAGAAATACATATTCGGTTTTTACAAAATCTTCAACCAGGTTAATGTGAACTTTGCTAATCTTGAAGGCCTTGTTTTTCTATAAGGTGACATTGTATAAATTGACTCTCTCTCTTTTATGACATTTTTAAGATTCACATTCAAAGGGCAATCTTTTCTGTCTCCTTTGTGGTTCTATAGCACATTCACAGTGCCAGACTGTGACCTATCCAAGATGTTAGTGGAAGAGCTCATTGGGTTTATTTATGCCATGTCATTTAAGAGCCACCTAGGATATTATACATCATACATGTTTAATTATATATTCAGGTAACTCACAGTATTTTCCAACTCTTACTTTCATGTCTAAATGTAAAACTCAGTGACATAGGTAAGTCTTTAGAAAGTAGCCTTTGCTCTCACATTTTATGTGTTTGTTTACTAGTTGATAAACTGGAATCATTGGTTTGGTATCAATGATCCACCAAACACCCTTTTTCCCACAGTTACCATTCAATGAGTTGTACTGCTGTTACTGGTAATGAAGTAATTTCCTTTGTCTATGATTTGAGTTGAGAGATAAGGACAATTCCTCATTAATGTTTTTCAGAAAAATTTCAGAAAATTGGACTGGACTTTGTTGCCTCTGATAAAGAGGAAAACAAAGATCAACTGTTGGTTACTGGGAAGCAGACTTGGCCCAATAGATAGGGCATCCATCTACCACATGGGAGTTCCACGGTTCAAACCCCGGGCTTCCTTGACCCGTGTGGAGCTGGCCCATGTACAGTGCTGATGTGCGCAAGGAGTGCCCTGCCACGCAAGGGTATCCCCCACGTAGAGGAGCCCCACACACAGAGAGTGCACCCTGTAAGGAGAGCTGCCCAGCGTGAAAGAAAGTGCAGCCTGCCCAAGAATGGTGCCACACACATGGAGAGCTGATGCAGCAAGATGATGCAACACAAAAAAAGAAACACAGATTCCTGGTGCCACTGATAAGAATATAAGTGGTCACAGAGGAGCATACAGTGAATGGACACAGAGAGCAGCAACAGCGGGGGGTGGGGGGGAGGGAGGAGAGAGAAATAAATAAATCATAAATCTTTAAAAAAAAAAAAAACTATTGGTTACTAGTTTTTCCATGGAATTCCCCCAAGACAATTACTCAGAAAGTAATTCTTGAGCTGTTCTAATATACCTGTTGTAGCAGTTTGATATGGTTTTGAATTCCAGAAATAGACACTGGATTATGTTTGTAATCTTCTCTGTACCAAAAGGCATGGCAAAGGACAGAGTTAAGGTTTTCTGATGTTGGAGTTTTGATGGTGGAGTTTGATGCAGAAGTCTTAAGCTGGGGCCCCAGGAAATCAGCATCCAGAGAAAAGAGAAGCAAGCCCCAGGGAGAGAGGACCTGAGCCAGTAGAACACAGAGGAATAGAGATGGCTCTGTAGACATGGCAGAAAACCCCGGGAGAGAGGGCAGAGTCATTCACATGATAGTCTACAGCTAACCTTCTGGAGAGAGGCAAAGCCTAAAGAGCCTCATAGTCTACAGCTGACCTTGTGGAGAAAATGAGGAGCTGAGCCCAGAGGAACCCAAGAAACCTGAACCCTCACAGACATCAGCAGCCATCTTGCTCCAAAACCTGAAAATAGACTTTGATGAGGGAAGTAACTTATGCTTTATGACCTGGTATCTGTAAGCTCCTACCTCAAATAAACACCCTATATAAAAACCAACCAATTTCTGGTATTTTGCATCAGCACCCCTTTGGCTGACTAATACAGATTTCAGTACCAAGAGTGGGGTAGTGCTTTTACAATTACCAAAATGCTGGAAAGGTTTTTTAAATGGATAAAGGATATTTTTTGGAGGAATTGTGAAATGCTTGATGGAAAAGCCTAGATTGCTTTGAAGAGATTGTTGATAGCAATATGGATGCTAAAGAGACTTTTTATCATGCCTTAGAAGTAAATGATGAAACTATTATTGAAAACTGAAGGAAAGGCAAGCCATGTTTTAAAATTGCATAGAACTTACCAAGATTAACTCCTGGTGTCTTATGGAAGACAGAATTTGACAATGGCAAACCTGGGCATTTAGCTGAAGAAATTTCCAAAGTAAACCCATAAAATGCAGCTTGGCTTCTGCTTACAGCTTATAGCAAAATGTTAAATGAGAGAGATATGCTGAGGACTGAACTGTCAGGCACAAAGAAAGCAGAAACTGATTCTGGAAATTCCAAGCCTCTGGAAATCAAGTTCCCAGATGAAAGTGCTCCACTGGAGAACTTAACTAAACTTGGAAGTTGTAAATCAAGATTGAAGATGCAGTTATCTTGGAAAGGCTTGTGGAAAGTCTTGCTGTCTGATGGCTTGGACCCCTGCTTCTTGCATACTAAACCAACAAGTTTTTGAGAGAGCTATATGGAGAAAAACACTGTCAGCTTGGACTAAAGGGGAAATGGAAAGGAGATATTGAAGGAAAAACAGCTTTAAGAGGAAAGCCATGGAAGTTGAGATCTGGAATTAAGAATTCACCTTGGGACAAGAGAGGAGCCCCACCCATGTGTACAGAGAGGGTGAGTTTGCCTCAGCACTTGGAGAGGGTAGCTGTTCCTGTCTGATATTCTGGGAGAGTTTTGCTGCCCCTGGATATAGAGAGGATGGAGTACATTCCCCAAGGAATAGGGCGGTTAAGGTCAGGACCCCACAAGTGTTAGAGGGGTGGACCTGTCCCCCAAAGGTTAGGGAAGACCAGTTGGTCAACTCATTGCTCTGAGATGGTTGAGCCTGTATGTCAAAGGTTAGGGGAAATGTTGTGTTCACATCACTGTACTAGGGGTTTTAAGACTCTAACCCAAAGACTGGGTAAAGGAGGGTGGAGCCAAAAAAAAATGGTCATTGGACAACCCTTTGGAAAGGGAGGGTCCCCATAAGGCACCAAAGAGAAGAATCCATCATCTTAAGAATGAGTCTCTGACTGAAATTGAATGGAGCATGCCCTGCAGGTTTACTGAACAGTAGGGGATCCATAACTCACGTTTCCCTCCCAGTTTCTCCTTATTGTAATGAAAATGTTTATCCTTTGTCCATTTGTGTATTGAAAACAGATAAATTATAAGTTTCAGATGTTTATGGCAGACAGGACAAACATATTTCTTTAAATTGATTGTGATATGATTTAGTACTTACATTGTTACTGATTTAAGGTTTTTTCAAATATCATAATGACTTTTTGGAATTCCGACAGTGGAGTGTAGCAATTAATACATCTATCTAAAAGAAAGTTGCTGTACACTGAGCTAGCACTTCAATAGCATTACTAGTTTATTTTATATGCCTTCAGAAATATCAATAAAGACATTAACATCAAAACCAAACTGAGTCACAGGAGAATGGGGAGTCTTGACACATTCACAGCTAACTCATTCAGAAAACACAAAAGAAGAGAGTAAGAACATGAGGATAAACTCAAATGATTCCCAATTTAGTCCACAAGTGTACAAATTTCAACACCACTATGAAAGAGAACTGAAATTATCAGCATTTAGACATCTAGTATTATGAATTCTGATAGTAAACAAGTTGTTATAGATGTGTGCAGACCAATTGCATCACATTTCAATAATTCTTATACTCTCTCTGGAAGAGATATATAATCAAGAATGACCCAGCCTGAAAGCTGCCACTCTGTAACTTGCATGAAGGCTTGAGAAGTAAAATCTGACAAGTCCCTCATGATGCTGCACAGAGACTAGGCAGCCTCACTCATGCGAATGCTATAGAAGAAAAAGCATTCGCATTTTTATTTCCCTCTAACTCCTTATCCTCAAGGTTATTTCAGGGGGAATCATATCCTTGACCATTCCTTGTAACCCCATTGAATTTCCTGTTAACAAATTATAAGCTTCTTTTAAATTCCATCTTCCTTCTTTGAAAATTATTTTAAAATAAGAGAAATGAATTCATATAAATATACAAGGGAGGTTATGAACAAATGAAACAATAAAACAAAAAAGAATCAAGTTCAGGATATTAAATAAACATGTAGTGAAATCCACAATAGATGGGAAATCATAGAAGAAATGCAGCCAAAGGAAAAAGTAACTGAATATAATGACTCAACAATGAAACATATAAAAAAATGAACACAAACAAATAGAACAGAATAATAATGAGAACACTGAATATCAAAATTCATGGGATATCATCAGACCATTTAGCTTAAATAATAAAGCGAAGCAAATCCAGCATCATATATAAATAATCATAAACACATTTGATTATTCTGAAATGGAAAGTTGGTTTAACAGTTAAAGATTAACCAACTTTTTATCACATTGACTACAAAAAGTAAAGTAATCATGAGATTATCTCAACAGGTATGTAAAAGATATTTTAAAATATAATCATGTTTTGAAAACAAAAAATCTAGCTAGTTAGGAATAGAAAAAGCCCATTATTCTAATATTTTAAAAGGCTACAGGGAAATGGACATGGCTTAAGTGATTGCGCTCCTGTCTTCCATATAGCACATCGAGGGGTCAGTTCCTGGGGCCTCCTGGAGAAAGGCAAGCTGGCCTGTAGGGTGAATTGGCCTAAGTAGAGAGCTGGCCCACACAGATTGATGGCCCACACAGAGAGCTGGCCCATGCGGAGTGCTAGCCCATGCAGAGTGCTGGTCTGCACAGGAGTGCTGGCCCAGGCAGGAGTTCTGGCGAACACAGAGAGCAGGCAATGCAAGATGATGCAACAGAAAGAGACATGGAGGAGAGACAAAATGAGATGCAACAAACTGGGAAGTTGAGGTGGCACAAGAGATTGAGCAGCTCTCTACCACTCAGGAAGGTCCGAAAATCAGTACCTGGTACTATATAAAGAGAAGATAAGCAAACAGAGAATAATACACAGAGAGGGTAAAACAATGAGATAGGGAAATAAATAAATAAAATAAAATCTTTTAAAAGGCTACAAAAGAAACAGAAAACATCGTACTAAAATGTAAAATGTTGAAATTATCTTTCATACCAAGAATAATTCTAAGTTATCCGTAATATCATTCTGTTCAAACTCATGCTGGCAGCCAAAGAGGATATGTGATGGCTTGGAGTCATGTGTATGAAAAGTCTTAATGTTATTCCATTCTGTGGACCTAAACCCACAATAAATAGACATTTTGATGGGGTTATCTTTAATTAGCTGTGGCCAACTGAATCAGAATGGGTCTTATCTTATATATTACTACACAAAATACAGAGAAGCCACAGAGAAAAAGCCATGGGAGAAGCAAGAAGTTAGAAGTCAAAGGAACCTGGAGAGCCAAGAGAAGACATGGTCAAAAGCATTGCCATGAAACAAAAACGCCAAGGGCCAAAGATCACAGACAGCCAGACCCAGAAGGCCACAGTCATGGAGAGGAAGCATTGCCTTGCTGAAGCCTGGTTTTAGACTTCTCCAAGGGTCAAAATCATGAGCCAATACATTCCTGTGTTTAAGCCAACCCATTGTATGGTACCGGAGATGTCTTTTAGAAGCCAGAATTCTGAAACTGTTGACTGGGATGAGAAAAAAATTAAAATATAAAGAGACTGCTAATAAGTGAATGAAATTACCATAATTTGTTGATGATACATTTGTGCAGGTTGAAATTCCAGAATAACCTCATGACACACTCTAAAAAATAATAAGAGAGTTTGAACGCAAAATCCTTATACATACATGAATTTTTTCATATGTCAGAAATAGTTATAGAATGGAATATTAAAGTATAACATCTATAATATAAAAAAATAAAATCTGTATGAAAAAATCTAATGTAAGATGATGCTGACTTCTAGAAAACAACATAAAAACATGTTTTGACAAAGTAATGCAATTCCTGGTACATCAGAAATGTTTGCATATGTTCAAAAAAAGATCTGCACAATAAATGTCCTAGCATCGCTATTTTTAATATTCCTAAACTACAAACAAAGCACATGTCTAATGACCATAGAGTGAACAAATAAATTGTCATATGGATACAAGGGAATACTACACAGCTAGGATGATGACTAAATTATGATGAGAATAAAGACAAATCTCAGAATGATAATGCAGTGAGAAAAAAAGCCAATTCTATAGTATTTCACTTAAAACAATGTCAAAAACCATCAAAACTTTTATGCAATTTGCAAGTTTGTACAGTGATTATCTTGAGAGGAGAGTGGTAGCATAATTTGAGACTGTGGGTTTATGTTCTGTTTAAAAACTTGATTATATCGACACAGATATGTTATCTTTAGGAGAATATTAGTTTAAAATATGTTAGAATTCAAAGAAATGTCAGGTATGTGATCTATTCTAACTCCCTCATGAAGAAAAAGTGCAGGGTTGGGTGGCAGGTGTGTCCCTTGAGGTTACTGAGTGGTAGGACACAAGTCAGGACTAGACTGGAATCTCATCTGGGTTTCCTAAACCACACCAAGTTTGATCACCAAAGCCCCACATCATGGGAACCCACAGCCCTGGTGAAACAAGGATGGTGGAACTTCAGGTTGTTAATTCTGAATTCCAGGGTAATTCTTCTTCTTCTATCTACTTGTTTTGCTTCTGATTTGCCATGTGGAAGAGATTATGCTAAACAACATCTACCCAAATATCTTTGATAAAACAGGGATTTGCCGGAGAAGTTGTCACAATGGAGAAAAATGGGGCTTCAGTGGGTGAACAAAGTTAGTTCCAGGCAGGGATCCAATTTGTCACTGTGAAAATATAAGCATCATGCATGCCCCCAGATAGACTGGCCAATCTAAATACAGCCAAAGGAATAAAGCTGGGGAGCAACGACTGTTAGGACCTACCGCAGGCCAGAGGGAACTATCACATGACAGATGATGAAGGGGCAGGGAATGATGCTGAGGAGGTGACCACCATCCTCATAACCGAAAGCAGTTTCTATACCTATCTCAATTAAGGGAATGATTAAACACTTACTTTGAGAAGAGTCATAACACTTTGGGGGAAAACATCCTTCTTGATAGTTTGCCCACTATCCATGGTAAACAATGTCAATAATAGGGGAAAGATCAGCTGATTAGTTAAATATTGGGGCCCAGAGTATAAAAGACACAGAATTAAAGGAGCCATCAGATTCTGCAAACACCTCTGAACACGAGCCCCCTCCATCCTGACACCATGACTTCCTGCTGCTCTCCCTGCTGCCAGCCCACCTGCTGTGGGTCCAGTTCTTGTGGGTCCAGCTGCGGCCAGCCTTGCTGCCACCCACTCTGCTGTCAGACCACCTGCTGTAGGACCACCTGCTGCCAGCCAACCTGTGTGACCAGCTGCTGCCGCCCTTCCTGTTGCACCACTCCCTGCTGCCAGCCCACCTGCTGTGGGTCCAGCTCCTGTGGCCAAACTTGTGGTAGGTACAGCTGCTGCCGCCCCAGTTGCTGCTACACAACCTGCTGCCAGCCAGCTTGCAGTGGCCCTGTGTACTGCCGGAGAACCTGTTACCACCCAACATGCTGCTGCCTGCCTGGCTGCCAACCCCAGAGCTTTGGATCCAGCTGCTGCCAGCCCTGCTGCCGCCCATCCTGCTGTCAGACCACCTGCTGTAGAACTACCTGCTGCCACCCCAGCTGCTGCAGCAGCCCTTGCTGTGTGTCCAATTGCTGTCAGCCTTCCTGCTGCTGATCAACTGGCCAAAAACCACGAAGTGCACACACCAACCCTCTATCAACTGACCTACCATTCCTGGGACAAAATCTCTTCCTAGACATTACTGACATCCAGCATGCTCTCAACAAAATGGAGTTACTCATCTGATGTTTAAAGCTTGTGAATCAGCTTGATGGAGTGCAGACTGTTTCAACCAGATTTGTTTCTTCCTTATGTCTTCTGGATTGTATGTTACTGCCATGACTGAAAGTCCTCAGCTTTCACATTGACACCAAGAAATTCATCCACTACCTCAAGTAACTTAAGCCAACAAGTGCTCATTATTCTTTTCATAGGTTTCTATAACTGATCCATAATCTTCATAAATATTTTATTTTTAATATACACATTATTCCTGTGTCATGCTATCTTCTTTTCATCATGACTTTGAGTTGCATCCCTTGATGCAAAAAGTCTTATCTATACTTTTTTCTAAATATTTCTAAATATTTATTTCTAAATATTTCTAAATATTTATTTCTAAATATTTATTTTCTAAATAAATTCTGTCATTCATCCATATCAGTCATCCATATCATGTCTCCCTTTTGTTGTATAGCCTTTCTGATATAGGGATATATATATACATATCCGACAAGCATTATATATTCACTGCCTCATAAAAGCCACCCAGTAAATACAGCCTCTTCCTTCTGACTTGAAAATTGACTTGTGTAAAGTCATGTGTGTACAAATGCACAAACTCAGATCCAGAGCTGGGTCTTCTGGCTCTGATGGAGGTCTCTTACACTTCCATCTCAGTGTAAGTAGAAATGGTGCTGTATATCGAGAGTTAGAAAGATGCACTATTGAACATCATCTTTAAAAAGGGAAGTACTAACTTTTGAACATTCTAGTCATATTGTGGTACACAAAGGTCTTTGCAAATCACTTTCTGTCACCTAAGTGAGTTGATTAAGCCAAGCAGTGGGTATATTTTCATGCCATCCCAATGCTGGGAGATTTTCCTTGTCTCAGGCTCCTTGCAGACATTGTTGCAATTCATCAGCTCAAATATTTTGAGAATCTGTATCATCCTAAGAACAGAGAGGTGATCTACGTGGGTCTGTGCTTGGTGTCATGCAAATCAAATTCTTGTGTGACTTCTTTCTTCCAAGAAGTTGTCAGCAGATAAAGAGAACTAATTAAAACCTTGCAAAACCTACATGAGATATTGTGTCCCTCCAACTTTAAATCAGTTTGTCCTGATCAAAACATTATTCAGAAAATTAAGTTAAGAACAAAGCTTTAGGATTGAAATTAATGCGTTGGGGCCATTTTTTATTTTGGTCGAGCCACAATCTGGTCCACCAAAGAATAAGGATAGCTCTTCTGCTTTTTCAGATACAATGAAAGCATGCGAGGAAAATTAAAGCATTGTTTTTAGTGGAAACAAGTATTGTTGAAAAGCAAATAGAAGAACCTGTGCATACATCAGAGTTATGACAGACAGAAGGCTGCTTCTTTTAACTGTGACGAAAGGATGCTACACAAGCAGTCTGCACTCCATCAGGCTGATTCACAGTACCACCCAGGACAAATCCAAGTCCTGAAAATGCCCCCACATCACATCTCTTCTTCCCACTTCCCACCCTCAGCAGCTACCATGGCCACTTTCTCCATCTCAATATTACATTTACTTCCATTACTAATCACAATAGTTCCGGAATCGAGTATCAGTAAGTCCACTCTAATCCATACTCTATTCCTCCATTCTGTGGACCCTGGGATGGTTATGTCCACTCCACCCCTGTAACAAGAGGGTGATTAGATTCCACTTGGATGATGGATACAATTCTTCTGTTTGCAGTTGTAGGCACTCTTGGCTCCCTGGTATGGTGGTTGACCTTCTTCATTGCCCTGTTAGCTGGCTGGGGTAAGTCCAATAAACCAGAGGATAGGAGTTGTAAGTCTGTTGAGGCTCAGGGCCTGGCTATCACATGGACAGTCCAGAGATTCAGGTCCCCTGAGTATACACTAAACCCCAGCACCAACCACAGGTCTGGTAAGGGTGACAGGAGAGTCTTGTGAACAAAGATCACATCTGTGTCCAACTCCATCACACTCAGGAAAACAAACTCCAAAGTAGGGCCAACTGACATGGCACTGAACTCCATCTGCCATGACCATAGAACCTGTAGGTCTCTGTAGCCCTCAGAAGAACCAATACCTGGGGTTGTATCTATTTTAGCTGTCTCTGGGACTCTGCTGAGGTGTGCATAAGGGTGACCCTCTGATGACCTCCTGGCTCTTTTTTGGAGATTCATAGCCAAATAAACTCATTTGTCCTTTCCATTTCCCCCTTTTATTCAAGGTCAAAAAGCATTTTTAACTCCTGATATTACAAGTAGGCTGAGATATTCTGCTGGTCTGAGTTGACCCTTTTATTCAAGGTCATTCTCCAGCCATATCATCAGCTGGTACTTGGTAGTAATCCCTCAATGCCAAGGAGGCTCATCTCTGGGAGTCTTGTCCCAAGCTGGGGGGAAGGCAATGCATTTACATGCTGAGTTTGGCTTTGAGACTGGCCATATTTGAGAAACATGGAGGCTCCCAGGAGGTAACTATTAGGCACCCTGCAGCTCTAAGTCTAGTTTTCATTTCAGGCACACAGGCTCGCAAGCATAGTCATTAGCATCAAGGGCTCATTGTTGGACCATCCTTCCTTATTGGTCTTAGCTATTGCACGCAGAAGATTGTTGCTGTTCCATTAGGGAATGGAATATAGCTCCCCTGGCCTGGAAGTCAGCACTCCCCCAGCCATCGTTCCCAACTGTAACCACTATGAAAATATCCAAACCTTTTTATGCACCCCGCACATAAGCCCTGGAAAACTCCCTCCCAACCATGCGCCCCCCCCCCCCCACCAATAACAACCCACACCAGTATTCCTCCCCCACTACCATCGAATTCCTCTGTGGTCCAAAACCTCCCTGAAAATGAAGCCCAATATATTGCCAGGTTCTATTAATAGTAAAATGGAATATAATGATGGGTTTAAAGGTTAGATATAGAATACATACTAATTTAGAAAAATTGAAGTAAAAATAAATTGGGGTATCAAAAATTAAAAAATGAAAAAGCTGTGTTTTTGATGTTTTGCCTTCCATCACTGCGATGTGTTGTCCTGTATGCACATTGGCAAGACAACTTCTTCCATCTCTTCCTCAGTGTCTATGTCCTTTCTTTTTCTTTTTTTTCTAATTATTAAGCTTGTCTTCACAAAAGTTTCAGACCACAGTAATTCATATTTACAATATTCAGTACTCCCACATATTCAACATCACTTTGTCCCTTCCCAGCAATAATCTTTTACATGTTCACACTGTATTTACTGCAACTGATATACAGATATTGAGACAATAGCTTTCAAACAAGGCTACACTTGGGTTTACATTGTGGTTTATATTTTAGACTATACAATTTTCTAAATTTTTAGTTATCTTATGATTTACAGTATGATTTACATTTTAGCCTATAGGCCACTATACATTTTTGGTGTAATTTAACATGTCTGATATCCATCCTTTCATAATCTTGTGGAACACTTCCATTGCCCCACAGTTACACTGATTCCACCTTTCAATACCTCTTTCCCCTCCCCTCAGGATCCACAGTGACAAACACTCTTCATTGCTTGAAGGGCCATGTTCAGAGATACTTGGAAGAATGTTGAGGGCTTGACATGCTCAACTGCCCTAATGCATTGGGAGCCACCATTTTTCTTGTGAGATACAATTCCCTCTATTTGAGAACATCAGTCCTCCCCAGGATGTGGGTATACCTTCACTTTCATTGTATGGGTCTCCATCCAATGATAAAACCCACTATCACAAAATGAGCACTCACACACTCCCTAGAAGCCTGTCCTGTGTCAGATTCTCCCCTTTAAGCATTTAAAGAGGTAGCCTTCCTTATTATATTTTTGAAAAAGTTTTCTCAACATTATACTCTCAACAACATACCTGACAATCTTCTATGTTCATATGTTCCCTCACCTCTCCCTAATTTCTTGGGCAATATTACCCATCCTCCCATCCCTAACCCCCCTCAGGTCCACAAGGCCCCATCCAAAGGTATCCCTATGACCCCATTTTATCCCTTCCCTGTACAAATACTTACCTCCAGCTTATCATAGGTTTCACCCAGGTAGGTGTCAGCTCACAACATTCCTCTACTCCCCCAAATTCCTTTAAGCCTATCATCCAGTCTCTAATTCTCTGAGGCAGCTTGGTTTACTAATTTCATATCATTGAGGTCATGTAGTATTTGTCCTTCAATGCCTGGGTTGCTTCACTCAACAAAAGGTTCTCAAGATCCATCCATGTTATCACATGTGTTTGTAGTGTATTCGTTCTTAAAGCTGAGTAGTATATACCACATTTATTTATCTATTCATCTGTTGATGGGCATTTGGATTGATTCCAACTTTTGGCAATAGTGAACAATGCTGCTATGAACATTGGTGTGCATATATTAGTTTGTGTCCTTGTTTTCAGTTCTACTGGGTAAATACCCAGCAGTGGAATTGCTGGGTCATATGGCAAATCTATAGCTAGTTTTTTGAGAAACCATCAAACTGTCCTCCAGAATGGCTGGATCCTTCTGCATTCCCACCAGCAATGGATGAGTGTTCCCATTCCTCCACATCCTCTCCAGCACTTGTAGTCCTCTGTTTTTTTCATAGCTTCCAATCTTATGGGAATAAGATGGTATCATGGTAGTTTTTATTTGGATTTCCCTGATAGCTAGAGATTTGGAGCATTTTTTTTAAGTTTTTATTTATTTTTTTAAATTACTTATTACATTATTACATTAAAAAAAGATATGAGGTCCCATTCAACCCCACCGCCCCCGCCCCCCACTCCCCCCACAGCAACACTCTCTCCCATCATCATGACACATCCATTGCACCTGGTAAGTTCATCTCTGAGCATCACTGTACCCCATAGTCAATGGTCCACATCATAGCCCAGACTCTCTCACGTTCCATCCAGTGGGCCCTGGGGGGATCTACAGTGTCCCGTAATTGTCCGTGAAGCACTATCCAGGACAACTCGACGTCCCGAAAACGCCTCCACATCTCATCTCTTCCTCCCGTTCCCCACACCCAGCAGCCACCATGGCTACCGTTCCCACACCCATTCCACATTTTCTCTGTGGACATTGGATTGGTTGTGTCCATTGCACACCTATGTCAAGTGAGGGCTTAGATTCCACATGGGTACTGGATGCACTCCTCCTGCTTCTAGTTGTAGACACTCTAGGCTCCATGTTGTGGTGGTTGACCTTCTTCAACTCCATGTTAGCTGAGTGGAGTAAGTCCAATAAATCAAAGTGTAGGAGCTGAAGTCTGTTGAGACTCTGGGCCTGGGTGTCATATTATCAGTCCAGATATTCAAATCCCCTACATATATCTTAAACCCAGCACCAACTACAATTCCAATAAAGTAGCATGCAAGTCTTGTGAAAAGAGATCCCCTCTGAGTCCAGATTTGGAGCATTTTTTCATGTGCTTTTTAGCTGTTTGTATTTCTTCTTTGGAGAAGTGTCTGTTTAAATATTTTTCCCATTTTTAAAATGGGTTGTTTATCTTTTTATTTTCAAGATATAGGAGTTCTTTATTTATGCAGGATATAAGTCTCCTGTCAGATATATGGTCACCAAATATTTTCTCCCATTGTGTAAGCTCTCTTTTCACATTCGTGACAAACTCCTTTGAGGTGCAGAAGGCTTTAATTTTGAGGAAGTCCCATTTATCTATTTGTTCTTTTGCTGCTCATGCTTTGGGTGTGAAGTTCATGAAGATATTTCCTATGACAAGATCCTGTAGATGGTTCCCAACATTACTTTCCAAAGTCTTTATAGTCTTAGCTCTTATATTTAGGTCTTTGATCCATCTTGAGTTGATTTTTGTATAAGGTGTGAGTTGGTAATCATCTCTCATTCTTTTACATATGGATATCCAGTTCTCCAGGCACCATTTGTTAAAGAGGTCATTCTCTCCCAATTAAGAGGCCTTATTGAATATTATATGACTGTATATATTAGGATCTATATCAGAACTCTCAGTTTGGTTTCATTGGTCAGTGTGTGTATCATTGTGCCAATACCATGCTATTTTCACTACTGTAGCTTTGTAGTATGTTTTGAAGTCAGGTAGTGTGATTCTTCCAATTTCATTTTTCTTTTTCAATATGTCTTTGGCTATTTGGGGCCTCTTTCCTTTCCAAATAAATTTCATAACTAGCTTTTCTAGTTCCTTAAAGAAAGCTGTGTCGATTTTTATTGGGATTGCTTTGAATGTGTAGATCAGTTTTGGTAGGTTAGACATCTTAATAATATTTAGTCTTCCTATCCATGAACAGGGAATATTCTTCCATTTATTTAAGTCTTCTTTGATTTCCTTGAGCAGTGTTGTGTAGTTTTCTTTGTATAAGTCTTTTTTCATCTTTGGTTAAATTTATTCCTAGGTATTTGATTTTTTTAATTTACTATTGTAAATGGTATTTGTTTCTTGATTTTCTCCTGAGATTGCTCATTATTGGTGTACAGAAATGCTACTGATTTTTGTGCATTGATCTTATAACCTGTGACTGTACTAACTCATTTATGAGTTCTAGAAGCTTTCTTGTAGACTTCTCAGGGTTTTCTATGTATAGGATCATGTCATCTGCAAATAATGAAATTTTGACTTCTTCCTTTCTAATTTGGATGCCTTTATATCTGGTTCTTGCCTCAGTGCTCGAGCAAGTACTTCTAAGACAATGTTAAATAGAAGGAGTGATAGTGGGCATCCTTGTCTTGTTCCTGATCTTAGAGGGAAAGATTTTAGGATTTCACCATTGTAAATGATGTTGGCTGTGGGTTTTTCATATATACCTGCGGCCGGTACGTCCTGTCCAGTGGACGATGGGGCAGGAGAGGCCTAGGCTCCTGCGGGGGCTCGCAGGCGTGGAGGGTGCACGGCGGAGAAACCACCACGGAGACGAGGTGAGCACGCAGGTCTAATTTATTAAGGGAAGTACATGTGTTTATATAGGGTTATGGGGGAGTGAGCAGGGGACTGATTGGCTGTGGCCAAAGGGGGATTGGATTGGCGGTGGCGAGCAGTTGGTGGGGGGAAGAGGCAGATTCTAGGTTGGTGAAGGGGCGGCACCGGCCGGAAGGGGAACGGGGCTGGGAGTGATTGGTAGGGACTAGTTCCTTGCCTTTTATGGTGCGGCTTGTGCTGCAGCTTGACAGTGTGGGAGGGGGGATGTGAGCGTAGGCAGCTCCTGCTGGCTATCAGCAAGCCGGTGTCGGTTGCCTGGGCGGGGCCAAGGGCAGTGCGCCCATTCCATGGCTGAGGGCAGTTCACCCGTTCCAGCCGCCCTACACCCGAGAGGTGGGCTGCGCATATCCCCCACTGGGCGCTGCTATGCTTGCCAGCCAGACTTCAGCCTGCCTCACCTCATATACCTTTTATCAAGTTCAGAAAATGTCCTTGTATTCCGATCTTTTGCAGTGCTTCTTCTATCAAGAAAGAGTGCTGTGTTTTGTCAAATGCTTTTTCTGCATCTATAGACATGATCATGTGATTTTTTTCCCTTCAATCTGTTTATATGGTTTATTACATTGATCAATTTTCTTATGTTGAACCATCCTTGCATACCCGAAATGAATTCCACTTGGTCACGGTGTATAATTCATTTAATGTGTTGTTGAATACTACTAGCAAGTATTTTGATGAGGATTTTTGCATCTAGGTTCATTAGAGAAATTGGTCTGTAACTTTCCTTTCTTGTGGTGTCTTTGTTTGGCTTTGGTACTAGGGTAATGTTGGCATCATAGAATGAGTTAGGCAATGTTTCTTCTGTTTCGATTTTTTGGAAGAGTTTCAGCAAAATTGGCATTAGATCTTTCTGGAATGTTTTGTAGAATTCACCTGTGGAGCTGTCTGGCCCAGGGCTCTTCTTAGTTGGGAGGTTTTTGTTTTTGTTTTTGTTTTTAAAGATTCACTCATTTATTTCTCTCTCCTTCCCCCCGCCCCCCACCCTGGTTGTCTGTTCTCTGTGTCTATTTGCTGCATCTTCTTTGTCTGCTTCTGTTGTTGTAAGCAGCATGGGAATCTGTGTTTCTTTTTCTTGTGTCATCTCATTATGTCAGCTCTCTGTGTGTGTGGCACCATTCCTGGGCAGGCTGCACTTTCTTTCATGCTGGGTGGCTCTCCTTATGGGGTGCATTCCTTGTGCATGGGGCTCCCCTATGTGGGGGACACCCCTGCATGGCAGGGCACTCCTTGTACACATCAGCACTGCGCATGGGCCAGCTGCACACAGGCCAAGGAGGCCTGGAGTTTGAACTGTGGACCTCCCATGTGGTAGATGGACACCCTAACCACTGGGCCAAGTAGTTGGGAGGTTTTTAATGACAGATTCTATCTCTTTACTTGTGATTGGTTTGTGGAGATTGTCAATTTTATCTTTCCTCAATAGAGGCTGCTTATGTGTTTCTAGGAATTTGTCCATTTCCTCTAAATTGTCCTTCTTGTTGGAATATAGTTTTTCAAAGTATCCTCTTATGATACTCTTTATTTCTGTGGGGTCAGTGTTGATATCTCCTTTCTCATTTCTTATTTTGTGTACTTGCATCTTCTCTCTTTTTTTCTTTGTTAGTCTGGTTAAGGGTTTGTCAATTTTATTGATCTTCTCAAAGAATAAGCTCTTGGTTTTGTTTATCTTTTCAAGTGCTTTCTTATTTTCTATTTCATTTAGTTCTGCTCTTATCTTTGTTACTTCTTTCTTTCTTCTTCCTTTGGGGTTACTTTGTTGTTTTCTTACTAATTCCTCCAAGTGTGTAGTTAGTTCTTCAATTTTTTAAAAATTTTATTTCTCTCCCCTTCCTCCCCCCACCCCAGTTGTCTGTTCTCTGTGTCTGTTTGCTGCATGTTCTTCTTTGTCCGCTTCTGTCGTTGTCAGCAGCATGGGAATCTGTGTTTCTTTTTGTTGCATCATCTTGTTGTGTCAGCTCTCCATGTGTGCGGCGCCATTCCTGGGCAGGCTGAACTTTCTTTCGTGCTGGGCGGCTCTCCTTACGGGGCGCACTCCTTGTGCATGTGATTCCCCTATGCAGGGGACCCCCCTGTGTAGCATGACACTCTTTGAGTGCATCAGCACTGCACATGGGCCAGCTCCACACAGGTCAAGGAGGCCCAGGGTTTGAACCACAGACCTCCCATGTGGTAGACAGATGCCCTAACCACTGGGCCAAGTCTGCTTCCCTAGTTCTTCCATTTTAGCTCTTTCTTCTTTTTTGATGTGTGAATTTATGGCTATAAATTTCTCTCTCAGTACTGCTTTTGCTGCATCCCATAAGTTTTGGTATGTTGTGTTATCATTTTCATTAGTTTCAAGGTAGTTATTAATTTCTTTTGAGATTTCCTCCTTGACCCCCTGTTTTTCTAAGAGTGTGCTGTTTAATTTCCATATCTTGTTGTGAAATCTGGGCCTCTGGTCCTTGCAGATTTCCAGCTTCACTCCACTGTGGCCAGAGATATTATTTTGTATGATTTTGATCTTTCTGAATTCATTGAGACTTTCTTTATGACCTATCTTGGAGAATGATCCATGTGCACTTGAGAAAAATGTATATCCTGCTGTATTGGGGTGTAATGTTCTGTACATGTCTATTAGGTCCAGCTCCTCTAATATACTGTTCAAAGTTTTCATTTCTTTATTGATTCTCTTTTGAGATGTTCTGTCCAAAGTTGACAGTCACGTATTAAAGTCCCCCATTGTAATTGTAGAGCTTCTATTCTTTCACTTAATTTTTCCAGAGTTTGCCTCATGTATTTGTAGGCACCTTTGTCAGGAGCATAAATGTTTATGATTGTTCGTTCTTCTTGAAAGATTATCCCTTTCACTGATATGTAGTGCCCATCTTTGTCTCTCACAATTTTTTGCATTTAAGGTCTATTTTGTCTGATATCAATATAGCTACTCCTGCCCTTTTTTGGTTATTGTTTGCTTGTAAGATTGTTTTCCAGCCATTCACTTTCAACCTCCTTGAATCCCTGGGTCTAAGATGAGTTTCTTGTAGACAACATATAGATGGGTCATATTTCCTTATCCAATCTTCCAGTCTGTGTCTCTTAACAGGTGAGTTTAATCCATTGACATTTAGTGTTATTACTTTCAAGTAATTACTTACATTAACTATATTTTCTTTGGATTTGTGTTTGTCTTATTTTTTTTTATTTTTTCTCTTTTTGTAGTTTTAGTTTTTCTTACACTCTCCTCCAACTCTGTCTCTCCTGTTTGTTTCTTTCCTCCTGCAGAACTCCCTTTAGTATTTCTTGAAGGGCAGGTTTCTTGTTGGCATACTCTCTTAGTTTCTGTTTATATTCTCTTAGTTTCTGTTAATATTTTGAACTCTCCATCATTTTTGAATGCTAGCTTTGCTGGATAGTGTTCTTGGTTGGAAATTTTTTTCTTTTAGTACCTTGACTATGTCATACCACTGCCTTCTTGCCTCCATGGTTTCAGATGAGAGATCAGCACTTAATCTTATGGCGCCTCCCTTGTATGTGATGGTTCTCTCTTGTCTTGCTGCTTTTAGTATTTTCTCTTCATCTTGTGCATTGGATAATTTGACAAGTATATGTCTTGGGGTAGGCCTGTTGGGATTTATGCTGTTCAGGGTGTGTTGTGCTTCCTGGACATGTATATCCATCTCCCTCAATAGGTTTGGGAAGTTTTCAGCCATTATTTCCTCAAACATCCCTTCTGTCCCCTTTCCCTTCTCTTCTCCTTCTGGGATGCCTATAATGCATATGTTTGTGTGTTTTGCATTGTCATTCAGGTCCCTAAGTCCCTGCTGGATTTTTTCTATCTTTTTATTGATCAGTTCTACTATCTGTTTGATTTCAGATGTACTGTCTTCCACATCACTAATTCTTTCCTCTGCCTCTTCAAATCTGCTGTTATTTGCTGAGAGTGTATTTTTGATTTCTTGGATTGTGCTGTTGATCCCCATCATCTCTGTGATCTTTTTGTGCATGATCACAATTTTTTCTGTATGCTCTCCAAATGTTTTCTTAGTATGCTTAATCTCTTCCTTCAATTCATTGAATTGGTCCATTGTACATGTTTTGGGAGCTTTAATTACTTGTTTGGTATTTCACTTCTTTTCCTGGTTTTTAGTTTGTTCATTGTATTGGGCCATGTTTTCCTGATTATTCATATGGTGTAGTTTTTTGTTGCTGTCTGGTCATTATTTCACCTTGTTGGGTTTATCCTTTTGTTTAGCTTCTTATTCTAGCCTTGGGGTTTAATTAGTTGTTGTTTTTGTGTGCATATTAAGTCTTCTCTTTGACACTTTTTTCTTCTTATTCTATTTCCTTGTTGTTGGCTAAGTTCCCTCAAAGGAAAACATAAGGTCCAGAGAAAGCAAAAGGGGTAAGAAAAGAAAAATATAACAATAGTATTGATAGTGAGTGTTAGCAGAAGAACCATGTGAGATCTAGGAGAATGTATATAGAACTCATGGAAGCTGTGTATAGTTATAACCATAAAAAAGTGGAGTACCTATAATGAGCTATTAAACTGAATATGGGGAGGAATATACTATGAATTAAAAGGTCAGTGTGGTCAGGAGAGAGGAAAAAAGAAAAGAGAGGACAATAACATAGTGAATAAATGATAGAAAACAGATTAGAGGTATTAGAGATTTTTAAAAAGTCAGGAAAATTGGGGGTTAAACAGAGAGAGGTGGAATGTAAGAGAAACAATAAATGATGAGGGAGAGAATGATGTAAAGGAAAGAGGATAGCACTGATAGCCAAAATCAGTACACACAGAAAAGAGAAAATTGAGGATGAGGAAGCACAACAAATAAGAAATGTTGCCTGCAGCACTAATATAAAAAAAGAAGAAAAGGGGGGGGGGTGGAAAGGAAAAAGAAAGAGAGAAGAAAAAAAAAGCAGAGAAGGGAGAAAAAAGAAAACAAAAAAAGAAAAAAAAGGGTGGTGGAGAGGATAAAAAGGAATTAAGGTGGCCGACTTGGCCCAGTGGTTAGGGCATCCGTCTACCACATGGGAGGTCCGCGGTTCAAACCACGGGCCTCCTTGACCCGTGTGGAGCTGGCCCATGTGCAGTGCTGATGCGTGCAAGGAGTGCCATGCCACGAAGGGGTATCCCCCGCGTAGGGGATCCCCAAGCACAAGGAATGCGCCCTGTAAGGAGAGCCGCCCAGCGCAAAAGAAAGTGCAGCCTTCCCAGGAATGGTGCCACACACACAAGATGACACAACAAAAAGAAACACAGATTCCGGGGCCGTTGACAACAACAGAAGCGGACAAAAACACGCAGCAAATAGACACAGAACAGACAACCGGGGTGGGAGGAAGCTGAGAGAAATAAATAAATAAATAAATAAATATTTTTTTAAAAAGGGGAGGGGGCATTAAAAACAAGAAAACAGACCAACCGAAAAGACCAGACAAGACCCCAGGCAAAGAATCCTCTTTGCAATTGAATAAACTGCTTAGGAGTCTGACCTTCCCCTTTCCTCCTTCCTCACTTCCTTCCTCACTTCCTTCTCTCCCAAGGCAGCAGGAAGGCTGCATGAGGGCTCCTGTAAGAAATTCAAATGGGTCCCTGGTGAATCAACTCACCTGAGAAAATAATGACTCTTAATTTCTTGAGAGAGCACCCACCCCTTGCCAGGAACCCTAAATATGCTATTGGAAGCCTGTAAAGCATGTTCTACTGTCCCTCTCCCTTAGGTGTGCTACAAGGGGGCTGGTTAATTTTCTGACTCCACCTTCTCCCAGACCAAGTTTCCTATCCCAGGGCGTTTGGTAAATTGGGCTCTCTCACCAGATTTGCCTCTTCTCTATTCCTAGGCTCTCCCCAAGTCAGCTAATATCTCCTCCACACTCAATAAAAAGGGGGGTCCAGAAAATTGAACCTGCACTCCTTGGCCCCTCTGTACCTCCCACCTAAATTCTCCCACTTCCGGAGTTAGTCCGCGTCTGGAGGGGTAGGGGAATGCTGGATTTCTGGGGGTGCTGGGCCCGGGAAACAGTGGCCTGGGAGAATGTGGACTCGGGGTATTTAGTGTGGGCCACGGGGATTCACGGGACACAGGCTTGGGGTTCACGCATTTGGGGGACACGGGGCTTGGAAACTGCCCCATGACCGGCAGTTCTTAGTGAATGCTGCAGCTCTTAGCCCTAGGTGAGGAGGGATTTACCTTCCCACAGTTTCCGTGTTCAGTGTTAGAAACTCGCAGTTCTACCTTGAGCAAACACCAATTCTGCTGCAGTCTCTCCAGATCGATGTCCAGACACCTCCCACCCTGCAGGTTCCCGAAACAGCCTGCTCCGGTAGGACTCCATCACCACACAGCCGGTCTTTTGTAAGAGAGATGATGACGGTGTACTTACTCAGACACCATCTTGCCCCGCCTCTGTGTTTCTGATCATATGTATTTGATGCTGAATATGATTTGCTTTATTATTTAAGAAATATGATCTGATTATGTCCCATGAATTTTGGTATTCAGTTTTTTCATTATCATTTCATTTTTCACATGTGTTCATTTTTTATATGCCTCATTGTTGGGTCATCTAAGTCAGTACTTTATTCCTTGGGTCCATTTCTTCTAGGATTTCCCCATCTGTTATGGATTTTATAACATGTTTATACCAAATACTGAGCTTGATTCTTATCCATATATTTTTTTCATTTGCTCAGAACCTCCCTTGTTTACTTCAGTGATCTCATGTCTTATTTTAAATCAATTTTCAAAGAGGAAGAAGGAATTTAAAAGAAACTTGTATTTTGTAAACAGGAAATTCAGTGAGGTTACAAAGAAGAGTCAAGTACATTATTACCTCCGAAATAGCCCTGAAGTTAAGGGGTACAAGTTAATTAATCATTCCTTTTCTTACCTGTGAAAAACATAGCATCCCTGAGAGTGAGTCTGCACAGTCTCTGCAAAGCATCATGAGGGACTTGTCAGATTTTACCTCTTAAACCTTCATGTAAGTAACAGAGTGGAGGCTCTTGGGTGAGGTAGTCATAGATTATTTCTCACCTCCAGATTGAGTTTAAGAAGTTATTGAAATGTGCTTCAATTAGTCCACACACATCTCTGACAAATTGTTTAATGTCAGAATTTATAAGACTAAATATGTATAATCTCAGTTGTCTTTTATAATAGTGGTAAAATTTCTACACTTGTTCACAGAAGTGGGAATCATTTTAATTTATCCCCCTGTTCTTACACTCTTCTTTCATGTTCTCTGAATGAGTTAGCCTGTGAATGTGGCAAGATTCCCTACTCGTGCAAACAAAACTGTGACTCAGTTTGATTTTGATGTTAACGTCTGTATGCCTTTGCAATAAGTGGGCTCAAGGAGCAACTGTTCTTTTACACTGGGGCACTAGTGCGCCTTGGAGGAATTCCTTGGAAAAAACTTTTTAACCAGTTTGCAGAATTCTGTTCTCTACTTTGAACATAGTCAATATTGTCCTGATCAATTTTTTGAAATTAATAGCCATTTCTATAAAAATATTATATTTCATGTGGAAAAATAATTTAGGAATTGCCTTTATTCTTGAGCTCAAATAATAAAGAGGAACTTATGAGGACATGTAAGCATCAGCACATTCATTGAAGGGAAGCTTGGGGAACATGTGCTTAATGGATCACACATGACAAACTGACGATACCAGATACATAAACACATAAAGCTTGAGGGCCAAGGCAACTTCCTCAAGACAGAACTACCCCCCTGGGTTTTACTTTTAGGCTTTGGAAGTAAGAGGTGGGAATAATTCTGAGTTAATTGGTATTATGACTAGAATTCTGTGATGTGTCATGTCATAATTGGCTTTAAATGTCATTGCATAAATAAGTCCAACAAAAGCTTACACTAACATCTTGGATATGTCAAAATTTGGGTACTGTGAAGGTGCTCTAGAATCCAAAAACAAGAGAGAGAAAATCACCATGGAACGTGAAACTTAAAAATGACATATAAGATTTCTTAGTGTGCCTTGGCATTGGGCCCAAGTTCATTCTTCCACACTGAGTCCCAGGATTACTAAGCTGACTTTCCTTCCCTTTAGGGTGCTCCACAAAATGCTGAAGCTCTGCTATGCTTTTCTGTAATCTTTGCACCCAAAGCCCTGCTGCTCGTCTGTTTTGTTTCTTTTTCTTTGTTAGAGAAGTTGTGGGTGTACAGAACAATCATGCATAAAATATAGGATTTCCATATGTCACCATATTATTAACACTTTGAATTGGTGTATAACGTTTGTTAAATTGATGACAGCACGATTTTACAAATGTACTATTAACTAAAATCCATGGTTGAAATTACGGTTCACTGATTGTGTAGGGCAGTTCTACAGATTTAAAAAAATCTACTACATCTATACAACCCAACATTTCCCCCTTTTAACCATTCCAGAAATGTGTATTAGTACTCATTAACTCTCAC
Organism: Dasypus novemcinctus; assembly: GCF_030445035.2. Classification (NCBI taxonomy): domain Eukaryota; kingdom Metazoa; phylum Chordata; class Mammalia; order Cingulata; family Dasypodidae; genus Dasypus; species Dasypus novemcinctus. Next base: position 60,550,543 of record NC_080693.1, read on the forward strand.
AAGAGTGAAGGCCATAATATGTCAAAGACACTCCCCAATGCAGATTTGTAGGGGCTAGAAAATTTGGAAGACAGAGACGCAGATATTGAGACTCGGGAAACACAAAGAGACATCTATTTGATCAAAACAGAGTCAACTTTTTAAAAGGAATAATGGGATAAAATTTTTACAAGCTTCTTAAGGAGGAACTAGAAACTGACATCAGGAAACCCACTGTAAATAATTTGAAATTAACTGTAATCTGTGCTTGAATCTACATTTTAGTAAAATATAGTATTCAGAAGAGAGTGTGTTTTAGTCATTTAAAATTATTTCTGCTGTTGTAGTTGGATTTCATGATATCTAAAGCTGAAGGATCCCTGGAGCTGTTACTACAGTTGGATAACTGAACTAGGCAGACTATCGTTGACTCTTTCAACACAAGACTTTTGGATTCTCAAGGAAAAACAATCAGTGAGTGGTATAGAAACAACCCCAGGTACTGGTTCTCCTGAGGGCTACAGAGACCCACAGGTTCAATGGTCATGGCAGGTGGCTCTGGATTTCAGTGCCATGTCAATTGGCCCTCTGTGGAGTCTATGTTCCTGAGTGTGATGGAGTCGGACTCAGATGTGACCTTTCTACAAATGCCTCTTCTATCACTTTTACTGGACCTGTAGTTGGCGCTGGGGTTAATGGATATTCATGAGACCTGAATCTCTGGACTGTCCATTTGACAGCCAGACCCTGAACCTCAGCAGACTTGTAATTCCTACCCTGTGGTTTATTGGACTTACCCCAGCCAGTGAACAGGGAGGTGAATAAGTTCAACCACCACACCTGAGAGCCAAGAGTGCCTATAAATGAAAGTAGGAGAATTGCAGCCATCATCCATGTGGAATCTAAGCCCCCACTTGATATAGAGGTAGAGTGGACATAACCATCCCAGGGTCCACAGAATGGAGGAATAGAGTATGGATTAGAGTGGACTTACTGATATTCTACTATGGAACTATTGTGATTAGTAATGGAAGAAATTGTAGCATTGATATGGAGAAAGTGGCCACGGTAGCTCCTGACAGTAGGGAGATGGAAGAAGAGATATGATGTGAGGGCATTTTCAGGACGTGGAGTTGTGCTGGGCGGTACTGCAGGACAGATGCTGGACATTGTATGTCCTGCCATGGCCCACTGGGTGGACTGGGGGAGAGTGTCAACTACAATGTAAACCATTATCCATGTGGTGCAGCAGTGCTCCAAAATGTATTCACCAAATGCAATGAATGTCCCATGATGATGAAAGAGGTTGTTGATGTGAGAAGAGTGGGGTGAGGAGGGTGGGGGTTATATGGGGACCGCTTATATTTTTTTAATGTGACAGTTGAAAAAAAATAAAGAGAAAAATGCCATTTTAACAAGGCTTATCTGTCCCTCTGAAAGTGCTACACAATGCAATTGCAATAGACAAATAGATTCTGCTATCTATATGCTGACAATTCCTATGTTGATATCTTCAGCCAGATCAAACTCCAGATTTGTATATCCAATTTCTTACTTAACAGATCCACTTGACCTCCTTATACACATTCTAATTTTTTTAGAGTGTCTAAAATGATCTCCAGGTCATACCTTCAAACCACATCCACCCAGAACCTTACACCTCCCTGGTGAAGATAACTGCATCTTTCCAGTCACTCAGGCTCCAAACTTTGGAGTCTTTGACAATTTTCCTTACTTTTCAAGTCATATTGAATACCTCCAGAAACTTTGTTGACTTTACATTCAAAATATGTGTGGAATTTAACCACCTACCTCTGCTTCCTCCATTCCCACCAGGGGCCAGGCCACACACAACTACTACTGGATAATTGCAATTGCCCCACGCTAGTCTCCCTGCTGCCACTCTTGCCCCATTGCAGTCCATTTGCAACACAGCAGCCAGATGAATCCCTTTAACAGGATATCAGACCTTGTCACTCTGTATTTAGTATGCTTTTATGTATATTTATACAAACTCCCTAAGGGAATGATCTTTTTTATTTTTGTTAATTTATTTATCATAATCTCTTAAAACAATGCCTGACATGAAGTCTATGCCTACGTCTGAACAAAATAAATAGTCATTCTCAAATGAGAACACTGACACTGAAAGAAGTAGCTTATTTGACCAATATCTCATTGAGAGTGGCAGAATTTAACTTAGATCTTTGCACTCCAATCTCATGTTTCTTTCACTATCCTCTGCTTCCTCCTAGACATGTCAACAGTACCCTCATGATGGATGTCGGTATTTTCCTGGGACAGAAGGTTAGAAATCAAGTCCTGATTCTACCACTAAGCAACAGAATCTGAGGGCCACAGCATTTTCCCCACAGAAGAAGGCAGTTGAACTAGGTAATCCCTAAGGCCTATTTTAGAGTCAAACAAATCCAGTGATACCACCCAGAATGTTTCTGAAATCCTTAAAATTATAAACTAAGAAGTCATTTATTATATGGCGGGACAAGTGAGCCTATAAAATAGGTTAAATTCCTTCTTAAATTACCAAGTATAGCCAAATCAAGTAAGTTTATCAAGTGTAGAATATTTCATAAGTAGGGTTCCTAATTAGTGACATTTACCTCCACTGACACTGTCAGTTGTGATATGTACAAATGCGGTTGTTTCGGTAAAGCTGAGTGTAGCATCTATCTATTTACATATTTATTTTATATCTTTGCTTTGTGAAGTCAAATCCACATTCAAATTAGTGATGCAATTGCTTAGGGTTTAAAACAAGACTTTCTGCAGTTTTTCTGGTTCTTTTGTTTAGAGCTCATTGTGTGTATATGGATCTGTGTATATATACACTGATATTTGTACACGTATTTGTACTCAAATATAACGAGTTTTTGTCTCAAAATGCACGTTCCCAACCCAAAAATCCCTCTATTCTGGCCAGTCATATTTACTTTTGGTTCTCAATTTCTTCTTTTTCTTTCCTAGTCCTTTTTTGTTTGTTTGGCTTATTTTTATACTAGTTTTGCTCATAATATTTCCATAATGGAAGGCTTTCCTTACTTCTTTCTGACAATCCTAACCCACAATTCTTTAAAGATAAAATTTAGCTATGAGAAGCCTCCTCTGATTCCTGCATTTGAGTCTGAACAATAATTTCTCCTTTGATTCCAGAAATTATAATTCTGTTATTTACCATTAATAAATTATAATTTGTCATTCCTGATTTGTTTCTTTATTGGCCATTCTCTTGTAGTAATATTTAAAACAATATAAAAGGGAACTGAAAAAATTAATTCAGGGGCACCCAATGGAAAAACAATGGCTTCAAGAATAGAAGTTTTCTCTAGCCTGTTTGAGGATTTTGTGAAAAATATCTGCGTATTTCTTAAATGGGGCTGGGGTAGACTCTCTTGCATATAGTTTAGGGTGAGATGAGGCACAGAAGAAAATGCCAAACCCTCCAAGCATGCACTACCAAGGGGAGAAGGCCTTTGTTCCTTCAGTCTTCCAGATCCTAAGGTCAGAGCATGTATTTTGACATGAATTCATGAGATCCCTAAATGGTCCATACTGGATGCATACCATATGAGAATGAAAGACCCAATGGATGAGATTAAAAGCACATTAGAGGGACACAACAGCAGCATTGAATTGATTGAACCCAGAACATTCTAATTCTTTATCTTATTCATGCCATGCCTCACCGAGAATCAATAGGTAAAAAGTTCAGATTCGAGGCTGTCTCCACAAAGTTCCAGAAACATGCTTTTGGAGTCAGGTTTGCTTCCCTCATATATGTACTGGCAGCTCATCACAGGTACATCTTTGGCTCTTAAGAAGGAACCAAGGTCTCAAACCCTTGCGTTACTCTCAAGCATCTTATCTTCACATTTAAAGCACCAGCCTTCTGTCTGTCATAACTCTGGTGAATGTACAGGTTTTTATCCCTTTTCTTCAACAAACTTGTTTCCACTTAAAACAGGATTTTTTTCTTTTCCTCAGATGCTTTCATTTTACCTTAAAACACAGCGAAGTTATACTTTTCTCTTTGGTGGTACAGATTGTGGATCATACATGCCCATTGCACTAATTTCAATCTTAGAGATTTGTCCTTACTTAATTTTCTAAATAATGACTGAGTTAAAGTTGGTGGAGCACAATATCTTAAGTAGGATTTGTAGGGGTTTACCTTTTATCTGCTGACATGTGCTCGTCACACAGGAATTTGATTTGCACGTGACCAAGAAGAGTCCCTTTGGATCCCCTCTCTGTGCTTAGGATAATATGGATTCTCAAAACATTTCAGATGATGAATTGCATCAGTGCCTGGAAGGAGTAGTAGTTGAGGAAAGTCTCCCTGTCTTGGGATATCTCATAAATATATCCAATGATGAATTAAGCCGTCATTGCTGTTCACTGAATTGAGGGAAACTGATCTGTGAAGATGTTTCTGTACCACACTATGACCTGAATATTCAAGGGATTGTATTTCCATTTATAAAGATGAGTTTCAATAGCGCATCTTGTAATGCTCAGTCTGCAGCACCATTTCAACTTACACTGAATGGAAGTGTGAGAGACCTCCACCAGAGCCAGAAGACCCAGTTCTGGATCTGAGTTTGTGCATTTCTACATACATGACTTACATGTCATGAGTCAATTTTCAATTCTGAAGAGAGGGGTATTAATTACTGGGTGGTTTTTATGAGGCAAAGAAGAGGTAATGCTTTTGAGATATCTATATAAATCCCTATACCAGGAAGGCTGTACAACAAAAGGGAAATACGATATAGATGAATAACACTAGAGAATTTATTGAGAAACATATAAGTAATCTCCTTGTCCCCAGGGAGGCAACTCAAAGTGAACATAAAAAGTAGAGAGCATGACACAAGGATCATAGGTATGTTAAAAATAAAATGTGATTATGACGATTATGCGTCAATTTTAAAAATTTCTGAGAAGAGTTATGAGCACTTGTTTGCTTAGGTTACTGGGAGAGAGTGGGTGAATTTCTTGACTTCAGAGTGAAAGCTGAGAACATTCAGTCATGTTGTGAATATAAGAAGTAACACACAATCCAGAAGACATAAGGAAGAAGCGAATCAGGGTAAAATAGTCCGCACTCCATCAAGCTGATGCACAAACTTTTAAACATGCAGATAAATTACTTCATTTTGTTGAGAGCATGCTGGATATCAGTAAAGTCTAGGAAGTGATTTTGTCCCAGGAAGAGTGGGTCAATTGACAGTAGGTTGGGGTGATCAGCAGAAGGAAGGCTGACAGCATTGGGGCACACAGCAAGGGCTACTGCAGGAGCTGGGGTGGCAGCAGGTGGTTCTACAGCAGGTGGTCTGACAGCAGGAGGGGAGGCAGCAGTTGGATCCAAAGCTCTGGGGTTGGCAGCCAGGCAGGCAGCAGCATGTTGGGTGGTAGCAGGTTCTCCTGCAGTACACGGGGCCACTGCAAGCTGGCTGGCAGCAGGTTGTGTAGCAGCAACTGGGGCGGCAGCAGCTGGAGCCACCACAGGTTTGGCCACAGGAGCTGGACCCACAGTGGGTGGGCTGGCAGCAGGGAGTGGTGCAACAGGAAGGGCGGCAGCAGCTGGGCACACAGGTTGGCTGGCAGCAGGTGGTCCTACAGCAGGTGGTCTGACAGCAGAGTGGGCGGCAGCAAGGCTGGCAGCAGCTGGGCCCACAAGAACTGGACCCACAGCAGGTGGGCTGGCAGCAGGGAGAGCAGCAGGAGGTCATGGTGTCAGGTTGAAGGGGGTTCTTGTTCAGAGGTGTTTCCCAGAATCTGATGACTCCTCTAATTCTGTGACTTTTATACACTGGGCCCCAATATTTGACCAATCAGCAAGTCTTTTCCTTGTTATTGACATTGTTTACTATAGATAGTGGGCAAATTATCAAGGAGGATGTTTTCCACCAAAGTGTTATGAATTTTTTCAAAGTAAGTTTTTAATCATTTTCTTAATTGAGATATGTGTAGAAACTTTTTTTCAGTTATGAGACAGACAGTCACATCCTCAGCATCATTCCTACCCCGTCATCATCTGTCACGTGATAATTCCCGCTGCCCTGGGGAGGCTCCTTACAGTCATTGCTCCCCAGCTTTGTTCCTTTGCCTGCACTTAGATTGGCAAGTGCACCTGGGGGCTTGCATGATGCTGGTACGTTCCCACCCTAGATCCAAGTTTGTTCACCCACAGAAGCCTGATGCAAAGCTTAAAAAGGCATTTATTTCCTCTGCAGTACCAACTCCACCTGTTAGTAGAATACTTTTTTTTAATCCGTAGAACCTCCCTGCACAAACAGTGAGCCCTAATTTAAACCATGGACTATAGTTACTAGTACATTTATAAGAGTGTGCTGTCATCAATGTTACAAACCTTACACACCAATGCAGTGTCTTCCATAAGTTCCTCTTTCTATTATTTGAACTGAGTAAAAACTACATTCCTAATTCATTTTCCCATTATAAATATGATATTTTTATAGAAATGAGTGAATATTCATTTCAAAAAATTGGTCTGGACTTTGTTGCCTCTGTTAAAAGCAGATGACAAAAAGTAGCCAAATGGAAGGCATATGTCAAGCATCTTCGACCAAATATCTTTCATAGAATGGGATTCACTAGTGGAGTAACTTGCCACAGAGAAAGGTAAATTCTTGCTGCAGTCTTGAATCATTTCTTCTGAGGGTGAACAGTCTTGGACACAGGCAGGGATGCAATTTGTCCCTGAGAACATATCAGCATCATGCATACCCAGGTGCACTTGCCAATCTAACTACAGCCAAAGGAACAAAGCTGGGCAGCGACGACTGTTAGGACCCTCCCCAGGCCATTGGGAACTATCACGTGACAGATGATAACAGAACAGGAATGACGCTGAGGAGGTGACCTCCTTCCTTGTGTCTGAAAAAGATTCTATGAACACTCTTAATTAAGAAAACAATTAAACACTTAATTTCAACAGATGCAAAACATTAGGAAAAACTTCCTCCTTGATAATTTGCTCTTTATCTATAGAAAACAATGTCAACAACAACAAGGAATAGACCTGCCTATTGGTCCAAATATTGGAGCCCAATGTATAAAAGATGCAGAATGAAAGGAGCCATCAGATTCTGGGAAACCCCTCTGAACAGGAGTCTCCTGCACCCTGACACCATGACCTCCTGCTGCTCTCCCTGCTGCCAGCCCACCTGCTGTGGGTCCAGTTCTTGTGGGTCCAGCTGCTGCCAGCCTTGCTGCTGCCCACTATGCTGTCAGACCACCTGCTGTAGGACCACCCGCTGCCAGCCAACCTGTGTGCCCAGCTGCTGCCGCCCTTCCTGTTGCACCACTCCCTGCTGCCAGCCCACCCACTGTGGGTCC